>NC_062217.1:124191174-124502328 GCF_902686445.1 Sciurus carolinensis | reverse complement strand
GTATTTTACAGAACAGTGAATCAGACTTTCACTGGGTACTGCTAACCTTGGTATGAATGTCAGCTAGAAAATGTCAGTCACTAGGTGTTTCCCCCTTCCCCACATATTGGTTATTAAGATCTTATGATTATTAAGCATTATAGTAAATACCAGTTTTCTTTTGACAGATTTTTTTTTCTAACCTCTGATTTTTTATGCAGATTGACCTTGTACAAATAAAACAGATGTTCACTCAGATGTATCAGAAGACCCTGGGCACAATGATTGCAAGTGATACAAGTGGAGATTACCGAAAGCTGCTTCTGGCCATTGTGGGTCAGTAGAAGGGATTTTTTTTTTTTTTTTTTTAAAAAGGAAAGAAGCTATTCATAGCTTATCCTTTAGAACAATGACTGACCCGCATGCAGCAGTCTCAGCTACCAATTAACCAAAACAGCTTTTTACCAAGGACTGTCAGGGTAATGTGCTCCCTTCGCACATGTTGTTGTTGCCTTAATTCTAATGTTATTTTTTCTTCTGTGTATAAAGTAAAGCCATATCACGATGATGTAGTAATTTTGCAATGTTTGTAAAGCTTCATTCTCACTGCTTTTATTCTAATCAGGATTTCAAATTGAATAAAAATCACAGCAATATTTGTGTAAAAATGAGTACATTTTTTAAAAGGTTTCTCACTGAATTGGGGATCAGTGTTAGAGCACTTGGCGGGTATGTGAGAACTGGGTTCAATCCCCAATTCTGCAACAACAAACATCATCACCTCAATCTAGGTTAAAAAAAGAGAGAGAGAGAGAGAGAGAGAGAGAGAGAATAGTATTTTATAAAAGTAATGCTGGGGCGTGGGGGGCTTGGTGGAGGCGGAGGCGGAGGGGGCGGGGTTGCGGAGAGCTCACCTAACTGCCGCTGGTGCGGTGGCATGGGGCTGTAGCCTCCTGCGACGCTTCCTCTCCACCAGAGACCTGAGTGCAAAGAAGCCGGGTCGCCACCTGCGGTGCCCATGGAGCAGGTGCAAGATCAACGCTTGGAGTACCCAAAGTGAGAGTGGGAACATGGCTACGCCACATCATTCCCTTCCATGCCGAACCCACAGAGCTGGGCACAGAAATGCAGCAGCGGGAGCAGCGCCTCCAGCACTGAGGACAGATCTACACACTATGAACTGGAAAGGAACCGATGAGCTCATCTGCGCCTGTGTTTAGAATGCTTAAAAAGTTCAGATTCCACTAGGACCAGACTGCACCAGGCGCACAACACTTGGTTTGCTCAGTAAAGCCAAAGCACACATCAGGAAACTTGAAGAAGCTGAAAGGAAAAGCCAGCACCAGCTTGAGAACTCAGAACAATAACAGAGATTTTTAAAGCAGCGACTGGAACCAGCTGCAGGGTCATCAAGAGGTGGAACGAATATGAATGGACATTGGATCAACTATTTCTTCAGATCTCTCTGATTCAGAGCGAGAGGAGACTGAAGTGGATGTTGAAAGTGCAGAGTTCTCCCATGGTGAATAGACAATATACATACCACCAGCATCGGTGACACTGATGACCACAGCAGTCTGCAGAGTATTGAGAATGGTGAGAATTACTCCAGTGCCAGTGTCAAACTTTTGTTCACTTCCTAGAACCCAGCATGACACTGCAGGGCAAAATATTCACTGGGCCAATTCAGTGCAATCTCCTAAATTGGGTTCATGATTCAGTCTCCTATTTAAACAAAACTCTACTTGAACAAAAGGGTCAAAAGACCTGTATTTAAGCAAATACTTAGCAAAAAGTGGGGTAGAGCCTCCCCAGCAGAACAAATATATTCAGAATATTCATACTGGAAAAATCATAATTTGTAATGGCAATGGAAAACTTGTGTGAAATTATCTTAATTTGATTTAGTTGATTTCCAAATAGGGCATTGGAGATTCCATCCTCTTTGTCTAATTTGCTCATACTACACTGAGGACACATTTTAAAGATGGGGTTATGAACCCTTCCTGAGCTTTATGGCCCTAGGAACAAAATCAAACCTACAGTAAAGAAAAGATAATCAGTCATTAATCTTGAATAGCTAGGGAGCTATTAAAACTCAGCCTGGGACAGCTTATCATGAAGCCTGTGGATGATCAATTTTTTTTTTTTTCAATATTTTTTAGTTAACAATGAACCTTTATATGTGGTGATGAGAATCTAACCCAGTGCCTCGCACGTGCTAGGCAAGCGCTGTGCCACTGACCTACAACCCCAACTCTGATCAATTCTTTAAAACAAAAATGAAACAAACCCAAACTTATTTCATATTTTACAAAAGGAGAGACTCCCATGAAGCCTTTTCAAAGGGATCATCACACAGCTCAGCTTTCTGTTGGATTCCATGTTAAACAAGCTAATCTTATCCTGCACTGTTAGCCCTAGGGCACCCAACCACCATCTCACCAGCCCACGGCCTAGGGGCTGCAGAGGGGCAGCCCATGCCTGACGGCCTCTATCACAATCACACAAAGCGTCTGAGTATGGATTGGGGAACCAGAAGGAAAAAGCTCCATGTACCTGAGACTGCATAGGTTAAAAGAGTTGTGCACTCAGATTAGCAGGCCAAGGTCTGAGCCACAGCATTTATATAACTTTAGGTGTTGAAAAACCAAAATGACATCTCTTTAAAACTTACCCATAAGTAAACATAGATATCTTTTATAGTGTAAAAATACATGGAAAAATCATCTATTTTGATGCGGCACTTGCTAATGATAAAACACCTCACACCTTGCTATAGTACACAAAATGAATGAGGTCTGAGCTAGAACAAAATGCTGTTTTTGTTTTCTTTTAGAATCATTACCTTTTTCAGCTTTTAACATCTGATATCCTTATAGACACACTATTGTAGTTAACATTGTTAAGTTCAGCACTTGTCTCATTTTAAAGATTTGCTTCCATTTTCTACAAGCCGTCTTCTTCCAATCCCACAGTGCAGATGCTATTGTTGCTCTTATAAATGTTTTCAGAAATGTTACTTTCTTCAAGGAGAAATTTCTAGCCTGCACTTTGATGTCATGTGTCTTTCAAACTCAAAGGTTTTCCTTTGGTCTTCTCTTATCCTGGGAAGCCTTCCTGGAGATCTTACCACCAGCTGTTTGGACTTTGTATACTTTAAATAATTTACCCTTAATTACTTGAAAAAACTTAATGATTTTCATAACTTACTGCTGATTTTAATGGGTTGCTAATTTCAGTCCTGTAGTTTTATTTTATGTTTAGTTAGGGCTGGGCAAGAAAAAAAAAAAATAAAGACAACCATATTTAGCAGTGCAAAAATAAATAAAAGTAATGCTGGTCTGACTTGACTTCAGAACATGACTGTGATACGGGAATATAAATAATGACTACCCACAACAACTCGCAGCTAGTGATAACTGGTTATTTCCCTCCCTCCCTCTGCCTTGTGCATGCTCAGCAAGTGTTCTACATTCCTGTCCCTTTTTAAAAATTTTATTTTGAAATGGTTTTGTTAAGTTGCCAAGTCCAACTTTCTTTGAACTTGTTATTCAAGAGTCCTTGGCCTCTCAAGTATTTGGGGATGTGGGCATGTACCACTGTGCTTGTTTTATTTATTCCTTATTTTCTAACATCTTAGTCTTTTCAGCATAAATTGGAGGGGAAAAAAAGACTTAGCTTTAGCTAGGTTTGTATTATATTTACGTTTAAAAATAGATTTGTGTGTTGGTCGCAGGTCCTGGGGATTGAACCCAGGAACATTCTGCTTCTGAGCTACAACCTCAGCTCTTTTTATTTTGAGACAGGATCCCACTAAAAGCCATTTGGTGTTCACCAAATAAGAACAATTTACCTGAAATCTGAGGAAATGAGATTTTGCTGAGATTTCTACAATCTTCAAATTGGTAAATCTGGAGATTATAGACATTTTGCTGGTGTTGAGATTCATTTCCATCCTAAGGCTGATTATTATAAATTATTTCCCTGCTGTGAGGTGGTAGGAGTTCCCTAATGCACACCATGCAGCACTGAAAGTGGTGAGCTGCTCAAACCTAGTATTGTAAACTGATGGGACTGCAGTGCAAGACGGTAAATGTGTTTTGCTTCCAAGGCTGTGAGGAGCTGGGTAGGAGCGAATGAGGGTTACCGCCTCCTCTTCAGATCCCCAGTATCATGAACCCTAACCTTTTATTGGACAGGACATCTGATTGTTTCTGTGGAATCCCTATGGGATTCCACAGGATGTGGAAGAAAAGCAAGGATCACTTTTTAGAAGAATAAAATGGCATTTGCAGGTAAATGGATGGAGTTGGAGAATATCATGCTAAGTGAGATTAGCCAAACCCAAAAAACCAAAGGCCAAATGTTTTCTCTGATAAGTGGATGCTGATACATAATGGAGTACAGGTAAAGGAAGAATGGAGGAAATTTGGATTGTGTAGAGGGAAATGAGGGATGGGGATAGGGCAGGGGGAAGGAAAGATAGTGGAATGAGACAAACATTACCCTAGGTACATGTGAGATTACATGAATGGTGTGACTGTACAACCAGAGAAATGAAAATTGTGTACAATGAATCAAAATGCATTCTGCTGTCAGGTATAACTAAATAGAACAAGCAAAAATAGTAATAGAAAAAGGAAAAAGATCACTTTTTATGTTCAGTAATCAAAGTACAAAATCATTTTTAATTTATATAAATCACTATTTTCTAATCTTTTTTACCCTAAGCCTGTTTCTTAGCACTTTTCTAGCTATTCCAATCTATAATGGGGGTGGAAGGTGTATTGGTTGCCTTTTTGGGTAGTAAAGTCTACTAATAACTGCTTTATGACCTTTCCTCTCATAATTATTTTTTTTGTTATCTTTCTGAAATTTCATTTTAGGTATCACCCATCATTTTGGTTTAACTACCAAACCATATCATCTTACTTTAAATTAGCATTTGTAAAAACCTTTGAAATTCCGGTTTTACTAATTTATAAATTTAATGGGAAACTACTTCCATGAAGTGATTAGTAAAACATTCCCAAAAGACAGCTTTAATTTTAAGAGAAATGACTAGATAATCATTTTGGTCCCATGGTTTTTCAAAAACAATGAAAATTATAAATTTCTTTTTTTTTTTTAATTCATCTCTTTTGACCTAGAATGGTAATTTGTATCTTATTTTGCATAAATTGTTGTTCTGTAATCAGAAACACCTTTCCACAAACCAGTCCTACCTATAGCAACTTTTTTAAATGGAGTCAAATGTTGTTTAAAATACACAGCCTACTTTTTCCAGTTTTTTAAATTGAGGTTTTTGTTGTTTTTCTACCAGGTATTGAGCCCAGGGACACAACCACTGAGGCACATCCCCAGCCCTTTTTAAAATATTTTGATAGAGACGGGGTCTTGCTGAGTTGCTTAGGGCCTCAGTAAGTTGCTGAGGCTGGCTTTGAATTCTCAACCCTGCCTCAGCCTCCCTAGTTGCTGAGATTAGAGGCATATGCCACCATGCTTGGGTGAGGGGTTTTTTTTGGTTGTTTTTTTTTTTTTTGGTTTTTTTTTTTTTTTTTTTTTTTGCAGTACTGGGGATCGAACTCAGGGCCTTGTGCTTGTGAGGCAAGCACTCTACCAGCTGAGCTATCTCCCCAGCCCATGGGTGAGGTATTTTTTATTGGCATGTTTTACTTAGAAACTTACTGCCTGAGTTCTTAGTTCATATTTTTTTATTGATGAATAAAAAAATTGTGTTTAAGGTATACATTATGATGTTTTGACATGTTTTGTGAGTGATTCCCACAATCGGGTTCAAACTAGTATGTCTATCAACTGCTATATTTAGCCAATTTTTTGTATGTGTAGTGAGAATACTTAAGATCAACCTTAAAAAATTTCAAGTGTGCAAAACATTAACTGCAGTTACCATGCTGAACATTAAATCTCTAAACTTGTAACTGAAAGTTTGTACCCTTAGACCAATATGTACATATTTTCCCTGCCCCCAACCCTTGCAACCACCAGCTACTGTTTCTCTAAGTTCTATTTTAGATTTCCTACATAAATAATATGCAATATTTGTCTTTGGTTTATTTTACTTGGTATACCTGTCACACAGTTCATAGTTCTTGTTGCAAATGGCAGATTTCCTTTTTTGAATAATGTTCCACTGTGTACATAGACCACAATTTCTTTATCCATTTGTCCAATGATTGACACAGGTTGTTTCTATATCTTGGCTATTGTGAGTAATGCTGCAGTGAACGTGGCAATATGGATTATTTCTTCAAGATACTTATTCTTGGTTCCCTTCAACTATATACAAAAGTGGTATTGCTGGATTGTAAGTGGTTTAATATTTTGAGGAACCTCCATACTATTTTCCATCATAGCTGTATCATTTTACATTTTCAGCAACAGTATAAAAGGGTTTCATTTTTCTCCATATCCATGCCAACACTTACGGTCTTTTTGATAATAGCCAATTTATGTGGTATGAGGTCTCTCTAATGGTTCTGATTTACATTTCCCTAATGATTACTGATGCTGAGAAATTCTTCACATGCCTGTAAGCCATTGGTATGGCATCTTGGAAAAATGTCTATTGAGGTCCTTTGCCCATTTTTGCGGGGTGGGTGGGTACTGGAGATTGAACTCAGGGGCACTCAAACACTGAGCCACAACCCCAGCCCTATTTTGTATTTTATTTAGAGACAGGATCTCACTGAGTTGCTTAGCACCTTGCATTTGCTGAGGCTGACTTTGAATTAGACATCCTCCTGTCTCAGCATCCCCAGCTGCTGGGATTACAGATGTGTGCTCCTTTGCCCATTTAAAAAAAATTTTTTTTAGTTGTCAATGGACCATTATTTTATTTATGTGTGGTGCTGAGAATCAAACCAGTGCCTCACACATGCCAGGCAAGTGCTCTGCCACTGAGCTACAACCCCAGTCGCTTTGTCTATTTTTAATAGGGTTTTTGCTGTTGTATGAGTTCTTAGTATAGTAAGGATATTAATCCCTTATCAGATATGATTTACAAATAATTTATCCTAATACGTCTTTTGTTGATTGATTGCTGTTCAGAGGCTTTTTGGTTTGATGTGTGTAGTTCCACTTGTTTATTTTTGTTGCCTGTGCTTTTGGTATCTTATCTAAACAATCATTGCCCAAGAAGCATATTCTTTATATGTTTTAAGAGTTTTAGGTCTTACCTTTATTTTTGGTGCTAGGGTTTTATAGGTCTCACCTTTAAATCTCTATTTTGTGTTTACTTTTGTGTATGATGTAAGGTTATGATCTAATGGTCTAATATATCACCTACTTTTATGTCTAGTATAACTATAATGATCTTTACTGGCCCTCGATATTTTAAAAAGTTGTTTATGAAAGACTTTAAAATTAGTTGCAATTTAGTCATGTTCCAAGAAAGGTTTAACGTACCTTACATGCTCAATGCACAAGTAAATAAATATTAAAGTATCTCCGTGGGAGAACGGCATTCTAGCCCTTGGGAGGAGCTAGGAACTGAGTGGGACAGCAGAATGACTTAAAAACCCAATAGTTTGGTACTGGGGTTGTGGCTCGGTGGTAGAGCACTTGCCTAGCATGTGTGAGGCACTGGGTTCGATTTTCAGCATCACATATAAATAAATGAATAAAATAGAGGTCTATCAACATCTAAAAAACTATTTTAAAAATTCAGTGGTTTAACCCTGATACTAAGCAATTATTTATTATATTGAGCATTACAGTAGGTAGAAAAGAGAAAAGGCAAAGGAAAGAGTTTGTAATCTAGTGGGAATTCTAAACAAAAATTAGTATACATAAATTGTAAATGTTAGATTATAAACTCTGCTGAGCATAAGAACCCTATTTGTTTTATTCTAACACTGAACTACCTGGTACAAAAGCAGATAATATAGCTTTGGCAAGCAATTACACTGAAAATCAAGGGAAAGAATAGTGAATATAAATTATTTTTCAACAACTTTTTTTTTTTTTTTTTTTATGATGGGGGTCTCCCTGTGTTACCTAGCTGGCCTCCAACTTGAAATGCTCCTGTTCTAGCCTCCCAAGTAACTGAGATTAGAGGCCCATGCTACCAGGCCTGTGTGTGTGTGTCTATAAGTACTAAGATGAATGATGAATGCAAGGTTGTATGAGATACAAGGTTGTTCATGAGAAGATAGACCTATATACAGTTGCAATACAAGGCAAAATCAAGATCCATAGTTTTATTACTTACATTTATGTCTTTGGCCTACTTGCAAATTAATTTTTGTGTATAACATAAAACAGGGGTCCAACTTCATTCATTTTTTTTTCTCCCACTTTATTTAGGTTCCAGAGATTGAACCCAGTGGTGCTTAACCATTGAGCCACATCTCCAGTCCTTTTTATTTTTTATTTTGACACAGATCTCCTTAAGTTGTTTAGGGTCTCACTAAATTGCTGAGGCTGACCTTGAACTTGCTATCCTCCTGCCTCAGTCTCTGGAGTTGTTGGAATTTCAGTGTGCACCAGCATACTTGGCAATATTCCACTTTTATAGCACATGTTTCCATTGAGGAGACCAAGTTTTCCCCACCAACCACAGTCTACATGATAAGCGCTAAAATGGAAGCTCAAGTTCCCACCTGGACACTGGGTCAGGCACATCATGACATCAACTTCATTCTTTACAATACTTGATATCGTTTTCCCAGTTCCATTTGTTGAAAACACTATTCTTTCTCTCAGTGAATTGTCTTGGCAGTCTTGCAAAGAATAAGTTGACCATATATGGCCTGGTTCAGTGGCACACACCTGTAATCTCAGTGACGCAGGAACCTGAGGCAGAAGGCTTACAAGTTCCAGGCCAGTCTGGGCAATTTAGTGAGTCACTGTCTCAAAATAAAAAGGGCTGGGCATATAACTCAGTACTAGGTTAAATCCCTAATACCACCACTACCAAAAGTACTTGCTCTTCCTGATAATGGCTATCAGAAATTAATACACAGGGAAAAAAGATACGAATACACAGTGGTCACTGCTAAGTAGTACTGGAAATAACTGTAAATTTGAATGTTGAAGACCCCATTAGTCTTGTCACTATGGAGGTCTAGATTCCGATGCTCCTTACTGCAGTACTATGCCTAGTGACATCTGGAACACAATTTGGGGCCTAAACAGCCTCAAACTGCAAAGATGAGCTCCAGACTGGGAGAGGATTCTCAGAAGGTGGTTCACATGAATAAAAGTCATTTTTTCCGGGTAGCAGATGCCTAAAAACTTGCAGGGCAGGACGGTATCACCTCTAAAGGCAGTGAAAGAGGAAAAAGCAGTGGCAGAAGGCATGTACATTTCCAGCAAGAAGGTGAGCAGCTGCCTGCAGAGCAAGCATGCCAGGCCCCCAGCCACCTGCTCCCTCACTGAGAAACTTCTCTGCACAACAGTCACACCAGCTCTTCACTTCTCTGTAAGCCCATCTCCACTGGAACTGCTTCATAGTGATTTCCATAAGAATTCTTCATCATGTACTTGGTCCTAATTCTAGCTTATTGTCATGCCCAAGTGGGATGGCTATCTCACTGCAAATTCACCCAAAGTCCTACTGGGGGAAAGATCCAGAGAAAGCCTTACTCAAAAGTGCTATGGTTTTATGTTTATTATTTGTGTGTATATTCCTAGGGATCAAACCCAGGGACTAAACACAGTGCTGTACCATTGAGCTACATTCCCAGCCCAAAGTTTTAAGAACTTTTATTACCTATAACCCCACAGTATTACAGCTTTTGTGTTTTATTTGAATAAATAAGAAAGTATGATTCTGCTAAATCAGTACCCTAAGCAAGGAGCTCCCATGGAGAGAGATGTGTGTGTGAGCATTTTAATGGTTTGTTTTGAAATTTCAAGGGCACAACATTTAAAAATTGTGCAAGGAACTCTGTCCCTTTCACCCAGATTCCCAAATAATAGTTTTACATTTACTCTATTACTCACTGTGGTTGTGCTTGCATGCATGTGTGTGAATGTATCTCTTGTTAATAATCTTTTAATGGATCTTCTGAAGGCCAAGAAAGCAATCCAAAAACATATCTCATCACTCCTGAACACTTCACTGTGTATATTCCCCCAAACAGGGAAATTCTCCTACATAACATCAAACAATCATCCACTTGAGGAAATTAATAGTGCTACAGGGCTACCATCCAGCCTATGGAGTCTCTCCACATTTGGTCCATGGTCTTAACAATGTCCTTTTCCTTTTTGGTCCAGAAGGCTATACAAGAATACATGTTGCTTTTGGCTGTCATGTTTCATCAGAATTTTCATCTGGAGCAGTTTCTCATCTTTCATGTCTGGCAGATTTAGACCTTGAGCTGAGGATGTAGCTCAGTGGTAGAACCTTTGTCTACCTCTATCCTCAGTTCCAGAAGGATGTGGGGGAGAATGGGTCTTATATTCTCTGGGATGACTTACCACCTGGGTCCCTCTAATAAAAGGAATACCAATAAAAAGATGCATCGCTTTTCTCTGCATCTTACCAGGAGGCACAGATGTTGACTCCTCCCAACACTGATGATAAAACCTCCATCTCCTGATATTACTGGCTACTTTGATTCACTATTTCTCCCTCTATAACTGCTTAGTATTTCATGGGGAAGCACTCCAAGATTGTGCCAATATCCTATTCCTTGTCAAACTTCCACACATCAGCCTTAGTATTCATTGAAGACTCCTGCTGTATCGTCCTCCTCAATAGTGATTGCCGAATGTTCTTTATCATTCCCTCTACATTCCTGGGTTGACATTCTACTGTGTTTTCCTTTCTTTCCATTATTTATGTAATTGAGGATTTGCATATTCCTATTTTGTTCAATGGGTCCATTATTGTCATTGTTTATTTTGATGCTCAAATTGCTCATAATTTGGCCAACAGGAGTCTCTTCAAGTTGGTTCTTAACATTCCAATATTTTAAAGTTGTATATATATTGTTAAGATTCACCCATGTTTCGTGTAACTAGTTCTTCTAAGATGCCATTTTGTGAATATACCAGTTTATCGATCCACTCCTCCACTGATGAACACTTTAGTTATTACTACCATATTTCGCTATTCCAACTCTTTAATGTTGAATTTCAAATGTATTAAAAACTTGCAGGGGTGGGGGGAAGGGAAAAAATAACAGAATGAATCAAACATTACCCTATGTAAATTTATGATTACACAAATGGTATGCCTTTACACCATGTACAATTAGAGAAACAACATGTATCCCATTTGTGTACAATAATTAAAAAAAAAACAAAAACTTGCATTAGCATCATATACTTCGTCTGTCTATTGTACAAATACCAAGCGCCCAGAAGCAGCATCACTTACAAAAATCAAGTCAGGCTTTTAAAATATTGTCTTATCAGAATTTTCCACAGAGGAAGATTCAAGTAATCTGTTTTTGTTTGTCTCAGAGTTTATGTTGCGCAGGGTTTATGAAGGCCAGCCTTCAACTGGTCTCAAGAGATTCTTCTTCAGTCTCTGCAGTAGCTGGGGCTATTGGTGCATGCCACTGATCCTGGCTAAAACGATACATTCCAAACTTTTTTTTTTTTGGTAGCAGGGATTGAAACCAGGGACACTTAATCACTGAACTACATCTTCAGCTCTTAGTTGCTTAGGGCCTTGCTAAATTGCTGAGGCTGGCTTTGAATGCCTCAGCCTCCCAAGTGGCTGGGTTTACAGGGGTCCGCCACCACGTCCTCCTCCAAATGCGTTTAAAAGACTTTTGCTTTTCGTTTTTCTTCACCTATTTATGCAGGAATACTGAAATAAGAAAGGCAAAAAAACAAGATCGAAAAGCGGAAACATGTATTTAACTCAAACTTCAACAAAGGTGAGTCTGCAGAGGACCCGGTTAGCTAGGGTGAGAGTTGGGGGAGGGGATTCCGGAGCGCAGACGTAGAAACTCATCTAACCACCCGCTCCCTGCTTTCTGGTCCGAAAATTTATCGCGAGTCTTGGAATAAGCATGTGGCGGTTGCAGAAAATGAGTTCTCGCGACAGTTACTTGGTTGCTATAGTTGTGAAAAACTTATCTGAAGCTGCGACAGGTAAGAATTATTCCTCTGCAGAAAACCTTCTCTTCACAGCCTCCCAACCTGGCCGTGCGGCCACACTACACCCGGTCACCCCAGGCTTCTCCTTCAGCTAAGATCAGGTTTAAAATTCGGTACAGACGAAACTCCAGCGACCCCACAAGAACGGGCTCTTGGGTCAGCGCCAGCACTCCCACCCTGGGGCGGTGCAAGATCCCGTTTCAGTTTACTGGAGATTCACCTTAGCGCACACTGCGCGGGTTGCCAGACCAGACCCAGCTGTTTTTTTTTTTTTTTTTTGGTCGGTTTTAATTTTTGGGGTGGTGGTACCAGGGATTGAACTCAGGGGCATTCGACCACAGAGCCACATCTAAAGCCCTATTTTGTATTTTATTTAGAGACAGGGTCTCCCTGAGATGCTTAGCTCCTTGCCTCTGCTGAGGCTGGCTTTGAACTCGTGGTCCTTCTGTCTGTGTCTCCCGACTCGCTAAGGATTACAGGCGTGCGCCACCACACCCGGCAGACCAGACCCAGTCACATCGCTTCCCTCGTCTAATTTGTTTGTAATTCAACCCTTGCCTTCCAGCTTCTGATCAGATGACAAAAAATGTGTGACTTGTTGGGGACACCGAGAGCCTCTGCCCACTTCACCTGACCCCAACTTGTAATTAGTCCGATTTCTTGCATTCATTATTCAGATATGTCGCTAAAGATACCTTGCAAAGGAGGCATGTTGCCAGGCATTCAGGGGTTCTGAATATAACTAAGGTTACCTGTCTTCAAGGGTGTAACTGAGCTTTAAAAAAAAAAAAAACTGGCCATATTAACAATGCCATTCGTGCAGTGCTTCATAGCTTAACCAGGTTTACTGTTTTATGGAATATTCACAGTAAGTGTAAAACAAATCGAAAGTTACCCATTTTACACAAGAGTCTCTAAGACTCAGAGAAGCTAGGCATTTGCCCAGGGTCATGTAGTTATTAAGTAGGAAAGCTCTTTTAAATCTCCAGTCCTGGGGTGGAGATTGTAACTCATTGCTAGGGCTTGCCTAGCATGTGTGAGGCCCCAGTCCTCATAAGACAGCTTGTGATATATGTCACAAGAAATGTATAAAGTGTTAAAAAAGAGTTCAAAGGGAAGGCAAATGCCTCTGACTGGGATATGATAGAGTGGGAGGCATCTGAGCCGTTTTTACAATAAGGAGATGGAATGAAGGAAAAGAGAGGGGTAGTTCCAGAAGGAAGAAAAAAGGCAAAGGTACAAAGTGACTAAGTGTCAGCAATATTTGAAAAATACCAGGCCAGAGCATAGACTAGGTGAGGGGACTTTGGCACTGATGAAGCCTAGAGGACCTTGAATATAATGTTACAGTTTATTTGGTAGATGAGAAGATACAAGTGATATGACTAAATCTGTATTTTAATATGGTATTTAATCTGCTTTTTTCTTTTTTGGGGTCGGGTACTGGGGATTGAACTCAGGGATACTCAACCAGTGAGCCACATCCAAAGCCCTGTTTTGTATTTTATTTAGAGACAGGGTTTCGCTGAGTTGCTTAGCACCTCGATTTTGCTGAGGCTGGCTTTGAACACTTGCTCCTCCTGCCTCAGCCTCCCCAGCTGCTGGGATTACAGGTGAGGTCCATGGAACCCAGCTCTGCTTATCTTCTTGATCTCATTTTCTCTGTATTATACTGTGGTGCAAGCATACCGAGCTACTTGACTTTTTTTTCTTTTCCTTAGCCTCTGAACCTTTTACAGTATTTTATTTCTGTCTGGAACAGCCTTCATTTTTGTCTGTTCTTTGAGTTTCAGGTCACCTCCTACAAGGAGATTTTCCTGGCATGAACACTCACAGGTATACTTTCAGTTCCAGCTAGGGCCCAGCTTCAGCACTTTCTCACAGTATGATGGGCTACTAAGATAACAAACTTGTCTGAAGCTTAATTTCTCCTTCTCTAAAATGACACTTTAACAGTCTCTTGGAAGAATGGATACAAGGCAAGCACTCTACCAACTGAACTATCTCCCCAGCCCCTATACTGTGCCTACTGTAGCAAATGTTTGCTCATTGAATGTTTGCTCATTGACAGAAGTGGGATGGATTAGAATTAAAAAAACTGGAGTCAGAGACACTAGTTAAGAGACTTTTGTTACAGTCTAGCAGAAGGGAAATTAAGTCCTAATTCATATGGTACTATTATAAAGGAAAGAAAGGGACTAATACGAAATGGCATTTTAAATGTGTACTTAATAAGGAAATTGTCAATACTGCTTAGGCCCTGAAAGAGCCCAGAGACATGAGGTTGAATAAATGATTGGAAACTTTAGGCAACTGGAAAAATGAGGGAATAACTAGGAAGAGACAGAATAATTGTAGCATATGAAGGCCGCGAGGGGTCATATATTGTTTTTACCACCAGCCCTAGATGAACTCGGCATAGTATGTCCTTAGTAAATGTTTGAATTGCATAAATAAGGTCCTCTTTGAATTGCATTAGAAAACATGACCTTAAAAAAACGAATATATGCTGCTTTTGAAACCGTGTCTTTAGTATTATAAAATAATTAGAAAATATATCTGACTAGAGACATGTCAGGATCTTTTCCAATGGCTTGTCACTTTATGACAAAGTATATTTCTTGCTCTCAAAGTATATTTTTGTAAAAAAGAAATAATCTTTGAGGTGGCTTTGCAGATTGAAAAAAGAATTACCAAAGAACATTGTGAAGAATACGGGGAATGGGAAATGGAAAGTGTTCCTACTCTCTGTTTTGTGATAATTTGCACTTTATAGATTAGTTGCATGTATAAAGAATCTTTTGAGCACCAGCCAGTGAAATTATGCTTGTGGCCAGCTTCTCTGAAGCACTTTCCTATCCAGCTTTGAAAGTTGGGAAGGGGAAAAAACAATGCTGGACCATGGCATATTCGTAGGTTACAGGTTATGATGTAACCAGGAGAGAGTTTCTTTTTTTTTCTTGACAGAAACCAAAGAAGACCTGAAGAACTTTGCCCAATTACTGCTATGGAACAGGTGCCATCAGGAGGCAGACTGGTGCAGATCACTGTGACAGATGGATATGATTTGGTAAAGTTACTTTTGGAAATCTGCGAAGTACCTAGTTGGGGAGCACCAGGGAAGGAATGGAATTTTGCCCTGTCTTTGCATAGCTATTTCATCCTCAGCGTTTCTTATTGTTAATCTGTAATCAGCAAGTCGTATTACTATGAGTCTAAAATACCTGACAGTTTGAGTACTAAATTTATCAGAGTTGAAACAAGAAGTAGTTTTAGTTTTTGTAGATTGCAGTTCGTATATGATTTTTTCCCCTTTCTTTTGAGAAGGATCTGAGTTCTGAGTTTCCTTTGTGATTAATTTCATTTGAAGAATTTAAATAATAAAACTACAGTAACTATTTAAAATTAGGAGAATAGGCTGAGCCTGGTGGCTCACACCTATAATTCCAGCCACTTGGGAGATTTGAGGTGGGAGAATTGCAAGTTGGAGGCCAGCCTGAGTGATTTAGTGAGACCTGTCTCAACATAAGATTTTACAAACAAGCTTGGGATATAGATCAGTAGTAGAGCATTTGCCTAGCATTTGTGGGACCATGGGTTCAACCCTACTACTGAAAACAAAATTAAGAGAATAATGAGGAGCTGGGGCTGTAGCTCAAGGGTGGAGTGCTTGCCTTGCATGTGTGGGCCACTGGGTTTGATCCTCAGCACCACATAGAAATAAATAGAGGTATTGTGTCCAAGTACAACTAAAAAATATTGTAAGAAAAGAGAATAATGAAAAATATTCAGGATTATGAACTTTAAAAAGCTTGTTCCAGGGCTCGGGTTGTGGCTCAGTGGTAGAGCACTTGCCTGGCATGTGTGAGGCACTGGGTTCGATTCTCAGCACCACATATAAGTAAATAAAGGTCCATCGATAACTTAAAAGAAAAAAAAAAAAAAACCAGTTAAAAGAAAAAAAAAAAAAAGCTTATTCCAAAAGAGGATATAATTAGTGAACACCACTTGTTTTAAAATGTGTATATAAAAATGTGTGTTCACTGAAAAATACGAAAATATACTAACTTATTAGTAATGCTTACATGTTAGAGTAAGATCACAGGTAATTCATTTTTCTGTGTGATTTTCTCATTTTTTCAAATGTTTCATAACATGCCTTTTTTTGCCGGTGTTGGGGATTGAGCCCAGGCCTTCTGCACACTAGGCAAGTGCTCTACCACTAAGCCACATTGTCAACCCCCTACAGGATACTTTTAAAGTCAGAAAAAACACAATAAATGTTATTTTTCAAAACTTTAACATAATGGTATTTAAATGGAATGTTGCATTTAGCTATAAATAAATTCATTTAATGATTTTCTACCTTTCCTGTTTTTGTGATATAGCTTCATAGGGAAAAAAAAGAAGAAAAGAACATGCTATTTATCCCAAGTCAAAATGGGTTGTCAGATGTGTAGGAAATCTCTATTTGAGTTTAATTGTAAAGCGATGTTTCTGCCAACAGAGGGGTTACAAAGGAGATACTCCAGTTACTTTTGTTCGTGCAGAATTCAATCAGGTGACTTTGGGAGACTCTGCAAAAATTACTGTCTCTTCAGAGGGAACTGCAAAATACAACTTCACTAGCAGTTTTGAGTTCAATCCTGAAGGAGGAATCACTTTGAATGACATCGCTCACAATCCTGTATTCTGTAAGTCCTTGTGATTCTAAAAATTTAGTTATGAGTACTGTATGAGGAGATTCTGAGGCACCTAGTAGATGACAGTTGAATATGCCTTATCCCCTTACTGTAAGAATAACAAAGTATACTCAGTCCTGTCTGATTGTGGCAGCAGTCACCGCGACCCACTAATTTTATCAGTTTTAATTAAAAACCTTTGACATGTGGCTGAATTTTGCAGCCTTTATTCTCTACACAGAGTTGGGATTCCTTCTTCTTTGTATTTTTATATTAAAGGTTGCCAGATTTAGAAAAAATGAAAAAAAAAAAAACCAAAATATGGGACATACTTATACTTAAAAATTATTCATTGTTTATTTGAAATTTTAAATTTAACTGGGAATCCTGTATTTTATCAGGCACCTATATCTGTTCTTGTGTATACTTACCATATAGTGTAGCCAATATTCATTTGCCTTTCTTGCTAGAGGAGTGCCTTTGAAATCAAGATTGAACTCTTATTATTTTTAGACTTTCTAGTGCCTAGAAATATCTAGGACATTACAGGGGCTCAAAAAGTATTTGTTGAAGGAATGAAATAGAGGGATGGATGGTGTTTACATCCTTTCCATTATGATTTCAGCATGTACAGTATGGTCCCTGTTGTAATATGTTGTATCTGTATGCTAGTCTAAAACTTTTTTGTTATTGTCCTGTTTTAATCTGTACTCTTTATCTTTCATTTTGTAATTTTTAAATAACACATCTCTGGGATGCCTTCTGAAACCCAGATTCCAAGATCCCCAAATTTTAGTTGGGAACTGGAAATGTATCTAGTATTCTAGATTTTCAGTATTCTGGTCCCGAATCTTTCTTTCCATAAGAATCACTTGGGGCTCTGGGATCAAGTCTTCAGGGCCCCACCCCAGACCACCAAATTCATAATTGCTAGAGGAGAAGTCTAAGAAATCAGTTACCCATGGAGGTATCCATTTGACCCACATTCTCTCACAACTACCTTCTTCTCTCCTGTTTGTTCTGTGAGTCTCTGCTACCCCAAATAGTAGAAGTTTCCTGATTGCCTTCTTCCCAAGAATGTTGGATGGGAAAAATAGAACTGAAATATTCTTTTCATGCAACCAAAGGCACTGGGTGTGGTGGTGCACCCCTGTAATCCCAGCGCCTGGGGAAACTGAGGCAGAAGAATTGCAAGTTCAAGCCTTAGCAACTTAGTGAGACCCTGTCTCAAGATAAAAAAATGAAAAGGACTGGGGATGTAACTTGGGGTAAAGCACCTCTGGGTTTGAAGTCCCCCGCCCCCGCCCCCCCCCAAAAAAAAAATGGAAAGAGAAAAAAATGAAGCAAAGCAAGAATTGAGATCTGGGAAACTTGAACAGCTGTCATTGATGTATAAATGGTGGGGTGGGGGGCAGTACTCTAAAACCCATGGGCTTAGGTTTTAATGTTTTTTTTTTCCTTTGGGGTACTGGGGATCGAACTCAGGGTGTTGTGCTTGCGAGGCAAGCACTCTATCAACTGAGCTATCTCCCCAGCCCTTAATGTTCTTTCAAGGACAGAAGATCTTAGGCTACTGTAGGTAAAGAGTTGAAGACTGAGACTACCTCCCCACCACAAGCTAAGGCTCCTAGGAAGAACAGTCTAGGAAGAAAATAAATCTGCTCACTATCATCTCTAAAATAGAAAATGAACCTTCCTTAAAAGAATTAGTAGTCTTGGACTGAGATTGTGACTCAGTGGTGGAGTGCTTGCCTAGCATGCATGAAGCACTGGGTTTGATCCTTAGCACCATATACAAAACTAAATAAAGTTATTATTTAAAATATCCACTTTAGGGCTGGGGATATAGCTCAGTTGGTAGAGTGCCTGCCTTGCAAGCACAAGGCCCTGGCTTCAATCCCCAGCACCGCCAAAAAAAAAAAAAAAAAAAAAAAAATCCACTTTAAAAAAGAAGTAGTGGTCATAGGCTTGTGCCAGCTATTAAAGAATATGTTTTGGAGCAGGGGTTATAGCTCAGTGGTAGAGTGCTTGTCTAACACATGTGAGCATTGGGTTTGATTTTCAGCACCACATAAAATAAAGGTAGTATATTCATCTAAAACTAAAAAAAGTTTTAAAAAAATTTATGTTTTCGGGGTTGGAGTTGTGGACTCAGTGGTAGAGTGCTTGTCTAGCACTGTGAGTCACTGGGTTCAGTTCTTAGCACCACATAAAAAAGAAAGATATATGCATCTACAACTAAAAATATTTTAAAAAATTGTTTTCTTAAAACACACAAGGAACATTTATATACTAAAAACTGGCTACATTATAGGTTGTAAATCAAGTCCTACCAACTACCAAAGAATCTTAGATTAATCTTAACAGACTAAGTTTTCTAACCAAAATACAACAGTTAAGAAAATTAGAAATCAATACCAAAAAGATTTGTAAAAAATCCACTTGGAAATTTAAAAACACTTTATGAATAATTCATGTGAGAAAGAAGAAATCCTTATAAAAATTGAAAAGCATTTAGAATTAGTAACAGTGTCAAAACTTGTGGGAGGGAAGGGGTTGTAATTTGGTAATAGAGCCTTGGGTTGTTTTTGTTTTGTTTTTTGCAGTGCTGGGGATTGAACTCAGGGCCTTGTGCTTGCAGGGCAGGCACTCTACCAACTGAGCTATATCCCCAGCCCAGTAGAGCCTTGTTTAGCACGCATGAGGCCTAGGGTTCTGTTCCCAGTGCCACAAAACAACACCCATGAGATGCAGTTAATGTGGTACTTAGAAGTATTTTAATAATCTTTAGTCCATTCATTAGAAATCAGAAAGAATTTAAAACAGAGCTTCTCCTGAGAAGATGGAGTAGATGTATTTTTCTCTATTTCTTCCATTAAGTACAATTCAAACTGGACAATTTATATAAAAGAGTCATAAAAGACTCTGAAAGGTGGATAGAAGAAACCTTGAAACCTTAGCAATGACATAATGGTGATTTCCTTGGATTTTCTTTTTGCATTATATAAGTCCCAGGCTTGGTGCTGAAGAAGTTGGCAAACTAGAAAAACCAGTGGGTATAGATATTTTTTAAAAAGTCTAATAAAATTTTGCTCTCTCTAGTAAAACACCACAAAAGGGGAAGCCTACCTAGTAAGACAACTTTTAGGTGGTAACTGCTTTATTCCAGCCAATACCATGGAAAAAACTGGCTCTCTTCTCAATACAAGCTGAGTGGGAAGCCTAGATTTCCACACTCACAAAGCATTAATAAGGTACCCAAATACCTCTGTGGTACCAGAGAAAACCAAATAGGGAGCCAGAACCTCATCTTCTTTGATAATAGTCTTCTCCCCATTCTGTTCTGCTCCCCCACCCCTCCACCCTGGTAGTGGAGACCACATTGAGGACCTTGGGCTTATACTCCAAACTGTCATTAACAAGGTGCCCCTCCACTATACTGGGGTGGTGTCAGAGAAGGTCCACTACAGGTTTAGAACTTGCATTATCATCTAGGGTTAATAAGTCCACAACCACTGCAGGAGCTGTGATAACCAAGTGAGGAACTGTAACTCCCAATTACTTTTCAGCAGTAATGATGAGCTGCCTCCCTTAGGTGTCAATGGAGACTGAGTTGGGAACCTAGAATTCTCCCTCTTGGCAGTAATGAAGCAGCACCTTCTCTGTTCTTTTACTAAAACTGTAAGACAGAGCTAGCTAAAACAAAAGATCCAGAGTTTAACTAAGATACAGAATTTCAGTACATTATAGAAAAAGTCCAGGGTTTGACTGAAAAATCATGTTTTTTAAGAACTGGAAGATCTCAAACTGAAATTAAAAGGCAGTCAGTAGATGCTAATACCAAGTAACAGATATGTTAGAATTGTAAGACAAGTATTTTAAAGAAGCTGTGATAAAAATGCTTCAATGGACATTACAAACCTGCTAGAAACAAAAGGACTCAGCAAAGAAATAAAGTATATAAAGAAGAACCAAATAATAATATTAAAATGAGCTGGGCGCAGTGACACATACCTGTAATCCCAGCAACATGGGAGGCTGAAGCAGGAGGATCTTGAGTTCAAAGCCAATCTCAGCAACTTAGAGAGGCCCCAAGCTACTCAGTGAGAACCTGTCTCTAAATATAATATAAATAGGACTGGGGACATGGCTCAGTGGTTAAGCACCCTTGGGTTCAATCCTCAGTACCAAAAAAAAAAAAAAAAGTATTAATAATTGATATAAAAAACTCTGAATGAGCCCAAGAGTAGAATGAAAGAAACAGTAAAGAATTAGTGAAATGGAAGAGAGAACAATAGAAATTACCCAATCTGAACAAGAGAGAGAGGAAATAGACTAAAAAATATATTAACAGAGACTCAGGGACCTGTTAGGACTGTAGTAAAATATCAGTGTCATTGAAGTCTTAGAAGAAAAGGAGAAAGGATGGAATTACGAAAGAATTGCAATAAAATAATGCCTGAAAACTTCTCAGAACTTGGCAAGGAACATAAACCTAAAGTTTCAACAGGATAAAACGAAAGAAATCCATGCTAAGAAATAGAATTAAACTGAAAAATAAAGGCACAGGAAAAATATCTCAAAAGTAACCATGGGAAAACAATTAGAATGACACCAATTTCTCATTAGAAAACATGTAAGTCAGAAAGAAGTAGCACATGGGCTTGGGTTGTGGCTCAGTGGTAGAACTCTTGCCTGGCATGTGTGAGGCACTGGGTTTGATTCTCAGTACCACATATAAACAAAAATAAAAATCCACTGACAACTAAAAATCTATTAAAAAAAAAGAAAGAAGTAGCACAATATTTTCAAAATGATAAAAGAATTATTGCAGGGCATGGTAGTGCTCACCTGTAATCCCAGCTGCTTGAGAGGCTGAGGCAGGAGAATTGAAAGAATACAAACTTGAGGCCAACCTGGGCAATTTAATGAAACCTTGTCTCAGTATTTAAAAAGGGTAGGGATATAGCTCAATGTGAGAAAGCTTGCCTTTGGCTAGAATATGTAAAGCCCTGGGTTAATCCCCAGCACCACAAAAAAAGTCAACCTAGAATTGTATACCCAGAGAAAATATCCCTCAAAATATGAAGGGGAAGTTAGGACACGCTCGCTCGTATGAAAGAAAATTTGTTACCAATAGATCCACTCAAAAGAATGAAGTTCTCTAAATAGAAAATGACAGGAGGAAAACAAAACAAAAACAAACCTTGAAACACCAGGAAAGAAGAAAAACATGGTAAGCAAAAATTTGGATAAAGTTATCTTTCTATTTTCTTGAGTTTTTGAAATTGTTTTGACAGTTGAAACAAAGTATAACATTATCTGGTATTCTAAATATATTTAAGGAATATTAAGAAAATATTTAAGGCAATTATAAACAGGAAGGCAAAGGAACATGAAGGTAGGGTTAAGTACAGTCTTAACTGGTGAAATGACACCAGCAGACTACAATGTATACATTAATGTCTGAGTGTATAATTTATGCATAATGTATGTATAGAACAATGATGAGCAACAAAGAAAAAATCGATACAAGGACACTCAAAAACATAGATAAAATGCAATTCTAAAAAATGTTCAAGTAACCCTCAGGAAGGCAGGAAAAAAAATACAATGAAAACAGAATGGGGCTGGGATGTAATTCAGTGGTTGAGTGTGTGCATTGCTTATGATGAAATGGTATGTTAATAGAATTCTGAACGACAAAAGATAAGTATTAATTTTGAAAGCCCACAGACCAAATACCAAAATTGTCTTGGGTCATAAAATAAACCTCAACAAGTTTAAAGGAATTAGAACAATACAGAATGTGTTCTCTGTCAGCAATAATGTCAAAGTTGAAATCAGTAATACCCAGATAATACGAAACTCTCTAAGAGCTTGGACACTAAAAGACACAATTCTAAATATTTCCTGAGTTAAAGAGGTCTCATGGGAAATTTAAAAACATACAGTTAATTGAAGGGAGATGAAAATACAACATCAAAGTCTGTGGCATGCAGCTAAAACAATGCTGAGAAAAACAATAGCAGAAGTGAATACTTTAGAAAAAAGAAGTCGCAAGTCAGTAATTTAGACTCCCACTTCAGAATCTAGAAAAATAAGAGCAAAAGACATCCAAAGTCAGTAGAAAGAAGAAAATCATAAAGAGAGAAATCAATGAAACAGAATACAAAACAACTGAGGAAATTAAACTAGTTATTTGACAATTTCAGCTAAACTGACAAACTTGGAGGAAGACAGACAAAAAAGGAAAGACAAAAGATGCAAATTGCCAATCTTAGGAATGAAAGAGAAGAACTCCCAGACTCTGTAGACCTTAAAAGAATAATAAATGATGTGAACAACAACCTGTGTATAAATTTGACAATAAAATGGACCAATTTCCTTGGGAAACAAACTGTACTCATATAATATGAACTAAATAAATTAAGTAGCTCTATAATTATTAAGGAAATTGAATTAATAATTTAAAAATTCTCCCAAAAGAAATCCAAGACCAGATTGTTTGTCAGAAGAAATCTCAAAAAAACTAACACTAGTTCTATATAATCTCTTCCAGAAAACAAAAAAAGAGGATACATTTCAGTTCATTTTATGGAACTTTGTTATGCTGACACCTAAACTAGGCAAAGATAGTACAAAAGAAAAAGAAAGGAAATTACAGAACTGTATCTGTCATTATTATAGACATCAAAGTTCTTAAGATAATGTTAGTAAACGGAATTTGGCAATATTTAAGAAGACTTATATACCATGGTCAAGTGAGGTTTACTCCAGGATTTAAAATCTGACTCAGTATTTGAAAATTAATCAGTGTCGTCAACCATATTCATAGTCTAAAGATGAAAAAGGCATATGATCATATTGATCAATGCAGCAACAGCATTTGACAAAATTCAATACTGATTGACAATAAGGACACAGAAAAAATATAGTTATAACTTTAGTTGTAGATGAACACAATACCTTTATTTTTAAATTTGTATACATAGATACATATGTATATATTTGTATTATATGTATATATGCATATATATTTTTAAAAATCATAGGAGAAAATATGTAGGATATAAGGTAAGACAAAGCATTCTTAGACTGAAGAATAAAGCATTATCCATAAAAGAAAAAAAAGACCCCTGAGGAATTGGGCTTTATCAAAATTAAAATTTCTTGCTCTTCAAAAGACATTGTTATATTACTCCGCCATAATGATAAAATTATGGCATTTGCAGGCAAATGGATGAAGTTGGAGAATATCATGCTAAGTGAGATAAGCCAGTCTCAAAAAACTAAAGGACGAATGATCTCGCTAATAAGCGGATGAGGACATATAATGGATGGTGGGAGGGGTTAGCGTTAGGGTTAGGGTTAAGTTTAGGGTTAAGATTAAGGAGGGTGGTAAGAATGGAGGAAGGAAGGACTGTATAGAGGGAAAAGAGGGGTGGGAGAGGTGGGGGGGAAGGGAAAAAAAATAACAGAATGAATCAAACAACTTTATGTAAATTTATGATTACACAAATGGTATGCCTTGACTCCATGTACAAATAGAGAAACAACATGTATCCCATTTGTTTACAATAAAAAAAAAAATGTATGCTAAACCAGTACTGGTTTGAAAAATCTTCAAATAATTTTTATGAGGTTTTTATATTGAATTTGTTATCTCAACAATGAAAGAGCTCTAAATAACTCTAAAATATTAATATTTAGCTCTAAATAAAATAACTCTAAATTATTAAAATGTTCTCGAGTTATAATTTTTCCACATAAATTAGTAATTTCAAAAAAAAATAAACATTGTTAAGAGGACAGACTGGAGAATAAGAGGAAGTATTTGCAAAGCACAGGGTGACAAAACAGTACCATCTAGAACTAGTATGAAGAACTTTCAAAAATCAACAGTCACACAAAACAATCAAAACCCAAACAAACCAGCCAGAAAATAGGCAAAAGACATGAAACACTTCACCAAAGGTAAACAGATGGCAACTTACCACATGAAAAGATTTTCAACTTTTCCAGGCATAGTGGCACAGACCTGTAATCCCAATGACAGACTGAGGCAGGAGGATTGCAAGTTTGAGGCCAGCAATTTAGTGAAAACGAAAAATAGAACATTGTAAAGGCTATTTATGCTAAACCCACTGCCAACATCATTCTTAATGGAGAAAAACTGAAAGCATTCCCTTTAAAATGGGAACAAGACAGGGATGTCCTCTTTTACCACTTCTATTCAACATTGTCCTTGAAATACTAGCCAGAGCAATTAGACAGACTAAAGAAATTAAAGGGATAGGAATAGGAAAAGAACTTAAGCTGTCATTATGCTGATGACATGATTCTATATTTAGAAGATCCAAAAAACTCCTCCAGAAAACTTCTAGACCTCATCAATGAATTCAGCAAAATAGCAGGTTATAAAATCAACATGCATAAATCTAAAGCATTTTTATACATAAGCAATGAAACATCTGAAAGTGAAATGAGGAAAACATTTGCAATAACCTCAAAAAAAAAAAAAAAAAAACTTGGGAATCAATCTAACCAAAGAGGTAAAAGATCTCTACAATGAAAACTACAAAACACTGAAGAAAGAAATTGAGGAAGACCTTGGAAGATGGAAAGATCTCCCATGTTCTTGGATAGGCAGAATTAATATCAAAATGACCATACTTCCAAAGGCACTATACAGATTTAATGCAATTCCAATTAAAATCCCTATGACATTTCTCATAGAAACAGAAAAAGCAATCATGAAATTCATCTGGAAGAACAAAAGACCTAGAATGGCCAAAGCAGTCCTGGGCAGGAAGAGTGATGCAGGAGGTATCACTATACCAGACCTTAAACTCTACTATAGGGCAATAGTAACAAAAATGGCATGGTATTGGCACCAAAAAGACAGGTAGACCAATGGTACAGTATAGAGGACATGGACACAAACCCAAATAAATACAATTTTCTCATACTAGAGAAAGGTGCCAAAAATATGCAATGGAGAAAAGACAGCCTCTTCAACAAATGGTGCTGGGAAAACTGGAAATCCATATGCAACAGAATGAAACTAAACCCGTATCTCTAACCCTGTACAAAACTCAACTTAAAATGGATCAAGGATCTAGGATTTAGATCTGAAACCCTTCACCAAATAGAAGAAAAAGTAGGCCCAAATCTCCATCATGTTGGCTTAGGACCAGACTTCTTTAACAAGACCCCCATAGCACAAGAAATAAAAGCAAGAATCAATAAACGGGATAGATTCAAACTAAAAGTTTTTTCTCAGCAAAGGAAACAATCAAGAATGTGAAAAGAGAGCCTACAGAGTGGGAGGAAATCTTTTCCACACACACTTCAGAGCACTAATCTCCAAAGTTTATAAAGAACTTAAAAAACACACCCAAAATACAAAGAACCCAATGAATAAATGGGCTAAGGAAATGGGCAGACACTTCACAGAAGAAGATATACAGGTGATCAACAAATATATGAAAAAGTGCTCAACATCCCTGGTAATTAGAGAAATGCAAATTAAAACCACCCTAAGATTTTATTTAACTCCAATTAGAATGGCTATTATCAAGAACACAAGCAATAATAAGTGTTGGCATGGATGTGGGGAAAAAGGCACACTCATACATTAGTGTGGAGTTGCAAGTTGGTACAGCCACTCTGGAAAGCAGTGTGGAGATTCCTCAGAAAGCTTGGAATAGACCCACCATTTGACCCAGCTATCCCACTCCTCAGTTTATACCCAAAGGACTTGAAATCAGCATACTACAGTGATGCAGCCACATCGATGTTCATAGCTGCTCAATTCACAATAGCTAGATTGTGAAACCAACCTAGATGCCCTTCAGTTGACGAATGGATAAAGAAACTGGTATATATACACAATGGAATATTACTCAGCCATAAAGAACAATAAAATTATGGCATTTGCTGGTAAATGGATGAAACTGGAGGCTATCATGCTAAATGAAATAAGCCAAGCCCAAAAAACCAAAGGCCAAATGTTTTCAGGTGTATGACAATATATAACAATGGGGTGTAGGGTGGGGGGAGAAGAATGAAGGAACTTAGGATGATGTAGAGGAAAAAAGGGTGGGAGGGGTTGGGGTTGGAAAAACAGTAGAATGAAACAGGTATTATTACCCTATATATATGTATGATTACGTGAATGGCATGAATATACATTGTGTACAACCATAGAAACGAAAAGTTGTACCCCATTTGTGTACATTGAATGAAAAGGTGTCTGTAAAAATAAAAAACATTTTAATAAAAAAAAAAAAAAAAAAAAAACGAAAAATAAAAGGGCAGGGGAGGTAGCTGCTTCACTCCCCAGTATTGAAAAAAAGATATTCAGCATCACTAGCTACTAAAGAAATCAAAACAATCAGAAGGGCCAGGGTCAGGGCTCAGTGGTAGAGTACTTGCCTAGCTTGTATGAGGCACTGGGTTCAATCCTCAGGACTGTGTACAAACAAATAAATAAATAAATGAATAAATAAAGTTTCATTGACAACTAAAAATATTTACTAAATAAATAAATAAATGTACATTGACAACTAAAACAAAGAATACTGGAAAAAGTTTTAAAAAATCAGAAAAATGAGAAATTATACTCCATTTATGTATGATTTATCAAAATGCATACATGCATTCTATTATGTATAACTAATTAGAACAAATTTTAAAAGTTTTTAAAAACCACAATGAGGTATCACTACATACCTAAAAGAATGACTTAGCTTCATCAAGAATAAAACTATAGAAAAGGAAGCTTCCTCTTTGCTAGTGGGAGTTGGATAACAATGCCTAGATCTTCTCAAATGGTGAAAGGAGGACCTAACTTTTGAGCTCTTGTATATCAAAAAATGAAGACATGAAAAAAGGGTCACAAAAATTTTAAGTTATCTATTTTTACTTTTTGCAGTGCTGAGGATCAAATCCAGGGCCTCATGCATGCTAAGTGAAAGCAAAAATAACCAAAACTGGGAACAGACCTGAACGGATCAGCAAGCTTTCTTCATTAAGCAGTGCAGTAGCACATTTTCAGGGGAGAAAATGGCAACCAGTTATTAGAGGGGTCTGAATTTTTACAGGGTTTAAGTGAAACTTAATCATCATATCAGACTGTGCGGTGAGAGTTAAGCATATAGCAGAATGTGTCGGTTGGACAGTCTGGGAAATAGTTTTGCAAGTTCAAAGCTATCAGGGGAAACAGTTTCAAAAGTTAGAAACCCATTGTCACTGGGAAAGGGTGAAAGTCCAGAGTCCATTGTTTGCCTTCCCCCACCCCTGCCCTGCCCCCCAACTGTCCTCCTTCCTCCCTCCTTTTCTTTTCTTGGGGGTTGTTATTTTTCCTATTCTTCACTGAGCACCTGCGTTACCAGTGAGCTACATGCCCAGTCCATTGTGACATATTTAAAAAATTCTTCTTTAGTAAATTGATGTGCTTAACAACTGTAAGAAGATCGGAAACAAATGATTTAAACATTTAATTCAAGAAGCTAGAATAATAATAGGGTTCCCCAAAGAAAGTATCTTAAAATTAAGATAAAAATTTAAAGAAATAATGAAGTGGGAATAATGAAGGGTCAACTAAACAAAAATGCTTTGTAAAAAGACTAACAGATAAACTAACCTTAGGTCAGATGGAGCCATAGAAGGAAGGAGGGCGTGGATAGGGCAGGAAAGAGGAAGAAGTGACTGACACAAATGATACTAGGAAGAAAATGAACCAGAACTACAGATAGGCATTTTGAAAATTACAAAAGGATATTCTGCCATTACTTTGGAAAACAGATTAATTGACAACATTTTAGAAAAATGAAAATGGGAAAATTCTAAAAAGAGATGGAACCTATTGAGTAAGAGACTAAGAGACATCAGCTAATCAGTGTTGTGGACAAATGGATCCTGATTCAAACAAACTAAAGAAAATGCTGTTGAGGGAACAGACAGATGGAACAAAAAGAAAGGCATGCCATGTTCTTAGACAGGAAAGCGCAACCTTACAAAGATGCCATTTCCCTGTTTATAAATTTATTGTGCAAACATTTTTTCCTAGAGCTGGGGATTGAACCCTAGGCCTTGCATATGTTAGACAAGCACTCTACCACTCTATATCCCCAGCCCTATGTTTAATTTTTTTAAATTTTAGAGTTCTTATAGAAAAAAGATTCTTAACATTGAGAATGATCAGGAAATTCTGAAAAGAAGGGTAATGAGTAATTAGTTCTATATGATTGTAAAACATAGTATAAAACTACAATGAAACATTGTAGAAACAGACTTGCAGAGTCATATAGCTCACTGGAACAGACTAGAATGTCCACATGTCACCAGTACTTCTGGTAAATCAGCATATGAGTCAGATGATATGTCAAATCAGCAGGGGAAAGATGGCTGTCACTCTGTTTTTGTAGTGCAGGGCCTCACACATGCCATGCAAGCACTCCACTGTTGAGCTACATTCCCAAGCCCAGTGGGAGAAAAATGGATTAAGGAATCAACAGTGCAGGGATACCTGGGGAGTTATCTGGAAAACAAACACAACCGATCTCAAAGTTCTACCAAAATAAATTACAGATGGATGAAGAGTGTGAAAAACTAAATTTGGTAGGTACTATAAGAAGTCGTGGAGTTAAAATAATTAATCAAAGAGCAGCAAAGCATTTTTAAGTATTTCATAACTATGGAAGCCACAGGGGGCAGAAAGTGCTGTATACATAAGTAACTATAAAATATAAACCACACACTGGGACACAATTTACAACTAATTTCTGGACAAAAGGCACATTTCCCTTTATATCAATAACACTGAGAAGCTAATAGAAAATGCACAAAACATGAAAACTCCACAGAAAAGAAAACATAACTGATCCTTTAAAATGTGAAAAAATGGTTAGTTTCATTGTAATGAAAGAAATACAATTATGCTTAGATGTCATTTTTATCAGATTACAAAGGTCACAGTTTAATATCATACAAATATGTTGTCCAACTCATCTTTGCTGAAAATGCTGAAGCTGAACCTAAGTTTATAGAAAACATAGAAATTGAGAAACAAACACTATGAAGAAAAAAAGATAAATTCAGATGGAGTGATATTCTTCATACCTACTGGCCTGCTGCCTTCCAACAAACGAATGTCAGAATAAAAGTATGTGGAAAGCAGGAATTTTTTAAATGAGAAGAAATGTAAAAAACTTGAAAACCAAATGTAACCAGGTCTTCTTTGGATCTTGGTTTGAACAAACCAGCTACAAAATAAATTTGGGGATAATTGGGCAACAATAAATATAGACTGGACATTAGATGAATTTTAGGAATCATGTTTCATACTTTTATCAACTACTTGATAGATGTGATAAAGTTATTTCAGTTTTATAGGGAAAGGTCATATTTTGACTTTGTATATTTTAGTATTAGGAGTAAGATGTCACAATGCCTATAATTTATTTGAAACTTTATTTCATCAAACAAGGCAAATATGATGAAAGTATTTTGGCAAACAAAATCATATATGAGGAAGCAAACATGACAACTTTAACAATTACTAAATGTAGGTGATCATTATATGGATATTCATTATGCTATTCCACTTTGTGGGAAGCCATCCATGATTAGCAGAATCAGGCTTGATTGAGCCATGAGGTACAGAGGTCTGACTCACAGGAACTGGCAATCATGAGAGACTGTTTCAGATAGCCAGGGGTAGGTAGCCCTGCGCAGAGTTGGCTCACCATCTGAGGAAATGCTAATTCTCTAAGCAAATTGCTTCCCTAACTCTACCCCATCCTGTTCCTCACAGAAGAAACCCTTCCCAGTGTGGGCCCCTTTACCTGTGGGACTATAAATAAAGATAACGGTGGGCTCCTCTACCTGGTTGGAGGCCAGATTTGGTATGGCCAGTCCACCACACCCCCTTCCATTTGAAAAGATTATTGACTCTTGTGTTTATTTGATTAGTTTCTTGGTGATTAATTGATAGCCGTCATCATCCTTCCACAGAAATGCTTTCTCTCATTCATGCAGGACATGGTGGGAGAACCCCTCACACCACTTTTTAGTGTATTTGAAAATTTCATCTACTGTTAAGCACACCAAGTAACGCTCTAGTGAAAATTCTGGTACATACCTTGTGTGCTGTGGGGATCCTGTCAAGGTCCTAACCCTGTCTTAGGCGAGATGGGGAGGATCTAATGTTTTTCAAACTTCATATTTTGAATTTAGCCTTCCTAAAATAATTAAATTAAGGGGGATCATTATCACTGATCTTTTATCAGATAGAAAACACTTAAAATTTTTGAGTTAGTAAGAGTTAGTATTATATGAAACATTGGTATCAGATATTCATATATATCAGTTACTTTTATGCATATGTGTATACATTATTATATTATAAAATACATTTCTTATTATAACTTGCAGGCAAAAAGCTAAAACATTCCTGAGTTTGTTTAGTACTTTGCATTGGAAATCACTGATGTTGGTGCTTTCTTGAGTTTCAAGTTTTTTGTTTGTTTGTTTTTGTTTTTTCTGTGCTGGGATTGATCCCAGGGCCTGCTCATGCTGTGCAAGTGCTCTGCCATTGAGCTATATCCCCAGCCCAAGTTCATTTTGCTGAACTTAAATTTATTTGCTTCACCTTGGTTATCTGATGGATGAGTTGTTCTCATTTTATTCGCTTTGATTTTCTAGTAACTGTGACTGAAGTTTTACAAAAGGAAAAGAAACAGAAAGATGAGAAGAACTTAACAATTGGTCAAGCTGTGGTGGACCTTCTTCCCTTACTGGAAGGTCAGATATGCGATTTTCCCAAAAGCAGAAATAGCAAAATGCATAAAATTTAGCTCCAAAGAAGTGCAAAACTCAGCTAAATGAATTTGGAAGATTTGAGAAAAATGAGTACTTTTATCTCTGTCTGCAACATTAACTTAACACTTCCTTCTCTGGCTCAATTTGTCTTCTTTTCACAGGAGAGAGTTCATTTGAAATGATGGTTCCTTTGCATCCTGTGCAGGGCTCACCCTTAGAAACTCCTCGACCAGGCTCGAAGGTAATCAGTTTTAACTCTTAACATTTCAGCCTTCCACTCAATCTAATGAGTCTGTCTGCTTATCAGGTCCAATTCAATTGAGTCCAGTTCATTTGGCATCTTTTTTTTTTTCATATCACACTATTGTAGTTTCTGGAAGGCAGATGAATAAGGCAGAGTCCTACCTTCTAAGAGCTCACAATCTACATATCACAGATTATAACCCAGTGTGATGAAATGGTGGTGGGGGGCATGTGGGCACAGAGCAGGTATTGTTGGCTTTGCTCAGAGATAGGTATAAGAAAGGCTTAACCATGGAGCTTGTGTCCTGATGAATCAAATAGTATATGAAAGCACATAGCAAACTTAAGACATGTAGCCTGCTTCTGGCTAAAGACTTCTAATTGAGCAGTTCCAGCCCAGATCCCTGTCCTCAATTCTAGAATGTCAGACTACAACCACCTGCTGTGTTTCTCTATAATGTTACCCCATAGGCACCTAAAATTCAACATTATAAGTCTCAACTCAGTATGTCCCCTAAAACCTACTCTTCCTTTTATCTTAGTTATTTTGGCAATTGGCATCACCCAGTCATGAAATCAGAGGACATAGAACCTAAGTCACATCAATGACTGCTCCCTTAGATCCCAACCTCAACCAGTCTCCAAATTCATTGTTGGGAGAAATCCTAGTTCTTGGCTCACAGCAGTTAATGTCTCAAGTGTGTAAACTTGGAGAGAGGAGCATTCCACTCTGACCACCTAGGAATGTAAACAACTACCCCAAGTTGACCTAGTGTTACCAAGGGAACCTGTATAGGAGCCTGGTGGTTTGATCCCCCATGGCACATTGTGATTGGGCAAGAAACTTATAAAATGTATACCTGTTCCTGCAATAAACGAGTTTGCAGTCTGCTCACCACAAACCTGCTTCTACCCAACTCCCGGAGTCTGGGGTCTTGATTCTGGGGCTCTTACCTGTGCCTGAGCTAACCTGGCACCCCTACAATTCATCTCTCACCAAATCCAGCCTTTTCTAGCTCCTAAATTTCTTCATACTTTTCCTGGCATCACTCCTACTGGTTATTGCTCCATCATCTCTCACCTGGATCATTATAAATAATCTTATATCTGCCTTTTCCTCTCTCCATGTCACCTTTCCCACTGCTTGCACAGTGACTTAAAAGTGAATTTGGTGGGGATTGGGCATGTAACTCAGTGACTGAACACTTGCCTCCCACATGCAAGTCCCTTGGTTTAATCCTCAGTATCACACATGCATACACAATGAATTTGATCACATATCTTCCCCTACTTAGTATATGGTGTGGCTCCTGGATTCACCACTGTATACAGCGTGTACAGTCTAAACTGTGTGCAGGTTCAGATCCAGATTCCTTAGTGGGCATACTGCATTACCACATCTTGTAGTGGGAATTCCCCACTCTTCAACCTTATCTCCCAGCATTCCTCTCGTGGTATTTTATGTTCCAGATCTTGAACTACTTCCTTACACACATGAATGGAGTACACCATACTATTTCAGTCCCCTTTTGCATCAACTCTTCTTCGATCCAGAATTATTTTCTTTTTACATCTTTGCTTATCTTGCAAACTTGTATTCATCCTGTAAAAGTCAACTCAAGGGGCCTGGGATTGTAGCTTCAGTAGTTGGGTGTTTGTCTAGCATATGTGAAGCACTGGGTTTGAGCCTCAGCACTGCATAAAAATAAAGAAATAAAAATAAAGGTATTGTGTCCATCTACAATTAAAATTTTTAAAAAGTTAAAAGAAAAAGTTTCAACTCAGATGTCATCTCTTATTCTTCCCAGCTCAGTAATCAATTATTCACATCTTCCTTGGTGCTTCTCAACTAGAACATGTTGTACAGGTCTCTTAACTATGAGAAACCCTGTCTTCATCTTTATATCCCTAGTGCTATAGTAAAGTGAAAATATCTAATTATCAATCACACATATTTCACAATCTGTGTGAAAATGTCAGAGATATAGAAAAATAGGTCTCTCTCTATATATGGATAGAGACACGTGTTTAGAAAAATATTTTATTATGAAGCATAACATTTAAATTACGAAAATACTCATAAAACCTAGGTTAGCAAAGTAATACCCCTATCTCATTCTTGTGCAGTTACTGTTGATATTTCAGTATGAAATCATACAAATTTTCTTCTGTATGTATTTGTATACATAGTCTCTGTGGTAAAATGGAAAAGGCTGTAGTTTAGGGATAAGGTTCTCTTTTTGGCTCTTTGTCCAACTTATGGGACCGGGAAAAAGTTATTTCAATCCTCTATATGAAAATAATTAAGCTTGACTTTCTTTTCCTTCTTTTCTTGAACAATGATATGAGATAATGGGGAAAAAAGGAAAGCCAATGGTGATTTTTAAAATACTGCATAATTTTATTTATTTATTTATTTTTTTAATAGTGCTAAGGGTTAAACCCAGGGCCTCATGCATATTAGGCAAGCCCTCTACCACTAAGCTACAAACTCAGCCCTAATTTTATTCTTTTACAGCAATGTAGTCTTGAAGTTAAAGTATTTGTAGCAGAGCCTTTACTAACTGCAGCACAAGTCTTGGGGAGCAATCTACTGAAGGTCACGTTGGAGGGTGCCTACTCTGTACCTGAATCCTTTGTTCCATCAGGGACTCAGCAGAACTACATGGTTGGTCTGCAGGTTCCATCTCTTGGAGAGGTAAAGCCCTAGCACCAGATATTTATATAGCATTTAATTTATCTACACTCATATGGCCAAGATTCCTCATCAGCTAAGCTTTTATTCATAACATTACTTTGTTAATTGCTGAGATTTATTTTAGAGTTAAAAATAAAGTTTATTTCTTTTTATATACCTATTTTTATATTTATAACTTACATGGTCATTGTATTTTTACATATAATTTATATTAATAGCATATATTTATGGTAGAAAACATGTAAGATATTTAAAAATTTCAGTGTGTGTTTCTATATGGATTATTTTAATGCATGTGTTTTGTGGGTTTTATACAATGTATTTTATTATTCAGGTTATTTTCTTAAGCCAAATTTCTAGATGTAAGAATAACTGGGTATGAGTTAATTTTTATAAATGGTGTTAGGTAATGGTATAACATTAATTTTGACAATTTTTGTCAGCATTCTTGTTGTCGTTATAGAAGAACAGATTTTCAGAGGTTCTTATCCTGTTATTCTGTAAGCACCAGACTTTTTTTTTTTTTTTTTGGGTGCTGGGGATCGAACCCAGGACCTTGTGCTTACAAGGCAAGCACTCTACCGACTGAGCTATCTCCCCAGCCCCAGCACCAGACTTTTAAAAAAGGTTTTTTTAAGTTTAACTCAAAGAAATAGAATTGTTGAATTTCTCATATGTAGATTTTAAATTTTATTAGAGACCGTAAAACTGCTTTCCATAGTTGTACCAATTTATACTCCTCATCAACAATATATAATACTATTTCCATTCACAATATTATCAACACTTAATATCTTCAGACTTTGATTTTGCCAGTCTATGGTATCTCATTGTTTTAATATGCATTTTGCTGATTGATTAATTAATTAATTAATTTTTGGTACTGGGGATTGAACCCAGGGATGCTTAGCTACTGTGCCACATCCCCAGCCCTTTTGATTTTTTGTTTTGAGATGGAGTCTCCCTATGTTGCTTAGGGCCTTGCAAAGTTGCTCAGACTAACCTTGAACTTGTGATCCTCCTGCCTTAGCTTCCGGAATCACTGGGATTATAGGTGTGCACCACTGTACCTGGCTTCATTGATTATTATTTATCCATAGCTTGTTTATTTTTAAATGTTGGATTTTTCAATTTGCTCTTTTATAAATTGCATATTCTTATCTTTTACTAATTTCCATTGTAAAAATGTTTTAGATAAATTAAAAGATATGAAAATGCCTATAAAATCATTAGATTTTAGTTTATTTTTTCAAAGGATAATTTTTAAACAAATATAACTGACTCATATATATAAAATGACAGTTTTATCAAAGATTTTATTTAACTAATTAGTAAGGGAATCAGCAAAATGTAAACCACATTAAAGGAGAATCTGAAGAAGTGACCTATGAATAGGTATCAGGAATGCTGAAATAAAATTTCTAATAATTCAAAACCTATTAGTCCTAGGGTATTAACCAATTACATTGCCACTAAGCAAAATAGATTTTTGCATAATTTTGAACAAGAATAATTTGCATTAACAACAGTTTTGTAAAAAGTACAGATTTGTAAAATGGCATAAAGACAACGAAAGACACAACCCCCTACCCAGAATCAGATGATCATGAAAGGATATGTTTTGTAGTAGACATTTCCATAATTGTTTTGTCCTTTTCAAAGTCCTTTACTCTTCTTTCTCACCATTGTATTTATTCTGTAGAAGGACTGTCCCATTTTCTTCAAGAATGGAACACTGAAGCTTGGAGGGGAAAGAGAACCTTTTCCCCGACCCAAAAAATGGCCTTTTGCCAACATTCTGGCTCCAGGAGCTAATAATATTCCTGATGCATACATTGTTGGTGGTCCCTATGAGGAAGAAGAAGGAGAACTCAACCACCCTGAGGTGATAATGAACAGCTTTTTGTGATAAACAGTGCATTTTGTGAATCATTAATTTATATGCATCTGCCACTTATCAAAGTAAAACAATTATATATCAAAATAAAATGCTTAACCATCTAATTCTGATGGAAACAGCTCTTTAATGTGTGTGTGTGTGTGTGTTACTGTTGATTGAACCCAGGGCACTCTACTTCTAAGCCCTTAAAAATTTTTATTTTTATTTTTTAATTTGTTCTAATTAGTTTACATGACAGTAGAATGCATTTTGACACATTGTACACAAATGGAGCACAACTTCTCATTCCTCTGGCTGTCACACCTAAGTCACACCTAAGTAGTATAATCATACATGTATATAGGGTAATAATGTCTGTCACATTCCACTGTTCTCCCACCCTCACACCCCCTTCCCTCCCCTCACTCCCCTCTGCCCAATCCAAAGTTCCTTCATTCTTCCCTACCCACCCCCCATTATGGATCAGCATCTACTTATCAGAGAGAATATTTGGCCTTTGGTTTTCTGGGTTTGACTTATTTTGCTTAACATGATAGTCTCCAGCTCCATCCATTTACCAGCAAATGCCATAATTTCATTCTTCTTAAAAATTGAGTGATATTCCATTGTGTAATATATATATATATACACACACACACAATGTATATGTATACATTTTCTTTATCTGTTCATCTGCTGAAGTTGGTTCATAGTTTAATCCAAGTTGGTTCCATAGTTTAGCTATTATGAATTAAGCTGCTGTAAACATTGATGTGGCTGCATCACTGTGGTATGCTGATTTTAAGTCCTTTGGATATATGCGAGGAGTGGGATAGCTGGGTTAAATGGTGATTCCATTCCAAGTTTTCTGAGGAATCTTCATACTGCTTTCCATAGTGGTTGCACCAGTTTTCAGTCCCTCCAGCCATGTATGAGTGTACCTTTTCCCCCACATCCTTGCCAACACTTATTATCGCTTGTATTCTTGATAATTGCCATTCTGACTAGAGTGAGATGAAATCTTAGAATAGTTTCAATTTGCATTTCTCTTAATTGCTAGAGATGTTGAACATATTTTCATATATTTGTTGATCGGTTTTATTTCTTCTTCTCTGAAGTGTCTGTTCAGTTCCTTAGCCCATTTCTTGATTGGGTGACTTGTTTTTTTGGTGTTAAGTTTTTTGAGTTCTTTATATATCCCGGAGATTAGTGTTCTACCTTAGGTGCATGTGATAAACATTTTCTCCCATTCTGTAGTCTCTCTCTTTACATTATTGATTGTTTCCTTTGCTGAGAAGAAGATTTTTAATTTGAATCTACCCCATTTATTGATTCTTGATTTTACTTCTTGAACTTTACAGGTCTTGTTAAGGAAGTTAGCTCCTAAGATGACATGATGAAGATTTGGGCCAACTTTTTCTTCTGTTAGGCGCAGGGTCTCATTTCTAGTGACTAAGTATTTGATCCACTTTGAGTTGATTTTTGTGCAGGGTGAGAGATAAAGGTTTAATTTCATTTTGCTACTTATGAGTTTCTAGTCTTCCCAGCACCATTTGTTGAGTATGTTTTTGGTGCCTTTGTCTAGTATGAGATAACCATATTTATGTGGATATGTCTCTGTGCCTTCTATTCTGTATCATTGGTCTACATGTCTATTTTGGTGCCAATACCATGCCATTTTTGATACTATTGCTCTGTAATATAGTTTAAGGACTGGTAGTGTGATGCCTCCTATTTCACTCTTCTTGCTAAGGATTGCCTTGTTTATTCTGGGTCTCTTATTTTCCCAAGTGTATTTCATGATTGCTTTTTCTCCCAGCCCTTTTTTATGTTTTATTTTGAGAGAGGCTCTCAGTAAGTTGCCCAGGCTCGTCCTGAACTTGTGATTCTCCTGCCTCAGCCTCCCAAACCTCTGGGATTAGAGGTGTGCACCACTGCACCCAGTTTAGATCAGCTCTATTATTTCAGATCTTTAGATCTTATATTATATTTTAGTTTAGATCATTAGTTCTTAACCCTGGCTGCATATTAGAGTCACTTGGAAAGCTTTAAAACAATGGCAATGGCCAAGTCTTAAATCAGATGAATTATACAAGAATACATTTAAACTAGATGCAGTGGCACAGCCATAATCCCAGTGACTTGGGAGGCTGAGGCAGGAGGATTGCAAGTTTGAGGACAGCTTCAGCAACTAAGCAAGGCTCTAAGCAACTCAGCAAGAACTTGTCTCCAAATAAAAAATAAAAATGGGGATGTGGCTCAGTGGTTAAGTGCCCACAGGTTCAATTGCCATTACCACAAAAAGAAAAACAGCCTATAATCCCAGTGGCTCGGGAGGTGGAGACAGGAGGATCTGGAGTTCAAAACCAGCCTCAGCAAAGGTGAGGTGCTAAGCAACTCAGTGGGACCCTGTCTCTAAATAAAATACAAAATAGGGCTGGGGACGTGGCTCAGTGGTCGAGTGCCTCAAGTTTAATCCCTGGTTACCATCCCCACACCAAAAAAAGAAAAATAAACAAAAGAGCTTCCATAGGATTTTAATATACATCCCTGCTCGAGAATCACTAATTGAGGTAATGTGAATAAATATTTTGCACTTAGTACTGGATTGATGTATAGATTATATAAGTAGTATACCTTCCCTTCTCTGTTAGTAAAATACCTGAAAATTTAAGGTGGTGGTATAGCTGTAACAGTGGTCATACTTCACAGTAGTTACAGTGGTAGTAATAAAATATTGCAATCAAGTTCATTTCAGGAATGCCCCACAGATTGAGCAGTATGAAAATAATGGCACATGTGGAACAAAATTCATCTCATTATTTTACAGGACAGAGAATTTAGGAACCAAGCCGAGTACACAAAGAAAAGGATTATTTGGGACTTGGAAAGTCGCTGTTACCTTGATCCTCCTGCAGTTGTGAGGTAAGAAGAGAAAGATCATAAGCGGGAAGACAGTTTCTTGTGTTGATTTTACTTATATTTGAGTTAAGGTGATTTGAGACTTTATCTCACACATATCTGTATCAGTTAAACGTTGTTTTCATCTGCTAGTAGCAGATGTACCTAGTGATAGTGGCTTAATCAAGATGGGTGTTTCTCTTTCATATAAAAGAAGTCTAGAACTGGTGTCTGTAGTGGCTGCACAGTGTTATCAGGTATCTAGGCTTAATCTTTCTTTTTGTTTTACCTTCTTTTGCTGAGGCTGGCTTTGAACTCACAATCCTCCTGCCTCGGCCTCCCACGCCTCTGGGATTACAGGCATGCACCACCGAGCGTGGCTTTGCTTTACCTTCTTTATTATGTGTCTTGCATCTACAAATTTGTCTCATGGCCTAAGATACTGCTAGAGTTCCAACCTGCACATTCATGTTCCTGGCAGAATTGAAAGAGGGCAAAGGCCACAGACTGATCTTTTTAGTCCTTGTAGAACCTTCCTAGAACCTGTTAACCTCTGTTAATATTTCTTCAGCCATCTCTAGATGCAAGAAAGGCTAGAAAATAGGTTGTTTTTGTTGGATACATTGTCACCCATACTAACTCAGGATTTAATTACCAAAGAATAGGACACTTGATACTGTGTAAGTAACTTACTTTTTGTCAGTGATCTAGTGATTAGGGAGAAATGAAAAAATAGAGGGTTTTCAATATATGTATAATCTGAATGAGCATCTCTGACCTTTAAAAAGTTAATAACTATGTTTTAGAACAGTTTTAGATTTATAGAAAAATTGAGCATGTGTTTCAGGGAGTTGTTATACTTTGGTCATTTTGTATGATTTTTTTTTCCATATTAGGGATTGTACCCAGGCCTCATGGATGCTAAGCAAATGATCTACCTCTGAACTGTACACCCAGCCCAGGCCTGTTTTAAATTTCCAATTTTTTAGATAGAGTCTCCCCTAGATTCCCAGGCTCACCTTGAACTTCTCATCTTCCTGCCTCCACCTCCTAGGCAGTTAGGATTACAGGCAGGTGTTGCTGCAACCAGCATATAATTATTTTTATATCATTATTGTTGATTTGCTGATATCTTACTGAGGATACATTGTTGCTCTTATTACTTTTAATAAATGATTACCTATTATATCAGTTAATAAGAAAAATTTGCCAGGCACAGTAGCACATGCCTGTAATCCTAGCAACTTGGGAAGCTGACGCAGGAGGATTGCAAGTTCAAAGCCAGTCTCTGCAACTTAATGAGGCCCTAAGCAACTTAGTGAGACCCTGAAAAAGGGCTGGGATGTTAGGTACCCCTGGATTCAATCCTCAAAACCAAAAAAAAAAAAAAAAAAGAATAATAAAAATTTAAAATTTTGTTTTACTTAATTTGTGACATTTTCTGATGTTATTCTTTTCATTATGTTGCTCTGAGTTGCTGACCCCTAACATTTTTTTCTCTCTAAAGAAAATTTAGCATTTCTTACATACACACTAATACATAGGTACACACAATCTTTCCCCACCAAAGCAGGTCTACTGGCCACACATTCCTTCCAGTTTAGTTTGTCTGAGAAAGTCTATTTCTTTTTCACTTTTGAAGGATAATTCTGTTGGTACAGAATTCTAGGTTGGTGGGATTTTTTTCTCTCAATACTTAAAATATTTTTCTCCACTTTCTTCCTGCTTGCATAGTTTCTGAAGAGAAGTCCAATGTAATTCTTATTCTCATTCCTTTTTTGGGCATGGTGTTTTTTTCTACCTCTGGTTTCTTTCAAGAGGTTCTTTTTTTGTCTTTAGTTTTCTGCAGTTTATGTATGATATGCCCAAGTGTTGATCTTTTTGGCATGTATTCTGATTAACATTTCCTGAATTTCTGGAGCTGTGGTTTGTTATCTGCCATTAATTTGGGGAAATTTTCAGCCATTATTATTTCAGATATATCTTTTGTTTTTCTCTTTCTTTCCTTTTTTCTTTTCCTCCTGGTATTCCTGTTATGCCTATGTCTTGTAATTATACCACAATTCTTAGACATCATATTACAATTTTTTTCTACTTTTTTCTCTTTGCATTTAAGTTTGGGAAGATTCTATTGACATATCTTCAGGCTCACTTGTTAGTGTTTTTGACTTGCTTTTGATTCTTTCCTAGAGTTTCCCTCTCTCTATTTATATTACCTATCTAGTAAATTACACTAAAGAAATAGGCAAGTGTGCAAATGATATAAAATATATTTATTTCTGCTATGAAAAGAGTAGGATTTCCAGTTTCAGTTATGACATAACATTGAAGCAGGCTCTCCTGTCCTCACAGCAAGAAAAAGCTGAATGAATTGAAAATCAAATTTTTCTTAGATCCATCAAAGATTTGAGGTAACAGCAAACCACCTAGAGTGAAAGGCTGTTGGGTCATAGCCAAGATCAGCTTACAGACAGCAGAAGCCTCTGGAATCAGTAACTAGGAGAAACACTTGAGTAGTAATTTTGACAAATTGTTGAGAGACTGAGTTTGGACTAACTGAGAGTTAAAAACTCCAGAGGGACCAGTCTTAAAGGTTCCTATACTGTCATAGGTTTTAGCCTTTTTTTTTTTTTTCCCAGTACTGGGAATTGAACACAGAGTCTCATGCACATTATGCAAACTAGAGCTCTATCATTTCAGCTATATTCCCAGTCATTTTTAAACTTTACTTTGAGGGAGGGTCTTACTAAATTGCCCAGGCTGGCCTGGAATTTGCAATCCTCCTGTCTTAGCCTTCTGAGTCACTGAGATTATAGGTAAGTGCCACATATCTGGCTTCATGGGTTTTGAATTCAGGACCCTACCAGGTTCCAAACATAGGAGACAAATCTCATGTTTAAGTCAGGAAGAAGTGGAGAAAAGTAACCATTTCACACTAGTCCCAGAGTGTATTCTTCAGCAAAAGCCTAACCTTTAAGAAAACTTTACCAGAGCTTTATCTGATTAGACGGAAGGGTAGTTAGAGAATTCCAGACCTGTCTAGCTTCCCTGTGTTACATAAGAAAAGGAAGAAGAGCCAGGCACAGTAGCACATGCCTCTAATCCAAGAGGCTCAGGAAGCTGAGGCAGGAGGATTGTCAGTTCAAAACCAGCCTCAGAAACTTAGCAAGGCACTTAGCAACTCAATGAGACCCTGTCTCTCAATAAAACATTTTTTTTTTAAAGTTACGAGATGACCTTATTTTATTCATTTATTTTTATGTGGCGCTGATAATCAAACCCAGTACCTCATATATGCTAGGTAAGTGCTCTACCACTTGAGCGACAACCCCAGTCCCAATAAAATATTTTTTGAAAAGTTGAGGATGTTGTTCAGTGGGTGAGCACCCCTGGGTTCAATCCTCAGTATCAAAAACAAAAAACAAAAAACAACAAGAAAAAAAAAAAAAAGAAAGAAGAAGGGCCAGGCTGTGGCTCAGTGGTAGAGCGCTTGCCTAGCATGTGTGAGGCACGAGTTCCATCTCAGCATCACATAAAAATAAGTAAATAAAATAAAGGCATGTTGTCCATCTATAACTAAAAATAATATTTTTAAAAATTAAAAAAAGAAGAGAAAGAAGAAGGAAAAAAAGGACTATGAAACACTTCTTAAAGTTACAGCCTAAGGACTAGAACCCATTAGAATATGTGGATTTAATCACAGGATTATAGAATACTTCTCTTCCCTAACAATTTACCACATCAGCAGGGTTCCAGTTTAAGAACAGTGAGAAGTGTACAAAACACAGACCCTATTTAAGAATTTCTTAGGAAAACCCAAAGAAAATGGAAAAAATAAGAAATGAACCTGAAATTTTTCTGGCACTTAGAACAACAAACGCTAAATATATCCCAGCTCCTAATTAGATTAAGGTAAAAGTCACACTTAAAACTCTTTATTACCTCAATTCCTACTACCCAATACATAATATCCAGGTTCCAATTAAAATATTACAAAGAAGGCTAAAAGGGACGAAAAAATAGTTCAAAGCGACACAGGTAGCCTAAGAACTAGATTCAGATATGACACAGAATTTGGAATTATCAAATAAGAAATTTAAAATAACTACTATGTGTCTTATATCTGTATTAATATGTATATTTACTTTCCTAAATGAAACTGTCTCTGAAAAAAAAGATTTGAACATTTTAAAGGCCTTTGATTTATTTTGCAAAACAACTTTCAAAAATGTGCTGGCAGTTGAGTAAAATTATTTTTATGGAATTGTGTAGATTTGGGGAAAAATCGCCAACCTAATAAAAGTTTTATTTATGTGCATTCCATTACTTTTTAGAAGAGAATACTATTTACCTTGATTCTAAACTATACTAACCCCATTTTTTAACATAATGCTAATGGACTGGTTTTTTATTTGCAGTTTCCAGAAGCGAATTGCTGATTGCTGGTTTTGGCCTGTAGAGATAATAAGAGTTCCTTTGGTTATTGCACCCAAAGGGAAACCTGGAAAAACTGAGAAGGTAAATATGTGCACTCAGAAATGTTTATAAAGCCAGGTGCAGTGGCTGGTTCATGTAATCCCAGCATTTGATAGGCTGAAGTGGAAGGACCATTTTAGTTCATGGTTAGAAGACAAGACCGGGAAACATAGCAAGACCCCATTATAAATGAACAAATGAAACACTTTATATAAGAAATGCTGGATCAGACTCAACCTGTTATTCTGTTTCTAATTCTGATACCAGAAGAAAAAGCGAACTGATTGTGGTCCTTCTGACTTCCCTGGTTTTAGGACTAAAAGTCTCATGTCCCATGAAATCCCTCTGTCCCAGGAATATTGGCCACTGTAGTTGCTTGTTGTTTACTGATAATTACCCAGGCCTTATTTCCAGATATCCTATTTTCCCATGGCCTTTCATCATAGTTTTACCATAGGTAAACCAATGAAATGGTCATTTTTTTAGGTCAAAATAGTCATGATGGTTCAACCTAGTACATTTTTCTGAATTTCTTTTAGACCCATCTACAAAATGTTTTAGACTGATAATTAACATAATAGCATTCATAGATATGCTGCTATTCTGATATAGCTTTGGTGAGCCTAGAACATGTTCTTTATTGTTTTATCTGTATGTGTCTGATCTTTCATGCTTGTTCATAAACTCTCTGAGGGTATTGGTCATGTAATAGACTTTTATATTATCTACAGTACCCAGCATGATATATGGCACACAGCAGGTACTTTACAAGTATACAGATTATTTGATTTTAAAAATAAGCTTTTGCATAATAAAAATGGTATCATTGTATAAGCATTTCCCCATTATTACATAACATATACTGGCTAACTTTCCTTAGGTTTCTTAACCACATACTATTATCATATGAACAGAAGACTTCTTAATCTAGTTTCTGATTATTATTATAGTAGGCAAAAATCAAAGACTACTTTTAAGCTTGGAATTAAATGTTTTCTTTCAAAAAATGGATTTAAAAAGCAAACCATACAGCTGTCAAAATGATGTTAAAGCTGGGCATGATGGCGCGTGCCTGTAATCCCAGCGACTCAGGCAACTGAGGCAGGAGGATTGCAAGGTTGAGGCCACCTTCAGCAACTTAGTGAGGCCCTAAGAACTTAGCAAGACCCTGTCTCAAAATTTAAAAAAAAAAACAGGGCTGGGGAGATAGCTCAGCTGGTAGAGTGCTTGCCTCACAAGCACAAGACCCTGAGTTCGATCCCCAGTACTGCAAAAAAAAAAAAAAAAAAAAAAAAAAAAATTAAAAAAAAACATATAAAAAAGACTGTGGATGAGGCTCACTGATTTAGTGACCCTGGTTCAATCCATAGTACCAATAAATAAATAAATAATGATGTTAAGACATATTTATTTACATGTTCTTCATCTTTTCAATGAGAATTTAGATCAAGTATTGCAAATACATGATAGATATTATTCATCCTTCATTATCTATGGCATACATTGCTAATCAGTCAAAGCACTTTTCTGAATCAAGATGCATACACAGTTTTTTTTTCTCAACAAAGAATGCTAAAGCACCTCTACCAATTGATGAAAATTTGGGTATAAGTTAAAAAGCCTACTGGTCATAACTAGTCCAAATGATTTGTAAACCATTTTTTATTTCTTGTAATTCTCTGAACAAAAGCTAAGAGTCAGAACTGCTGATGCCTTTTAAGTTTTTGTTAGATTTTTAAATAAAGTTTTGTTTTTCTCCCTGAGAAGCAACATGGTGAAATTGACTTTTGGTTGAATATATGTATTATCAATTAATTTGAGTATGTATTGATTCAGCTAGCATATTTATTATTTATTAACACTGTTGATATGTATTATCTCTGTGATCATGTATTACTAAACCAGTTTTGAAGCTAAAGAAACAAAAACCCAAAATGTGTATATAACTGCTCAAAGATACATAAAAGATACATAACTAGCTAAGTGTAGAGTTTGTTCCTAAAACTGAGTCTGCACTGCTGAGTCAGTTTTATACCTATGCTCCATTACTTTGTGGCATTAACAACTCTCTGGTTTTATTCCTTTAGACTGATGATGAAAGTCAGCTTTCATTTCATGGCGTGGCTTATGTTAATATGCTCCCATTGCTGTATCCAGGTGTGAAGAGGATTCGGGGAGCGTTTCATATTTACCCTTATCTAGACAGTACAGTTTATGAAAAGGTAAGAAAAACATTACAGAAAAGGTATCACTGTAATTTGTCCTTTTTATATGTGCTTATTCACATCTTTAGCATATACATCTTTGTAATTCACATTCAGAACCAGTTGGTATCCTGGGATGTTAAATGTAAACCCTTGCAGTCACTTTCCTCAGGACCTCAAAACTTGTGGATAATGAAGAACACCAAACCAGAAGCAACCCAGATCTCCATCAATAGGTGAACAGGAAAAAACAAAAAAATTGTGTGGCACATCCATGCAAGGGAATACTACTTGCAATAAAAAGGAATGAAATATTGATACACACAACATGGATGAATCTCCAATGCATCATGCTAAAGAAACCAGACAAAAGGGAGTACATACTGTATGGTTATATTTATATGCAATTTTAAGAAAGTTATCTGTATTGATGGAAAGCAGATTAATGGTCATTTGGGGACAGGAATATAGGGAGAGAGGGATTATAGAGGATTGAGAGAAAAATATTAGATATGGTGAAAAAATTGTTTTCTTGGTTGTGGTTTCATAGGTGTATGAGAGTACAAAAAGTTTGTACCAATTTACACTTCTAGTAGTAAATGAAAGTTGTTTTACCATATCTTTGCCAGAATGGGCATTATTATTTTAAGAATTATCTAATTTTATGAGTAAAATGATAACTTACTGTTATTTAAAGCTACATTTCTTTGATTAATAAATGTCTCTTCTTGTTTTTTATTGACCTTTAGCACTGCTCTTATGAATCACTTCATGTACTTTGCCCACTAAAAAAAAAAGTTGGTGTATTTTTCTGTGTTTAGAAAAGCTGCTTTGAGGAGCTGGGGAGATAGCTCAGTTGGTAGAGTTCTTGCCGTGCAAGCACAAGGCCCTGGGTTCGATCCCCAGCACCCAAAAGAAAAAAAAAAAGCTGCTTTGTACTTTAGGAATAATAGGTATCTTTTCACATGTTTTCTGATATTTTCCCTATTTTTTAATTTATATTATAATCTTGTTTACCCTGGTTTTTTTTACACAGAGAAACTTTTAATTTTTGGTAATCAAAATCTTGTCTTTGACATCTCTTGTGCTTTTGAGCCTAGGAAGTCGTCCCTTAATTCATATCTTTAATTAATATCTCATTCTATTTTTATAGTTATCACAAATCATTTTAATAAAGTCATTTGAAATTTGTTTTACTTTGAAATTTATTTTGATCTGTTATAGCTAACACTTGAATTCTTCCATATATTGCGAAGCATTGCTAATTATTCTTTTTAAAGGATGCATATTCTATCATTTTTATTTACTGTAATTTGCTAAACCTTTTTTTATTCTGAGACATTTATTCATAGTTTTAGTTTTGTTATTGTAGAACTCCCCCAAGTTTTTCATGTGTATGAACTTTTTGGTTCTATTAAAATATTTCCTGAAGATAAATCCCTACAAGTGTAATTTCTGGTTCAAAGGAAACTGAAACAGATCATGATGGGTCTTTCATGATTTTTGGTATTGAAAAATAGCTGTCATAATAATGATGAAATAATAAAAATTTTTGTTGTATTTTATAAAAGATCACTTTCTGTAAGTAAATGATAAAATTGACTTTCTTCTTTAGCATGTAGACAATCATCCCTCTGGGATGTTGATTCTATGAGCCCCTGCAGATATCAAAATACACAGATGCTCAAATACTTTATAAAAAATATAATAAGCTGGGCACAGTGGCACATTCCTGTAATTCCACCTACTCAAGAAGTTGAGGCAAGAAAGTTAGTTTGTGGATAGCCCAGGCAACTTAGTGAGACTCTGTCCCAGCAAAAATAATTCGGAAAGTATGGCCCAGAAAAAAGACTAAAATGAAAGCAAGAAGAAAGAAAGAAAAAGGGGGCTGGGAACGTAACTCCGTACAATCCCCAATATTGGAGGGAAAAAAAAAAGTGATATGCTATTTGCATATAATCTACATATATTCTTCTGTATACTTTAAATCATCTCTAGATTACTTATCATGTCAAATGCAATGTAAATGCTATGTAAATAGTTGTTATACCATATTGTTCAGAGAATGACAAGAAAAAAATCTATAAATGTTCAGCACAGGTGAAATTTTTGAAAATATTTCTGGAGAGGCAGCGGGGGAAGATGGTGGCAGTTGTTCCCCAGCGGGTGTGGACCGTGGAGCTGCTGCACAGGGAGCCGCTGCCCAAGAAGGACATTATCAAGTTTCTACAGGATCACGGTTCAGACTCGTTTCTTGCAGAACATAAATTATTAGGCAACATTAAAAATGTAGCCAAGACAGCTAATAAGGACCATTTGGTTACAGCCTATAACCATCTATTTGAAAGTAAGCGATTCAAAGGTACTGAAAGTATAAGTAAAGTGTCCAAGCAAGTGAAAAATGTGAAGCTTAATGAAGATAAACCTAAAGAAACCAAGTCTGAAGAGACTCTGGATGAGGGTCCACCAAAATGTACAAAATCTGTTCTGAAAAAGGGAGATAGGGCCGGGGAGATAGCTCAGTTGGTAAAGTGCTTGCCTTGCAAGCACAAGGCCCTGGGTTCAATCCCCAGCACCACCACCAAAAAAAAAAAAAAAAAAAAAAAAAAAGGGAGATGGTTGAACCAGAATGGGCTTATGGAAAGAAAGGACAGCCTGATGCCAAAATTCCACCAAAGGCAAAACTCATTTTTGAAGTAGAATTAGTGGATATTGACTGAAATAACCAAGTACTTGAGACTTAAAGATGACAACAAAAATGATAAAACTTGGCCTTGAAACTTAGAACTTGTTTCTGTTATAAGGGAAGAGTCAACTGGAAAATTCAAAGTGCTAAATTTTATTTACTTGACTAACTTTTAAGAAATGTAATCCCTTATAAGTCCCTAAAGTCTAAAATATTTTACTATAGCTGCATAAAATATTGGTTAAGGAGAACAACTGTTTGGCCTTTTACCTCATGTAAACTAAAAGGCTCAATAAAAATATCTCCAGTGTCTTGATTTGACTCGTTTGGTATTAATGTGTTAATGTTCTGATTAGGTAAACAGGACTAGGGACTTATCCAAAAGGCAATAACTCAATAAAATTATCTGGACAGCCTTGCCATGGACATTAAATCATTGTAAAATCTTTAAATATCATTGTATGATGAGAAGTCAAAGACACAACATGAAGCAACTTGAAGCCCAGTTAAGGGCGAAGAAATCTTGGCAAGAATAGATAAGTTTAGGGAAAGTTCACTTCAAGACCATTGAACCACTGATGCCGAGTATAAAATACTAGGTGCTCCCCCCATACAAAATAAGTTCATAAACAATTAAAAAAATATTTCTGATCCATGGTTGATTGAATTCATGGATATAGAATCAACAGATATGGAGGGTCAACTGTGTGTGTGTGTGTGTGTGTGTGTGTGTGTGTGCGCGCTGACCACATTTTTTTCACAATAATTTTTTAGGTATTTTTTAGCTGTAGATGGACATGATACCTTTATTTTATTTACTTATTTATATGTGGTGCTGAGGTTCAAACCAGTGCCTCACACATGCTAGGCAAGCACTCTACCACTGAGCTACAACCCTAGCCCCACAATATTTATTTATTTATTTATTTATTTATTTATTTATTTATTTATTTATTTTTCTGCTGTGCTAGGGATTTGAACCCAAGGCCTTGTGCTTGCAAGGCAAGCACTCTACCAACTGAGCTATATCCCCAGCCCAATAATTTTTAAAATATATAAAAACATTGAAAAGGAAATATTTCTGGCTATAAAACTGGGCAAAATGACAAAAAGCCATTGCAATAATACTGAAATTATCCAAACTGAGAAATACTAATGCATGAAAAACTAAGGAATGTGAGGCATTCTTACCTGGGACTTCCCACTTTTATCTCAGTGATTCTTCTAAGGAAGGTTAGGATACAAGGAAAAGTAAATTTACTGCCAGTCAGAGAAGACTCATACAATTTCGAGCAATGGTCAAAGGAATCATTCACAGAAGTGTTGTCAATTGAAATGTCAATCTTGGTGGTTAAGAACCCCTGGGTTCAATCTCTGGTACCACAATGGAATATTACTCAGCTATAAAGAATAATAAAATTATGGCATTTGCAGGCAAATGGATGAAATTGGAGAATATCATGCTAAGTGAGATAAGCCAATCTCAAAAAACCAAAGGACGAATGATCTCACTGATAAGCGGATGGGGGGTGTGAGGGGGGCAAGACTGGAGGAAGGAGGGACTGTATAGAGGGAAAAGAGGGGTGGGAGGGGTGGCGGGGAAGGAAAAAATAACAGAATGAATCAAACATCATTACCCTATGTAAATGTATGATTATGCAAATGGTATGCTGTTACTCCATGTACAAACAGAAACAACATGTATCCCATTTGTTTACAATAAAAATAAATTAAAAAATAATAATTAATTAATTAAAAAAAACAGAAAAAAAGTTGAAAACAAATAGCAGAATGGCAAACATAAATCTAAGTATTTCAACAATTAACATGTTTTGGTGGTCTAAACATATCAATGAAAGGACAGAGATCATAGGACTGAAAAAAAACGAGATTCAACCACATGCTGTCTAAAATATATATATACAGCTTAGATTCAAAGACAAATAGGTTGAAGTATAAAGATATACTGTGCAAATAGAAAGCATAACAGCTGAGTGATTACATTACTGTGAGACAAAATAGCTTTAAAATAAGTTGTATTACTGAAGACAGTCATAATGATTAAGGGGACAATTCTTAAGGAAGGTGGAATAATTATAAATGTATACATACCTAAATATACAGTAACCTCCCACCTGTAATCCCAGTGACTTAGGACGCTGAGACAGGAGGATTGCAAGATCCTGGCCAGACTCAGCAACTTAGAAAAGTCCCAAGCAACTTAGAAAAGTGTCTCAAAAAAAAAAAAAAGCTGGGGATGTGGCTTAGTGGTAAAGCGCCCCTGGGTTCAATCCCCAGTACTAAATAAATAAACAAATATAAAAAATAAAGAAAGAATAAACCAACTGATACATGCTATAACACAAATGAACCTACAACATATACTAAGTGAAAGAAGGCAGATACAAAAGACTACTTGTTGTACAGTATCACTTATATGAAACAGTCTCATTATACAACATAACCTGAAGTTGTGAAAATTTGAAAAAGGTTGCACCTTTAAATCTATGAAATACAGTGATTATGGTAGAGGTGATAGGATTATGAGTGATTTTTAGTATTCACAATTTTTCTTTAGTAATTAGATTTTCCTTTTAATGGCATTTTCAAAGTATAATTGATAAATAATAAACTCTATACCTTTAAAGTGTACAATTTAAATTTTTGACATGTATTTTACATGTACAAACATCTGTGAAACTATGACCACAATCAAGATAATAAATATGCACATTGTCCCTTAAAGTTTTCTCATGCCCTTTGTTATTCCTTTTTTCCACCTCTGTCTTTCTGTCCACTGTGGGGGGGTGGGCAGTGTTCTGACTTTATTCACTCAGCTTAAATTATTTGGAGAACCATCGATGTTGTTTAGTCTAAAAAATGGTGGTAAGGAACTGGGGCGTGGCTCAGTGGCAGAGCGCTTGCCTAGCACGTGTGAGTCACTGGGTTTGATCCTCAGCACCACATAACAAATCAAATAAAGGCATTCTGTCCACCTACAACTACAAAAAAAATTTTTTTAAATGGTGATAAGGGCTGGGGTTGTAGCTCAGTGGTAGAGTGCTTGCCTAGCATGTGTGAGGCACTGGGTTTGATTCTCAGCATTGCATATAAATAGATAAAAAAAAAAAAAAAGGTTCATTGACAACCTAAAAAAATTTTTAAAAATGGCAGTAAGATTTTTTTTCAAATTATTTAGCTATTGTTTGAACCATACAAAGACTTTAAACTTGCCTTATTCTAATTTAATTGATAGATGAGCAGTAATTAGATACTATTTTTGCATAAAAAGTAATTCTACCATTTAAAGTTAATTTGAAATTATGTGTTGAAGATAAAATGCTTTCTGATAATAAGAGTTATGAGACACCAGAATCGAGTTGGTTCAAAAGGCGTCCCCTTAAATTTTAAATGATATGGTAGGCAGCCAAGTTTCTGTGGTGGTCTTACAAATTCTAGAAGTAGGGAAATATAGTGGTGTTTTTCAGGTCCTTTCTCTCAGTCTATAATGTTGAAAACTTTATGGAATGATGTCTAAATGACGACTTCAAATTTGTCTCATTTGCCTGTGGTTCATTGTGGGTTATTTTTTGTTGTCGTTGTTGTTGTTTCCTTTTCAGACCAAATTGTTATTCAGCTTGTTCCGGGATACTGGTCATCATTTGATTCAAAATAATAAAATAGGAGGAATTAATTCTCCACTGACCAAACCAGTTACTACTAAGAATCTGAAGGAAGATAAAACAGTCAAAGAAAAAGACATGAATGGAAAAATTAAGCCTGGGGATGTGGTAGGTTCTTGAGAAGGTGATTTTGTCTGTTTTCTTACTGCCAAAGGCTTGCACTGACTTCTCATTTGGTGAATTGTGTCAGTGGTGTTTGCATTTTGATGTATTGTAATGATCATTGCTCCTGTCAGGATGAAGGTCATGTAAGAATTCAGTTTTTGATGTGAGTTCATTTTCTTTCAGCAAGCTCCTAGCATAAAATCTCAGAGCTCAGATACTCCTTTGGAAGGTGAACCTCTTCTAAGCCACAATGCAGAAGGACAGGTAACTATGCATAAAAGTTTAGAAAATTAAGTTTAAATTCATCAAACCTTTACTGAACAACACAACTATAGTAGAAAAGGCTCAGGACAGGGTATCTGACCTACCCTCCTATATTTGCCCATGGCTAGGTTATGACCTTGGACAAATCTCTTTGTCTTATTAAGAATCTGTGAAATGAGTTGGTACCAGATTAACTTTAAGGTCCTTTTTAGCATTAACATTTTTTTGTCTTTTGTCAATTCTACTATATTAAGCACTATGAGGGATGCAAAGATACATCATCTTCAGCATTTATTCTTCTGCCCTCAGGAACCAACATTCAGCTGTCTGGTAGGAGAAACAGATTGGTACAAAACTAACCGTAATGCATAATTTTGTTAAGTGCTATGATAGAGGTACAAATGTAAGTTCTTTGTGGCCTCAAATGAGACAAAGCTTAGTATATGTTAAGATGGGGCTGTCTTAGAGAAGGCTTCGCCAAGGAGGTGATTATCTGAACTAAGTAGTAAAAGAAGGATCTCTGCCAGGTAAAGTTGGAAGAAGAGACATTTCATGGGCAGGGAATAGCTTGAGTAAAAGCACAGAGAAGATCTGTAAGAGCAGAAATTAGAGTATCAGTTAATTCTGTTTGGTGTAGAGAAATGAAGAGAAAGGACAGGTTCTAGAAAGAGGTGAGAAGAGAGAGGCAGAGTGAGGTTATGGAAAAATGAGACTTGCTAAAAAGTTTGAGCTTTATTTGTTAGGTGATGAGGAATTCTTGAATCTCATCTTGGAGACTCATAGTAAAGTTTTTTTTAATTTTATTTAGTTATTTATTCATTTATTTTATTGGTGCATATTATCTAGAATGGTGGGTTTCATCATGGTATATTGGTACATGAGTAATGTTTTATTTGCTCACTTTCACTCCCCAATAACTTTCCTTACCTCCTCCTCCACCATCTCCCTGGTCTCCTTCCAGTACTCTCTTGGTCTTCCTTCTGCTTTCTCTTCCTTCTCCTCCTCTTTTTCCTCCTCTTCCTCCCCTACCCCTCCTTCTCCTCTTTCTTCTTCTTCTTCCCCTCCTCCTCCTCCTTTCTTCTTCCTCCCTCTTCTTTCGTCTCCTTCCTCCCTCCCTCCCTCCTTCCTTCCTTCCTTCCTTCTTTTCTTTTTTTTTCTCTTTCTTCTTCTTTCCTCCTCCTCCTCCTCTTCTTCTTTCTTCTTCTTCAGAATTTAACCTTAATTTTATTTATATACAGTACTGAGGATTGAACCCAGTGCCTCGCCAGTGCTAGGCAAGTGCTCTCCCACTGAGCTATAGGAGTTCTGTTGGGGAAGTCATTGCAAGCACATATATGTTGAAGAATTTCCCCTAATTTTTCTTCTAACAGTTGTAAAGTTTTGGTTCATTTTGTGTTGACTTTTGTGCATAGTGGGAGATAAGGATCTAGTTCTGATTTTCTTCATAGGGACATGCAGTTTTCTCAGCACAATTTGGTAAAGAGGCCATCTTTTCTCCAATGTATGTTTTTTGGTACCTTTGTCAAGAATCAGTTGAATATAGTTTTGTGGGTTTTTCCCTGTATTTTCTATTGTATTCTATTAGTCTGCATGTCTGATTTTTGTTTATTTTTGTTTTTTGTTTTTTTGACCAGTGTCATGCTGTTTTTGTTACTATAATCATGTAATATAATTTCAAATTAGATATTGTGATACCTTCCAGTATTGTTGTTTTTGTTCAGGATAAGTTTGGCTTTTCTTGGTCTTTTGTTCTTTCATATAAATATTTTAGGAGTGTTTTTTCTAGTTCTCTGAAGAATGCCATAGTTATTTTGATGGGAATTACATTGAACATGTAGATTGCTTTCATTAATATGCCCATTTAAAATATTAATTCTGCCTGTCCAAGAACATGGGAAGTATTTTCATCTTCTAGTGTCTTCAACTTCTTTCTTTAGTGTTCAATAATTTTCATTATAAAGATATTTTACCTCCTGTTTTTCTTCTTCTTTCTTCTTTGTTCTCCTTTTCCTTCTCCTCCTTCTCCTCCATTTTCTTCTTCCTCTTCCTCCTCCTCACCCTCCCTCCTCCTCCTTCTACACCTCTATGAAATTATTTTCCTGAGTTTTTTTCTCAGCAATAACTTTATTATTGGTGTACAGAAAAGGCACTGATTTTTATATATTGATTTTGGATCCTGCTACTTTGCTGGTTATGTTTATCTGTTCTAGAAATCTTCTGGTAGAGTCCTTAGAGTCTCCTAAGTGTAAGATCATACCATTTGCATAGTTTGCACTTCTTTTTCTACTTCCTTAAGGTGTACAGTTATTTTTTATTTGTTCTTTTTAGTTAGACAAGACAGTAGAATGTATTTTGACATATCAAACATACATGGGATCTGGGATTGTGACTCAGTAGTACAACTCTTGCCTGCATGTGTGAGGCACTGGGTTTGATTCTCAGCACCTCATATAAAAATAAATGAAAATAAAGGTCCATCAACAACTTAAAAAATATTTTAAATAATACATGGGGTATAACTTCCCATTTTGTTGTTGTATATGATGTGGAATTACACTGGTCATGTATCCATATATGAACATAAGAAAGTTATGTCTGATTCATTCTACCGCCTTTCCTATTCCCATGCCCCCTCCCTTTCCTTCATACCCCTTTGTCAGTGAACTTTTATTCTTCCCTTCCCTACCCCACTGCCAATTATTGTGAGTCATCATCTGCATATCAGAGAGAACATTTGGTTTGGCCTACAGATTTTTGGGATTGGCTTATTTCACTTAGCATGATAGCCTCTAGTTCCATCCATTTACCAGCAAATGCCATAATCTCATTTTTTTTTTTAAGGCTGAGAAATATTCCATTGTGTATATGTACCACATTTTCTTTATCCATCATGTGTTGACGGGCATCTAGGTTGGTTCCACAATCTAACTGTTGTGAAATGAGCTATTATAAACATTGATGTGGCAGCATCACTGTAGTATGCTGATTTTAAGTCCTTTAGATATATGCTGAGGAGTGGGATAACTGGGTCAAATATGGTTCCATTCCAAGTTTTCTGAGGAATCTTCCTACAGTTTCAGGTTTTTCATGTGGTACAGATGAGTGTTGATGCCAATTTGATTTAGGGCAGGAAATGTAGTAAAAAGGAGTCAGAAACCTGGAGAGGCGAGATGTTTGGAACTGGAAAGCTTTGGGCTTGTTGATGAAGAAAAGATAAAGATAACTTGGGTTTCAAGCCTTATTTTCTAGAATGACGGAAATGCCATAAAGAGAAAAATCAAGAGAGGTTGATAGGGCAGAAATGATAAATTTGGACGTGTTATATTTAGGATGCTGGCAAAAATCTGGTTAGATGTATTCAGCAGTGAGAGTTCATAAATGGTGATGAGGAGATTGTGAATGGGAAAATAAAAAGATATGAAAAGAATATTTTTGCAGGACACACAAGAGAAGGTTGCTGGAAGAAAGAATGACATTTACTTAAAAGAGATCCTAGAAAAGTTATGAACAAGTTCAATGGGTCTTCCACTGAGGCAGATATTTCCAGGATTAAAAGTGAAAACTTTTTCCTCCATGAGATAACCACTATTACTATATTCCTTTCCAGTTATTTTTCTATGTAGGAAAGACTTTAACAGTTGAGATCAAGCTACATGTGTGATTATATGTGCATTTCCCTCACTCAGTACATTGTAAGCATTCTTTTATGTTACTAAAATTTTCTCTTAAGTATCTTTTTTTTCCCCTGAAAATACCAAATGAGAAAAAAATGTCTTTACAGCAATATTTTGAAGCAGGGACATACATTGTGTTGGAGATTCAACTGGACAAAGCCTTGGTTCCAAAGCGAATGCCAGAGGAGCTAGCCAGAAGGTATGTAGCAGTGGTTCTCAAGCTTGTTTAATACAAGCTGTTTAGGTATAAATAGGAGGAAATCAGTTTGTCCCTGTGAATGTAATTTCCCCAGGTTAATCATGAGTTTTGTGTTGTTTTTTTTCTCCAGATGGAATTTCCTTTGCTATTGTTGTTTCCTTATTACAAAAATATTATATGCTTACTACAAAAAAATTTTAGAAAACCAAAATGGGAAGAAAGTATAAAAACATGGGGCTGGGGGTATAGCTCAGTTGGTAGAGTGCTTGCCTTGTAAGCACAAGGCCCTGGGTTCAATCCCCAGCACCTCAAAAAAGAAAAAAAAAGAAAGTGTAAAAACATCTAGGTTTTCTACTTATGTAGTGATAACCATTTTTAACCCTTTAGTGTTAATCCTTTTGGAGTTTTTTTTAATATGTATTTTTTTAGTTGTGGGTGGACACAATACCTTTATTTTATTTTTATGTGGTACTGAGGATTGAACTCTGTGCCTCACCTATGCTAGGGGAGTGCTCTACCACTGAGCCACAACCCTGCCCCATTTTGGCATTTAAAGCCCCCATGTTACACACACACACACATAACACATCATGTATACATATAGGTAATTTGGGGGGTGGGTACTAGGGATGGAACCGAGGGACATGTCACCACTAAGCTACACCTTCAACTCTTTTAACTTTTATTTGAGACAGTGTCTTGATAAATTACTAGTCTGGCCTTAGACTTGCCATCCTCCTTCTTAGCTTCCTAAATACTTGTTTTCAGGCATGTGCAACCTTGCCTTGACATAAATGTAATTCCTGAAAATGACTTTTGCTTGTGTATTACTAGGAAGTTGTGCATTTCTTCTATGTTATCCAATTTGTTGGAAGACAATGGTTCTAATTTTTTTTTTTTTTTTTTTTTTTTTGTACTAGGATGGAACCCAGGGGCATTTAACCGTAGAACCACATCCCCATCCCTTTTTAACTTATTTTCTTTTTATATTTTAAAATATTGTTTGAGTTGTTGATGAACCTTTATTTTATTTATTTATATGTGGTGCTGAGGATTGAACCCAGTGCCTCACACATGCTAGGCAAGTGCTCTATCTCTGAGCTACAACCCCAGCCCTAATTTACTTATTTTTGAGACAGGGTCTTGCTATGTTGCTCAGGGCCTTGCTAAATTACTGAGGCTGGCCTTGAACTTGTGATCCTGACTGGTCTTTCCAAGTCTGTGATTACAGGCATGTGCCACCACTTTCATTTCCAATTTTAGAAATTTCAATCTTCCCTCTTTTTTCTTAGTTTGCTAAAGCTTTGTCAATTTTGTTGCTCTCTTCCACAAACCCGCATTTTTATTTCATCAATTTTTCTCTATTGTTTTTCTATTAGATATTTTTTCTCCACTCTGATTAATTTCCTTTCTTCTGCTAGCTTTGGGCATAGTTTGCACTTCTTTTTCTACTTCCTTAAGGTGTACAGTTAGGTTGCTGATTTGAGAGTTTGCTTATTTTTCAAGTATATATTTAAACTATAAATTCCTCTGAGCACTGTGTTTACTGCATCTGATAGATTTTGACATATTGTAGTTTTGTTTCACTTATCATGAGGTGTTTCTTTTCCCCCTTAATTTTCCCTGTAATTTTTTCCTTTAAATCATTGGTTGTTTAAGTGTGTTGCTTAATTTCCATCATCTGAATTTTCCAGTCTTTCCTCTGTTATGGATTTCCAGTTTTATTCCATTATGATCATAAAATATACTCTGTATGGTTTCAGTTTTTAAAAATTTTTTAAATTTGTTTTGTGACCTGACATATGATCTATCCTGAAGAATATTCCATGTGCCCTTGAGAAGAGTACATATTCTGTTGTTGGATGGAGTGTCCTGTTTGTTAGGTCTAATTGGTTTTTGGTTTTGTTTGAATCCTCTAATTATATTTTAATTTTCTGTCTAGTTCTATTATTTAAAGGAGGGTATTGAAGCCTATAATTATTATTGTAAAACTGTCAGTTTTCCCCTTTGATTCTATCAATTTTTATTTCACATATTTTGGGACTTTGTTGAATGTGATTGTTATATTTTGTTGCTGTATTGATGAGCCTTTCATCAATAGATAATATCCTTTTTTGTCTCTTATGAATTCTTTTTTTTTCTTAGTTGACATGACAAGTATTTAATGATCATTTATCTGTATAGTAAGTATTCAGATAAAATCATTTATCTGTATAGTAAATATTCAGATAAAATACATTAAGATATTTGAAGAAAGTTTCTTTTTCTTACAGAAGAATGTCACAAAGCTTAAATAATATACCTACTATGGAACAGGAAATAAGTCCAACTAAGTGGCTCAGGATACCAAGTGCCATTCTCAATCTGGCACGAGTTAAATGTACCTCAAGAAATTACACAATTACCTTCACTTCAGAGTCTTGTGAACTCTTGATTTCGAATCTATTTTGCCTGACAATAATCTAGGTATCCCAGCTATTTTAGTTATTATTTCCATGAAATATCTGATTTTATATTTCTACTTTTGACTTGTTTATGTGTTTATATCTAAAGAGAGTGTCTTGAAGTCATCAGATAGAGCCTATGTTTTTTAAAAATCTAATTTGCCAATCTCTGCCTTTTAGTAGGAAACTTTAATCCATTTATAATTAATGTGATTATTTAAGAATTTACTTCTGTCATTTATTTGTTTTTTACATGTCTTAAATGTTTTTCTTCTATTCCTTCATTGCTGCCTTTTTTAATTAGTTGATTTTTTTCAGTGTATTATTTGGGTTCCTGTCTTCTGTCCTTTTCTGTATATTTTTAAAGTTGTTTTTTTAATGGTTGCCTTGGGAAATACAAGTGATAAACTTGATAACAATATAGTTTGAATAATGCCAACTTAATGTCGATACTATACACACTGCTCCTGTACATCTCTACTCCTCTCCTTTATATTTTTATATTGTTACCATTACAGATTTCATCTTTATTATGTGTCTGTTAAAATAGATTTATAATTATTATTTTATACATTTGCCTTCTAAAAAGAAGAGGGGAGGAGTCACAAACCAAAGTACAGTAATATTGCCTCTTGTATTTATCTTTACTAGTGTCCTTTATTTCTTCATTTGACTTTGAATTATTGACTAGTATCCATTTATTTCAACCTGGAGAACTCTCTTTGGAATTTCTTTTCTTAGCTCTTAATTATTTGGGATTGTCTTACTTTCTCCTTCATTCTTGAAGAATAGTTTGCTGAATAGAATTCTTGGTTGGCAATTTTTTTTTTTTTTTTTTGTCAGACATTAAATGTATCATCCCAGTATTTTCTGCCCTCATGGTTTCTTGTCTTTTTTTTTTTTTTTTTTTTTTTTTTTTTGTGGTGCTGGGGATTGAACCTATGGCCTTGTGCTTGTGAGGCAAGCACTCTACCAACTGAGCTATGTCCCCAGCCCTCTTTTGTCTTTTTAAATTAAATTAAATTTAATTTCTTGCAAGTTTTCTGCCATTGAGCTATATCCCCAACCATTATAAATTTTATTTTGACAGAATCTCACTAAGATTACCAGGGTAGCCTCAAACTTGTGATCCTCCTTCCTCAGCATCCTGAATAGTTGGGATTACAAGGTGTAAGCCACACCTTGCTGGCCTTGTGGTTTCTAATGAGAAATCAGCTGTTAATCTTATTGAAGATCCTTTGTCCATGATGAGTTGCTCTGTTCTCCCTGTTTTTGTTATTCTCTCTTTGGCTTTGCTTTTGGCAGTTTGAATATAAACTATCATTATGTGAATCCCTTTGACTTTATATTGCTCATAGTTTGTTAAGCTTCTTGGATGTGTAGATTCATGTCTTTCATCAAAGTTGGGAATTTTGGGGTCATTATTTTTTGAAAATCCTTTCTGCCTCTTTCCTCTTTTCTTCTTCTGTGACTTCTGTTATGTATATGTTAGGTAGCTTGAAAGTATCTCACATATCTTGGGTTTTGTGAGCTTGTCTTTATTCTTTTTTTTTTTTTTCAATGTAGTGCTGGGGATTAGAACTCAGGGCCTTGTGCTTGCAAGGCAAGCACTCTACCAACTGAGCTATATCCCAGCCCTTGTCTTTATTCTTAATGTTCCTCAGATTTAATTATTTCAGTTGTCATGTTTTCAAGTTCACTGGTTCTTTCTTCTGCCTAATCAAATCTACTGTGGAACCCTTTTAGTGAACTTTTTTATATCAGTTGTACTTTTCATTTCCAGATTTTTTGTTTAGGACATTTTTATAATTTCTGTTTCTATTGATATTCTCATTTTGCTTCTACATTACTTTACTGGTTTCTTCTAGTATGGTGTCTGTGAAACAGTTACTAATATTAACAATCTTTTTTTTTTTTTTAGCCGTAGAGAGATAAAAGGCAGATTTCTCCTCCAACTTAACTTACCCAAATCCCAAATGACAATATTTTAGAGTAAAAACTAATTAGAATGGTAATGATAGAAAATTATACCAAATTACCTCCAAATAATATAAAAGATTATTTGCCAGTGGTTTCTGACTATATGTACCAAACTGCTGGAATTATGTCACTATATAAGAATATGTGTAAGTTTAAATCAGTCTTCAACATATGAAAGGAAGCTCAATGATTTTCATAATAAAAGAAATGGAAATTAAGATTACCCAGAAATGTCTTGTTTTTTTAATTGCTGAAGATCAAAAAGACTTGATAATTCGTGCTGTTGTTGATGAGGATATTTGGAAACAGGCCCTCTCATGCAAACTGGGGAAGTGTGAATTGGTACAACTCCATTGGAGAGCAATTTGGTCAGTTATTTAAATAAAAATTGATGAATCTTTCAACCCTTTGATCTGGTAGATCACTTCCAATAATTTATTACTATAGTTTGGATCTAGATTGTCCCTTAAAGGTCCATGTGTGAAAGAATTAATCCTAGTTTGGCTCTATTGAAAGATTGTGGAAGCTGTAAGAGGTGGGGTCCTAGTGGGAGGGTTCAGGTCATTGGAGGTTCAGGTTCAGGGGTTGTGTGTCCCTGCCTTCTTCCTCTTTATCTTTGATATCTGGGATCCTTAGGTGAAGAACTTTGCTATATCATGTGCTCCTGCCATGATATATTACTCCTTCCCCTAGAGACCTAAATATTGTGAGTCTACTTAACAATGGACTGAAAAATCCAAAATTTTGAGCTAAAATAAACTTTTCTTTTTTAAGTTGATTATCTCAGGACTTTGTTACAATAATGGAAACTGACTACTATGTTTATCTTTCAATAAAAAGATATTGAAAGTTTATCTTTCAATAAATAAAAGTTTATCTTTCATTAAGTGTTCTTATCAAGGTTATCAATTGCTAAATCTAGTAGTTAGCTGGAATCAGCATTTAACTACTCAGTTCTCCTTGAGAGACTTTCTTAACCTGGTTTTTAGGGCACCATACTCTCTTGGTTGTATTCTTCCCTCCCTGGCCTTCGTTATCTCTCTAGCATCTGAATGTTGGAGTTTCCCAAAACTCAGTCCTTGAACTAGCTTTTCTCATTTCCTTGTTTTTAATCCAGTCTCATGGCTCTAAACACAATCTATGTACTGACGCCTCCCCAATTTATATTTCAAGTCTGGACCTTCCTCCTGAATTTCAGGTTCATACATCTAATTCTCACAAACTTTCTGGCAGAGCCACAGTTCTCTTAAGTGGTTTCCCTGCATGGTAGACATTCTATCTTTCAGTTTTTTCTTTTCTTTTTCCTTTTTTACTAGCAACTTTATTGAGATATAATTCGTATACCATATTCTTTCCTTATTTAAACTGTAAAATTCTGTGGCTTTTAATATGTTCACAGTTGTACAGACATCACCATAATGAACTTTATAACATTATCATTACCCCTCAAGTTGAAGTAAATCTTGTATACAGTGGTAGTTGCTCTCTCTTTCTTGTCAACCATCATGCTATCTCCTTACCTATATGCCCCAGCACTAAGCAACCACTTATTTATTTATTTAAATTTTTAATGCATTACCAACTCTAGACATTTCATATAAATAGAGTCACACAGTGTGTGGTCTTTGTGAGTGGTTTCTTTCATTTAGCATAAATTTTCAAGGTTCATCCATATTGAAGTATATACTTTATTTATTGTATGAATATGCCACCTTTTATTTCTCAATTCATCAGTTGATGAACATGTAAGCAGTTAATTCTCTTTTTTGGTGGTACTGGGATTGAACCCAGTGCTTTACTACTGAACTACATCCTCAGACCTTTATAAAAACTTTTCATTTAGAGACAGTCTTGCTTGGTAGGCGATGTTCCGTCCAGCGGAACTGGCGTGGAGAAAGGAGACACCACCAATCTTTAGTTGACCAGATTTATTGCGTCCTCCCTGTTTTCCTGCCTCCTTTGTTCTGCCACTATCTCCCTTCTTCTTCCCTCTCCCTCTCTCCTCCCCCAGGCTCCTAGCTTATCAGCCAATTATAGCAAAGCTTTCTCTCACACAGGAGAGCATGCAGAGGAATGTCAGCATAGCACTATATGGATCACGAGCTGTCCACGCGCGGCATGATATTAGATAGCCAATCCTTGAGCCTGGTGTCAACACGTCATAAGTCTCCAAGGAACTAGTAGGCAAGCAACCTTTATGGGTACTCCTTATTTTGGTACCCAGTGCCCTTTGGCTCATTGCCAGGCGCCATCTTGTCCAAGACGGCCCTCAACAGCTCCCCCTTTTTGTTATAAAAAGAAAAGGACAGCGACTGTGCCTGTCTTAGGTGCCAGAGTCAGACTTTATCCTTACCCGTCATTGGGAGTCAAAGAGCTGTTGGCATGCTTTGATCCCTGTCTTAGGTTGGTATAAAGTCCACCCTGTGCTTACCCGTCATTGACTACCAGTCCTGTAATTGGGAGAGCCAATCTGAGGATCAGAGCCTTGGTCCATGGCCATAAGGGCTTGCTGCACCACTAAGGCTTGCCGTCTTTGATGACTCCTTAGAGACAACAGATATCCGAGCAGCAATAATAACAGCAAGAACAACAATCCCATCATAGCAAAACTTCCCATCCATTGTTACCAAATTGTAACGCTGACTGTAAGAAACTAATGGCTTCTGGCATACCCGGGACCTTGACCTGAGTACTATTTACCACAAATATAGAATTTCTCAATAGGGTAGTCAAATTAGTAAACTCTTTAGTCCATGTCCCATTAAGCATGCTACCAAGCTGTTTGGACAGATTGGCAGCAGCAGTAAAATTAGAATAGGGTATCGGGTAATGCATAGTGCTTGGGCGTGCACTAGATAGCTCATCTGTGTGGTAACAGTCAGCATGTCCACTTGTTCTTGTAGTAAGTTCACTCTTTGGTTAGAATCAGGATTCCCATGGCGAGATGCGCATTGATGTTTTCCTGCGCTGTCAATGCTTCGGCAGTGGCTTGTGACAGATTGTTGAGCGGTGAGCAGTAGGAATAGCAGTTCCTAGGGCAAGTCCAGCAGCAGTGGCAGCAGCTGCAGCAACCGCCGCAGCAACAGTGATGGCTATAATGGTTGAGATACCAAAATCTCTTTTTGCTATCACAGGTAGGAAATTCCACTCACTATGTATTAAGGTCACTGGGACTGGAATGAATTTTGGAATCCCGGCAATCACAGCCAGAGGAAATATTGAAGCATCCCAACAACTAGACACATAACACTCTTAACACATAACACATAACACTCTTAACACATAACACATAACACTCTTAACACATAACACAGTTAAGGACCTCAGTATCATTATCATTGTTATTAGTAATGTTAATATCAAACTTAGAACTCAGACAGAATGAACACAAACGGAGGCGTGACACATACGGGAGTAGGGGGGAAAACCTGATAAAAGGAAGAGTAATTGGCCTCGCACCCTGTATAACTATAAACAGGTGTATTACTTCCCTTTATATAGGTTTGCTTTAGACTGTACCTTTAATGAATGAGAGAGAGATTGCCTCCCTGTATTATGGCAGTTTCTGAGGTGGCTAACCAGAGGAAGCAAAGACTACCTCTTAACTTGAAGTTTAGACTAGTAATAAGTGACTATACAGTGGAACTAGCTGGTAGGTAAGGAATACCTAGAAGTTCTGTACTAGGAAATAATTGAGGGAAAATTTGTGTGCCATATCCCCAAAAGTTTTAAGAAGAACTGACAACAGCAGGCTTACCACCATCACCATCATTTTGTGTTTTGGTGCCATTTTCTTTCTTATGGATAGTTCTTACCAAGCGCCCGGGACACAGATAGGTTGTTGTTGGTCCTGAGGAAAAACACAAACAGATCCTCTCCCCCAAATTAATATTGGGTCAGGTCCTTTCCAGGACCCAGTCAAGATGTCTTTCCACATTGCTTGTGGATGGCCACCAGACTTTTCACTAAAATGTCTATTAGCCGCAGTACAGCCCATAGCATCCAAAGTTAAAAAGTTGAGGATGAATAAAGCAAGGTTAAGTCTGTTCTTGGGAGGGGCTAATGCCCCTATTCCCCCTTTTTGTTTAGTTAAGCAGACTTTCAAATGTTTGATTAGCCCTTTCCACAATAGCTTGTCCTTGTGGATTGTAGGGCAATCCTATAGAATGATAGATATTAAACTTTGAGCAAAACTGTTGAAATGAAGAAGAAGTATATGCAGGCCCATTATCTGTTTTAAATGATTTTGGCCTTCCCATAGCAGCAAAGGCTTGAAGGCAATGACTGATTACATCTTTTGTCTTTTCCCCTGTATGGGTGGTAGCAAATATATATCCTGAGTGGGTATCTACAGTTACAAGTACAAATCTTACAGTACCAAATTCAGGGATATGGGTGACATCCATCTGCCATAGATGATTTGGAAGGAGTCCTCTAGGATTGACTCCAAAATGAGGAACAGATAAATGAGGCACACAAGCAGGACACTGTTTTACTATATTTCTGGCTTGCTCTTTTGTAATGTTATATTTTATTTTGAGAGTAGTGGCATTGACATGAAAATCTTTATGGAAATTAATTGCTTCTTGTACAATATTAAATACATGAGGATCTCTAGTAGCTGAATCGGCAGTAGAATTTCCTTGAGCTAAAGGCCCAGGTAAGCCTGAATGTGCTCTGATATGGCCTGTATATAAGGGTTCTTTGTGAGCCCACAGAAGAGTTTGCACTTGATAAAAACATTGTTGTAAGGTAGATTGGGGACTAATGGGTCCAGCTGTCTCAAGCCGTGGCACAAGCTGGACAATATAGAGACTGTCAGTATAAATATTCAAAGGTTCCTCAGGAAATGTTTGTAAGGCAGTTATAATTGATTCCAGTTCAGTTTTTTGAGCAGACTTATAGAAGTGATAAAAGTCTGTACTTTATTAGAAACTACTGTAGCTGTGCCGGAGGAGGAGCCATCTGTAAAGATTGTATTTGCTGCTGGAATAGGTTGAGCCTTAACAACCTGAGGGAAAATAACAGGATGTCTTCTGAAGAAGCTGACAATAGGTGAACTTGGCAAGTGATTATCAAAAGCGGCCATGGTGGAACAATAGACAACGGCCCAATCTTCATTATTGTTAACTAGTATTTCAATCTGTTTTGCCGTGTATGGGACAATAACTGTCTGAGGATGAACTCCAAAAACTCAAAGGGCTGTCTTAAGTCCCAATGTAACTAGATTTGCTACCATCACAGGATACGGGGAAACAACATTTTTTGGGGATACTGGCAAATGGATCCATATCAGGGGTCCAGTTTGCCACAACAGACCTGTAGGAGTATATTCAGAATCTAACACTATGAGGCTAAAAGGCAAGGATAGATCAACTCTATCACTATGAGCATTTTCTAAAGCTTGTTCTACCAACCTCAAGGCTTTTCTACCTTCAGGAGTTAAATTTCTGGGGGATGTAGGGTCTGAATCTCCTTGGAGAATATCAAACAGAGGCTTAAGTTGACCAGTGGTGATTCCCAAATTTGGTCTTACCCAATTTATATCACCTAATAATTTTTGGAAATCATATAGAGTCTTAAGCTTTCCTGTGGCTAATTTAATTTTTTGTGGCCTAACATTGGTATCTAATATTTGATGTCCTAGAAAGGTAATAGGGCTGCGGGTTTGCACCTTTTCTGGGGCCACATGTAATCCCCCTTTTTTTTTTTTTATGACAAAATGGTGTATACCAAGGGGAAGTGGAAGGAAGGATATGATTTTCCTTCAATTGTTGATTAACTATTTCCTGGGCCACCTCTATTTTTTCTTTAGAAAGGGGCCACTGGGGGACCCAGATAGGATTATTGGATTTCCATGTTATCTTTAATGGTTCAGTGGCCCCTCCAGAAAACCCAGCCCCTTAGTCCCTGCAGACCTTTATATATGTACTTAAATATTTATTTTTCCATGGTCTTATAGCTTCTTTATACCATCTATTTGCTTGCTCATAAGCTAATTGTTTTATTAAGAGCATAGCTTGTTCTGAATCCCCAAACACTCTAGCAGCCGTTTGGATTAGTCTGTCAACAAAATCTGCAAATGGTTCATTACTCCCCTGAATCACCTTAGACAACTGCCCCTGTAAATCTCCTGTCCCTTGAATTAACCTCCAGGCTTTAGTGGCAGCAGCAGCAATTTGTGCATACACTCCAGGATCATAAATAATCTGCTATTGAATACCTTCATAGTTTCCTTCCCCTGTTAACATTTCTACATTTCTTTGAGGAAAGCCTGAGGCAGCGTTACGACGTGCCGTTTCTAATGAGGCTTCCTGCCATGCCGTTTTCCACACTAGGTACTGTCCCCCTGATAGCACAGCTTTACATAGCCTTTTCCAATCTTCCGGCACTAGATTTAGCCCCAATACTGATTCCAATATACTAATTGTAAATGGGGCCTCTGGACCATACGTAGCCACTGCTTCCTTAAAGTTTTTTACTGTTTTGAAATCCAGAGGTTGGTGGAATCTTTGTCTATTTTGGTCCTGTAGCACAGGGAAGATTTTGGGACTGCTGAGGTTTCCTTAAGGGGGGTTTCTTCTCCTCGCGGTGAAAAACCCATCTGATTTACAGCATGAGATAACTCCTCCCAAGGGTACTTTGGAGGATATAGGGGGCAGGCTGCTTGAGGGGGAGCGGCTGCCTCCAGGAAGGGATTGGTATTCCTTCCCGATATAACTGATGGGGGCGACCGTGTCCTTGATGCTCTTTCTAATTCCTCCCTAGTAAGCCTCTTTTTCTCTTCTTTCTCTTCAGGAGAAGTTACACTTAGTTGTTCCTTTATCTCTTCCAGACATATATTTCCTTTTTCTACTAAAGTTTTTACTCTGCCTCTCTCAGATGTTAGACATTCCTTAATGAGCTGCCACATGGGAAAAGTACCTCTAGATAACAGGGGTTGTTTTTCTGCAAAGATCCTCTTTATGATGTTCCCATTGTGGAATATTTAGGATTTCCTCTTCCAAAAACCAAGGACTAACCTTGGCCAGTGTAGTTACATATGCTGTTACAGTAGATCATTTTACAGCAGTTCTATTAGCCTTAAGTACATCTTGTATGGTTCCTATCATATGATTTCTAGACACTTGTGACCCCATCCTGGAGCTACGAGACCTCCCTTATCGGGGCTATGTAGACTCCCTTCACCGGGATTATGTGGCCTCCCTTCACCGGGGTTATGTGGCCTCCCTTCACCGGGGTTATGTGGCCTCCCTTCACCGGGGTTATATAGACTCCCTTTACCGGGGTGATACAAACTCCCTTCACTGGGGTTATGTGGCCTCCCTTTACCGGGGTGATACAGACTCCCTTTACCGGGGTTATGTGGCCTCCCTTTACCGGGGTTATGCTGCAGTTTTCCTATAGCTTACCTTAAGTTACTTAGTTTTCCTATAGCTTACCTTAAGTTACTTACATGGGAGGATGCAGAAGGAGGAAGAAGCTCCCCGTACGGGCCACCACTTGTTCCGTCCAGCGGAACCGGCGCGGAGAAAGGAGACACCACCAATCTTTAGTTGACCAGATTTATTGCGTCCTCCCTGTTTTTCTGCCTCCTTTGTTCTGCCACTATCTCCCTTCTTCTTCCCTCTCCCTCTCTCCTCCCCCAGGCTCCTAGCTTATCAGCCAATTATAGCAAAGCTTTCTCTCACACAGGAGAGCATGCAGAGGAATGTCAGCATAGCACTATATGGATCACGAGCTTTCCACGCGCGGCATGATATTAGATAGCCAATCCTTGAGCCTGGCGTCAACACGTCATAAGTCTCCAAGGAACTAGTAGGCAAGCAACCTTTATGGGTACTTCCTTATTTTGGTACCCAGTGCCCTTTGGCTCATTGCCAGGCGCCATCTTGTCCAAGACGGCCCTCAACAAGGCGAGGCTGGCCTTGAACATGGGATCCTTCTGCCTGAGCCTCTCAAATCACTGGTATTACAGGTGTGAGCCATTGCACTGTGCAGTTCATTTTTTTTTTGGTAGTTGTGTATGAACAGAATGCCTTTATATTATTTATTTATTTTTATGTGGTGTTGAGGATCGAATCCAGTACCTCACACATGCTAGGCAAGCCTCTGCCACTGAGTTACAGCCCCAGACCCATTCTTTTTTTGGTAGTGGGATTGAACTCAGGGGCACTCAACCACTGAGCCACATCCCCAGCCCTATTTTGTATTTTATTTAGAGACAGGGTCTCAGTTGCTTAGCACCTTGCCATTGCTGAGGCTGGCTTTGAACTAACAATCCTCCTGCCTCAGCCTCCTGAGCCGCTGGGATTACCAGTGTGTGCCACCTTGCCCAGCCAGTTCATTCTTAGTATAGCACTTAAACATGATCTTAAATGGAAGTTAACTCATGTAATTCCTCCACTTAGAAACTACCAGTGACTTCCTATCACACTCTGAGTAGAAATCAAAGTCCTTATGATGGCATAGTCTGCATGTACTGTGCCCTCACTTTTTTTAGTTTGGCCATACTGGTGTCTTTGCTATTGCTCAGACATGCCAGGCACATTCTCACAGCAAGGCCTTTTATACTTCTTGTTCTTTTGCCTGAGATACCCTCATTCTGGGCATCTGCATGACTTGCTTCCTCACTTCCCTGGCATCTTTAGTCAGACTTGCCATCTCAGTGAGTCCTCCCTGCTGGAATACTCTCTTCCCCTCCACCTCCCCAGGCCTTCTGTTGTTCTGTTGGCCTTCCTGCATTGTTTTGCACCATGGCACATAGGACTGGCATATTTTTCTTAATTATTTGTTCATTGTCTTTCTTTCCAAGGACAAGAATTGTTGCCTGTTTTGTTAATTCTCTATGCCCAGACCCAGTACATGATGGACAACAGGCACTCAGTCATGTATTTTGACTGAATAAATAACCTTGTCTCTGGAGAGGATATTAGGAGGCTGGACAACCAAGTTGGAAGGAGATATTTGCTATATTATTGTTTCATGCCTTTAAAAATTTGAATCATATGGACCTATTACCTATTAAAATAAATAATATTAAAATTAGTGATTATGAACAGAAGCATACAAAGGGTCTATTAAAGAAAAATTGACTTCTTGAGGGTTTTTGTTATTGTTGTTGTTGTTGTTTGTTTTGTACCAGGCATTGAACCCAGGGGCACTGTACCACTGAGCCACAACCCCAACCCTTTTATGTTTTTTTAGGACCTTGCTAAATTGCCAAGGCTGGCCTTAAACTTGCAGTCCTCTTGTCTCAGCCTCTCAAGTCGCTGTACTTATAGGCATGTGTCACCATACCTGGCCAATTTTTTTAGTTTGGCTACAAAACTTCAAGGCAATATGACATACTTCAGCAGAAGTTGAAACCACAAAGGGAAAATGCTGTACCATTCCTTTTAGATTTTTTTTTTTTTTTTTTTTTTTTTTTTTTGCGGTACTAGGGATCGAACTCAGGGCCTTGTGCTTGCGAGGCAAGCCCTACCAGCTGAGCTATCTCCCCAAACCCCTTTTAGATTCTTATAAGAGCTTCTGAAAATAAAAGGAAGAAGTTTTGGCATAAGTAATTTGATAGTGACAAAATGTGTTTTCTTAACTTAAAATGTTACTCATTGTAATCTCATGTACTTCTCTAAATTTTGATAAATAATACACTTTTTATTCCAGATGGAGAGGAAAGAAAAGATTTTACTTGCCTGTATCACCCAGATTTCTAAATCTTTGTACTTTCAGAGACTTATACTGAGTATCCCTAAAATCATGGCACCCATTGCATTCTAACCCTCATCAGCTATTTGTGCAAAATAGTAATTTTTCAAAGTGTACAAGGTTAAATACAGGATGCAAATAGCTAAAAATACCACTTAGACACTCTGAGTAGCTGCTTTCTTCTTGTCTGGTCCATAGACCAGATACTATACTGGAGTTCCTATCTAGGGTTTTACATGAGAGAAAAGCACATTGTTCAAGTGTAATAGGGAAAAAGACCTCAGATGGCCTCTACCCAGCATCTCTGGAGGTGAGATATAAGAGAACATAAACCTTCAGATAATAATTTTTTTAACTTTAATAATACCTTTTATTTAAAGTAAAAATATTATGTCAACATTTAATCAAGGTAAAGATTACTAATGAAATCTAATGTTCCTTTTATTGTACAAAGTCAAAATAATAAGTTTTTATATTTTATATATTTTTTTCCTGGTACAGGGTCAGGGAAATGATTCCTCCAAGGCCTCCTCTTACCCGTTGGACAGGAGGTGCTCAGAAGGCAAGTACCAAAACTAACATGAAAGCATAAGGTGTTGACTACATACATTTGAAATGGCATGGACTCTTCAATGTGTCTTCCAAAAGGGGTGAAAGCTTGTTTGAAACTTCACATATTTTCATTTCTAGTTCTATTTGTGATCAGTGGTGGACAGTGAATAGCATACATTATTTAACCTGTGGATGGTGGTCTCTGAGTTGGGAAGAAAAGAGTAATTTATAGGGTTACTGAACATAAATCCTAATGCAGTTTTAGACTTTCAGCCCATGGTCTTGTCCTCTTTAGGCCACTTTACCAGACATTTTACATTTTTTTCAGGCAGTAAGTGATTACCACATGCAGATCAAGAACATTTCTAAAGCCATTCTGGATGAATACTACAGAATGTTTGGGAAACAGGTGGGGAATAACATAGACAGTGAAACTTTAGAGGAGCAGAAGTGCCAGCTCAACTATGAATTTAACTCTTCTGGAAAATACTTTGCTTTCAAAGAACAACTCAAGGTAAAACATTCATTTATTTAATTAGTCTATGGGTTATTACGGACCATCTTCTCTATGTACTTAACTTTTTTTGCTCTGATTTTGTTCACCTAGCTTCTCTGAGATAGAGTGTCAATAGAAGCTCCACTTCTGCAGTTTTGGAATGGCTTATTGTCCATTCTGAGTATGAGGGAGTTTTTGTTGTTGTCATTTGGTACCAGGGATTGAAACCAGGGGTGCTTAATCACTAACCCACGTGCCCACCCATTTTTTTTTTTTTTTTTTTTTTTTGTATTTTATTTAGAGACAGGGTCTCTCTGAGTTGCTTAGGGCCTCACTAAGTTGCTGAGGCTGACTTTGAACTCATGATCCTCTGGGATTATAGTCATGCACCACCACTCCTCGTGTAAGTTTTTAAGAAATGAATTCTTCACTTGAGGCTAGGCTAGATTTTGGACCTGATTTCATGTTGCTCCTAGGAAGCAGAAACTGTTACTGACTCTGTAAAGAGTTCTGTTTCCCATTCAAATCTCTCTCTGGCCCATGGAATCGCTAAGATTCGAGAAATATTTGCTGTGGTACTTGCCCATAATCCCTGCAGCTGAGTAGCCTGAAGTAGGAGGATTGCAATTTCAAGGCTAGCCTCAGAAATTTAGTGAGACTCTGTATCAAAATACAAAATAAAAAAGAACTGGGGATGTAGCTCAGTAGAAGAGGGCCTTTGAGTTTAATCCCCAGAACCAAAAAAAAAAAAAAAAAAAAAAAAAAAAAACCTTGACTAATAATGGTTAACCCTTATTAAATGTTTTCTGTATGCCAAGCAAATTTTAATCAGTAACCCTATGAGGTAAGTACTCCCCATTTCTCTCTTTTATGGGCAGGAAAATACAATATTAGTTGGATAAGTCATTTGCCCAGAGTCACAGAGAGAAGTATAGTTCAAAGACAGGATTCAAATTCAGGCACTTTGGCTCCAATTGCTATGTTACACTAACTCTATGAACATTTACAACTTGTGCCCCGCTCTGCAGTAAATAGATACAAAGAGAATTCATGGAAATAATAAAGTAGATGCTCATGGAGGCAAGAGGCTATTCTGAGTAGTGGTATAATTACTTCTCAATTTGATTCCTGGTTTTGCCTTTTCTAGCTGGGTGACATTCAGCACATAACTTCACCTCTCTATATGTAAATTTCTTTATTATCAGTGAGGGATAATATTCATATTAACACATGGGCTCATTTGGGAATTAAATAATATGATGCATGGAAGGTGCTTCCTGTAAATCCTGGCAATGGTGTTAGCTTAGGGAGAGAAGAAAAGAAGCTGCTTGGCCATAGCAACATGGTTTATACTTTAGTCCCCTATTATCTGTGGGTTATGTATCAAGACCCCCCATAGATTCCTGAAACTGTGGACAGTACTGAGCCCTGTATGTACTATTTTTTTTTCTATAACATAAATACATGTGGTGACTCTCATCTTTTCACATAAAGGAAGCCCTTTATGCCTTTTCTTTGGCCTGTCCAAATTGTTAATTAACGTCAGTCCTCTTGTGCTTTAGTGCCATTATTAAGTAAAATAAAGGTTGCTGAATGTAAGCACTGCCGAACCACAAAGATTAGTGTTATAGCAAGATGACTACTTGGTGTCTGATGGGTGGGTAGTGGACAGCATGGAAATACTGAACAGAAGGATGATTCACATCCTCGGCAGGACGGAGCAGGGCCACACAGGATTCCATCATGCTACTCAGAAGGATGCACAACTTAAAACTCACAAATTATTTATTTCTGAAATTTTCTATGTAATATTTTCAGACCACAGTTGACCATGGGGATCTCAAATCATGTATAAGGAGAACCCATTGTATTTGCATAGCATTTTAAGTTTTTATTCTGTTTCCTCTCTGTGGTTTTCAGTTCTCTTCTACAGATAATAATACTAGAACTACATGTCCACTTAATAAGGAAACTTAGGTGCCAAAGTGTGAAATAATTTATGAGATTGTACATGGAAGCATTATAACCAGATTTCCATTCTCTGGACTCAGACAAGGCCTTTCTCCCTTTCTGCCTTGAATCATATGGCCACTATGAGAGACATAACACATAAGCCAAATGCTTATTTATATAACTGTCTTCACATGATATGAGTCCTGCATTGCCCCTATTAGTAATGATGGTGATGTCAAGAAAGATAGAGCACGTTGACTGGAGTAATGTCAGAGAGCGCATAGTCTAGTGGTCTCCCAGGGAGAAACCTATCACCAGCTCAAGTTTTTTTTTTTTAAGTTGTTAATGAACCTTTATTTACATGTGGTGCTGAGAATCGAACCCAGTGCCTCACACATGCTAGATAAGTACTCTTCCACTGAGCCACAACCCCAGCCCCACCATCTGAAGTTTTTTTTTTTTAAATTTCTTTCAGTTGTAGATGGACACAATACCTTTATTTTATTTATTTATTTAATGTTGGTAGACCTTTATTTTATTCATTTGTTTACATGTGGTGCTAAAGAACAAACCCAGTGCCTCACACATGCCAGGTAAGTGCTCTACCACTGAGCCACAACCCCAGCCCCCATTTAAAGTTTTGATGAACCTTAGTCCCAAAGTCCTAGAGAGATGTGCTGTCAGCTGGAAGCTGCTCTGTGTTATTAGAAGGCATTGTGTATGTCTTGCAGCATGCGGTGGTAAAGATTGTAAGAGAGAAATATTTGAGGACAACGTCCTTCGAAAGCCAGGAGGAACTGCAGACATTTATCAGTGAGCTTTATGTGTTCTTGGTAGATCAAATGCATGTGGCCCTAAATGAGGTAGGTGTCAACACCGAGAGCTCTTGTCTCTGTAGCGCATCAAGACTGCCTTTGAAATACTCCCACTCTGTTTGCTTCCTTTCTTCCTTATTCAACAAATATTTATTAAGGTGGCTACTCTGTACTAGGCACTGAAAACAAAGATGAGTAAGAAACTGCCTAAAATATAAGACTAATTTTGGGGAGAACAAGGGCTATGCTTTTTCAGTTTCCTAGAAAAATAAGTTATGACTTTCAAAAAATGTAATGGAATTGTCAAAAATAGACAAATTAGGCTAGGGAAAGTGTGAAACAAAATTGTCATTTTATTTGTTTTGTGACTGTTCGCGATTCTTAATTCTTAGAATAGTAAAAACAATGAAAAACTGTAAGTTTTCAGATATTTTACCAAACGGCAATGACATTTCAAATATGCCTTTTCTGTGACAGAAAATTTCTACTTTCTAGCCCACTTGTCTGTTTGCATATTTATTTGTGCACCTTGCCTTCATTTCTAAATTTTTGTGTGTATTCAGTTGCGGTTTATTTGAAAGGAACAACAAAATCAAAGCTGTTTTGTGCCCATGGCAGTCTCTTACTAGCGGTGCCTCTTCTTTCTATTTGTTCTTCTTCCCTTCCACTGTCACTTTTTCTTTGACCTGGTTCAGCCTTCTTGAAGAGGTAGGACAAGAGTGTCCAGTATTGTAGGAGTAAAAGACCAGTCCTTAATTCTCGGGCCTGGATGATATGGATGATTTCATTTGGAAAGCAATCGAGAGTTGAGTATGGGAATTGCTGCCGCCTTCTGTCCCTAAAGAACTCTTACCCAGTGGAGGAGTCAGGCGCGAAATACAAATAGCTGCAGTAGAGGGAGGTAAGTTCTGTGACTGGGATGTGTTCATTGGAGAGCAGATTAGGGAAGCCTCATGAACAAGTGCTCTGTTTCCTGCTGGGAAAGAGGAATTCACGGAGGAGCTGTGGCTTGAGCTGGGCCTTCAAAGCTGAAAAGAAGTTCTCTAGATAGATGTCTCAAAGCATCGAGTCACAGGAACATCACAAAGGTTTAGAAGTTGCAAAGAATATGATATATATAGACATTGCAGAGTTCAAGAGCACAGGCTGAATTGGTTAAGAGGTGGAGAAGAAGGAGATGAAACTAGGGATTCGTTCCTGTTGGGAACTTCGGCAGTGTGAAGGGATAGCTTGTATGCTAAACAAAGAACTTGTGACTTTTTTCTCACTAGCAGTTGGGAGGAATAAATTAAACTAATTTATGCTGGAGCATAGTATGATCAGTTTACATTTTATAAAAACCATTCTGATAGCAATTATAGAAGGTAGGTTGGAGGTGCAAAACTGGTGATGTTTGATGACTATTGCATAATAAAGAGGAAGAGGAGTAAAAAATTCTTGAGTTTAAGGCTCATTGACTGAGTTATTGATTTTGACATTAACCAGGACAAGGAGTGTAACATGAGTAAACTTGATGAGATGCAGGTGATGTTGAGTTCAGTTTTAAACTTTGGCTCCCGTGGGGTTTTGCTAAAGAAGACATCTGACCTAGAGATGAGATTTGGGGAGCCATGATATATGGATGCTACTGTCATTGACGGGGCTGCCTGAGAAAAACAGGATGAAAGAGAGCAAACTGGTTCTAGAATCCTAGGAAACACAAACTTTTCAGGGATGACTGAGTGAAAGAATTGATGAAGGAGACAAATAGAATTATTAAGGAGGCAAAAGAACCAGAAGTCAGTGGAGTTCTTGAGCCAAGGGAAGAGAATTTTAAGAACAAGTGGTCAACATTGTCAGCTACTCCTAGGAATTCAAGGAGAACAAAACCTGAGAAGTTTTCATTGGATTTGGCAATAAGGAGCTTATTGTTAACCTTACATAGAAATTTCATTGCACTAATGGGGAGGATTAAAATTATAATGCATTAGGGCTGGGGATATAACTTGGTTGGTAGAGTGTTTGCCTCACAAGCACAAGGCCCTGGGTTCAAATCCCCAGCACTGAAAAAAAAAAAAATCTATATATCTATCTATAGATATATAGATTTTATATCTATCTCTATATATATAACGCACTGAAGAGTAAGTCTGTGATTAGGAAATAGGTTAATATCAAATCAGGAAGTTGGATAATGAAGGAAAAAAGTGGAAAAGTCAAAGCTAGGAATTACAGGAATTTTCTTTTTAAGATGGAAAAACCTTGAGCACATCCACAGGTTTAGAAAAGGAGTCTGCACAGTGGGAGAAGTTGAGAATTGTGGAAAGAGAGGAGATGAGTGATGATAAGCCCAGGTTATACAACTGGAAAGGACCAAGGATCAGCCTTGAAACAGAAGGGACTCAATGCCTCTTCCTCTGAGATTGAAAGGAGAAAGAGAGAAATAGATACAGAAATTGCAGGGTAGGGTGGCACTTGCCTGTAATCCCAGTAGCTGGGATGAGGTTGAGGCAAGAGTTCAAAGTCAGCCTCAGCAACTTAGTGAGGCCCAAGCAACTTTTTCAGAGACCTTGTCTCTAAAAAAAATACAAAATGGGCTGGGTTTTTGGCTCAGTGGTTAAGTGCCAGTGGGTTCAATCCTTAGTACCAAAAACAAAACAAAACAAAAAAATTGATGCAGAAATAAACTACTTAGGTGTGGGGTAAAAAACTGAGGGTTTCTTGCTAATTATTTCTGTTACCTTGTGAGATAAGTTCTTTATTGAAAGTAAAGGGGATGCAGGTTGAATGAAAAGGTTGAAGAGAAAAATTTGTTGCTAAACCAGGACAAATACAGAGATTACTGAGAGTATTAAAGATCTTCAGCTAAGACTGAATGCCACAAGATTCTGGGAGGGCTCAGATATCTCGACAGTTATTCAGTTTTTCTTTTTGTTTTTTTAAATATTGTGAATGGACACAATACCTTTATTTATTTTTTAATATAGTGCTGAGGATCCAACCAGTGCCACATATTTTTGACGCAAGTGTTCTACCACTGAGCTACAACCCCAGACCTATTCACTTTTTTCCAAGGATCAGTTAAACACACCTGTCCAAGAATGAAGACATCAGATTGTAGACTTTTTAAAAAAATTTTGATTAATTGATTTATTTTGGTACTAAGGGTTGGACCCAGGGGCACTTTACCACTAAGTCACATTCCCAGTACTTTATTTTTTATTTGGAGATAAGGTCTCACTAAGTTCCTGAGGTTTCATTCAGTAACTGAAGCTGTTCTTGAACTTGTTGTAAGGAAAAATGCAGCTCAGCTCCGCACCCGCGCTGTTCCAGCCCCTCCTGTGGAACTGCACATGACCATCTCAGTTGCGGCTGGACAATAGCTCCCAGAAAAATCCACGTTGGACACAAGGTCTCATGCAAGAGACTTTATTATGCAGACAACTAGCACGTCTGCTCCGGGGTGAAAAGAAAGGAAAAGAGAAAGATGGCTTGGATGCTTCTCCCAGATATTGGAATCTCCCAGACTGGAAGGAACCAATAGCAGAGGAGAATACTTGCAAGCTGGCTGATGAACCAATAGCTAGCTAGCATGTTAGGACAGAATGTGGGAAGCAGGAAAATGACTGTAGTGTAGGCCAGAAATTCCTATGAAGTAAGAGGCTGGCGAAGCACAGATTGACAAGTGGTTGGGAGGCGGGGAGAAATGGCCGCACCTGAAAGAGCAAGTATTGGTTTTGTATTACACTTGTGATCCTCCTGCCTAAGCCTCCTGAGTTGCTGGGATTACAGGCATGTGCCGTGACCCCCGGCTGTGGGCTTGTTTTAATTTGGGAGGTTTCAGGACAAATGCAGGAAAAGGATGAGGATGCTCGAGATTTGAGTGTGCTGGTGAGAGAGGAGTATAAGTAGGTAATCATGAGATCAGGTTGATCCATTTGGGAAGTGATGGGTTTATTGGAAGTGAAGTAAATGGAGTCAAGAAGCTATTTTAAGTGAAGTAAATGATAAAAAAAGGTGGAAGGCTTAGAAAGTGGATTCTGGGAATGGGATACTAGAGGTAGAGTAATTCAGGTGTGGGCATAGAATTGTGTTTCTAAAAGGATTTGGAGGTCATAATCATCAAACTAAAAAGGACAGAGAGCAGAAGCTCTTTGGTTCATCTCAAATCAATCAATCTTTCTTTCTTTCTTTTTCTCCTCCCTTCCTCCCTCTGTTCCTTCCTTCCTTCGACTGAACCCAGGGGCACTTAATCATTGAGCCAAATCCCTTATCTTTTTTTATTTTTTATTTTGAGGCAGGGTCTTGCTGAGTTGCTTAGGGCCTAGGTTGCTGAAGCTGGTCTTGAACTTTTGATCCTCCTGCCTCAGACTCCCAAGTCCCTGGGATTACAGGTGTGGACCACCATGCCTGGCCTTAGCTTTACTCTTCACATTCCTTAGCTACTGTACTTGTCAAAGTCACTGCTATCTTTTTTACTTTTAATTAAGGAATTTTAGGGTTGTTGCTTGGCCATGACTTCTGATTCAGGAGATTTCTAATTACACCAGAATTGGTCTCCAAACTGGGAATATATGATATATTCTTTTTCTGGTTTTATGTCTACCTTCCTGGCTATTTCTAAAATGTCTCCTTTGTAGGATCTATCAGTCTAATTATCCCCCTAAAGTTACAGATCTGGCTTTCAAAGCCTTACCCTTAGTTTCCTGTTTGTTTGTTTATTTTAATTTTTTTTGTAGTTGTAGATGGACATGCCTTTATTTTATTTAGTTATTTTTATGTGGTGGCAAGGATCGAACCCAGTGCCTCCTTCATGCTAGGCAAGCAGTCTGCCACTAAGCTACAGCCCTAGTCCCTCTCATGTTTTCTTCATGTTTTAAAAACTTCAGCTAGTACTAACTTGCTGACTTTTTGCACATCGCGGCACCTAAAAATGATAATATTTGTCCTAGAGAAAATAAAGGAAGCTGTTTGAGGTCAGAGGTAACTTGAGGAGGGACACTGCCTACCCTGAGGGTTGAGGAGAGTTGTTTTTGCCTTAAGCAATTTTTACTCACTTCCATGAGCTCAGACTGTTGGTATTCAGATACCTGAGCTTCCCTTTCACCCTTGATATTTGTCTCTTGGTTCTCTCATTCTTTTCCTGCCTTGGCAAGACCATAAGAAAGCTCAATATCATCTTAGATATCATGACTGTATCTTATATCTGGTTAATCCCATAACCCTCTCTACCCTGGAATGGCTTCATTTTGTTTGTTTAACATCTCTATATTGACAAGGCCATGCCAGATGATGTCCAAAGCACTGTTTCAACCATTCATACAAGCAGTGAACAGCTTCGACTCTTTGCATTTGAAGCAGAGGTAAATGAGAACTTTGAAATGGCAGCAGTATATTATAAAGAGGTAATTAAACATCTTTCTCAGTGATTTTTGTTACTATTATTGTAAAATATGGGTGTAAATATGTAAATATGGGTAGTAGTTTTCGAATATTGAAAACCATACTTTTGGGGCAGGAGGTATAGCTCAGTGGTAGAAAGCTCTTGCCCAGCATGTACATGACCCTGGGTTTGATCCCCAGCACTGCAAAAAATTAAAATAAAAATAAATCTTGATTAGTGAAGGGTAGTCACAAAGATCAATAGAACAGAGCCCAAAAATAGAACCACACAGTAAGGGTATTTGGTTTTTGACAAGATGTAAAAGAAATTCCATAGAGAAAAGATAATCTTTTCAACAAATAGTGTTAAAACAATTGCGTATCTATATGTGTAGGCCCAAAATGACAGATGCAGACCTCAACAGATTCAGAGAATCCGTTTATTTGTTCGTGGACTCTGGCATGGTAGGGGCTCATTTTCTGGATGAGAAAATGTCTGTTGGTTACAGAGTGGGTTTTTGTTTTATAGGGTACAATGAGGATGGTTTAATCATTGGAAACTGAGGACATGCAGTTGGGACAGTCGGGGGCTAGTTGTGCAGGTTGAAACTTCAACTTAGGAAGGTAGCTGTAAAAAGGTTGAAACTCATTGTTATATGGGGAGGTAGCAGTCCAGATCCTGAAGGATGAGTACTCAGTTCTTGCCCATTGCTTTGCTTTTTCTGGGATCCATTGTTTCCCAGAGTTTCTATATTTGCTGTGCCTCCCTCTAGGATTAATCTGCAGTGGGGGAAGGTCAAAGTCCAGAGCCCAGCATTCAGTATCCATCCCTTCCCTTCAGGGCCCGTGGTTAGTTATTAGGAAAGGATTTACTACGAGGTTGCTTCTTGGCTAGTTTCCCCTCCCTCCTCCGGAGCTGCATATCTCTCAGCTTTTCTTCGGGAGCTATCTTATAGGAATATTATTTTCCATAACCCTTCAATATGCAAGATAAATTAACCTTGATCTAATGTAAGCATTGTACAAAATTCAACACCAAATGGCTGATGAATGTAAATTTAAAACATAAAACATTAAAACTTTTAAAAGAAATAGAAGAAAATCTTCTTGGGCTAGAACTAGTTAAAGAGTTTTGAGATAGTACTGAAGTACTGTCAATCAAAGAAAAATGAGATAAATGGAACCTCATCAAAATTTAAAACTTTTGCTCCATGAGAGACATAAGAGAAAGAAGAGTACAGATCAGGAGAAAATATTTGTAAAACATGTATTTAGTAAAGGATTTGTATCTAGAATATAAAAAACTCTCAAACTCAACATTTGTGTAATCATTGTTTTGAGTACCTGTTTTTTTTCTTTTAATTTTTTAGTGTACCTGGTCACAATACTTTTATTTATTTATTTTTATGTGGTGCTGAGGATCAAATCCAGTGCCTCACACATGCTAGGCAAGTGCTGTACCACTGAGCCATGACCTCAGCCCATGAATACCTATTTTTAATTATTTGGAGTTATATATTTAAGAATGAAATTGCTAGGACATATGGCAATTCTGTGTTTAACTGTTAAGGATTGTAATAGGAATTGCACTGTATCTGTTGATTGCTTACAGAGGTAGTATTGACATCTTAACAATATTAAGTCTTCTAATCCACAAACATGGGGTGTCTTCCCATTTATTTATTTCTTCTTTAATTTCTTTAAGCAAAATTTGTGGTTTTCATTCATGAGGTACCATTTTTGTCTCAGATTTTGAGATGAATTTACATTTGCTATATCAAGATTATGGTAGAAATTACTATATATGGTTGATATCCCATAAAATGAATCTTTAAACACTTAAGGTATTAGATGACTTAAAGGTGATCTAATGGGAAGAAATGACTTGAGGATTCAATTTTTACATTATTTCAACAATATATTTTTTGGCCACCTACTAAAGCCAGAATAGTAATTATGCTAGGCATTTGGGATTCCATGGTAAGTAAAAAAGTAGTCATGGCCTATGCCTTTATAGAACTTACAGTATTTATGGAGTGCTTACCTGTGATGTCATAAGCACAAAAAGTAGGACAAAGTGTCAAAATAACATCTTAATTAACATCCTGATGCTTTGTCTGCCTAGAGGTTGGTCCGTGAGCCCCAGAACCTGGATCACTGGCTGGACTATGGTGCCTTCTGCCTCCTAACTGAAGACAACATCAAAGCACAAGAGTGTTTTCGGAAAGCCCTTTCCCTAAATGAGAGTCATATCCAGAGGTAGAGATGGAAAGGAGTTGAGGGATGAGTAGGAGTAGATAAACTTTTATATGAGATTGTGTAGGTTCCATAAATGTGACCTGGGACCGTGCTGTTAACCATGGTCTTTCCTCAGCTTGTTGCTCTGTGGTGTCCTGGCTGTCTTGTTGGAAAACTATGAGCAAGCCGAGATTTTCTTTGAGGATGCCACTTGCTTGGAACCAACCAATGTTGTAGCCTGGACTTTGCTTGGTAAGTTATTTTCCTGTGGGGTGTGTGTGTGTGTGTGTGTGTGTGTGTGTGTTTCCATCGTAAGAATCTCTTTCCCTTTTTACTCTTTGAATGGCTCATCACATAGTTCCTAAACTTTGCTAAAAATTGGGGCTGTAGCTCAGTGGTAGAGTACTTGCCTCTCTTGTGTGAGGCATGGGTTCAATCCTTAGCACCACATGAAAAATATAAATAAATGTATTGGGTTCATCTACAACTAAAAATTTTTTTAAAAAAGTATGGGGGAAATAAGTCAAAGGTCACAATTCTTCATGTATGATAGTAGGAAATTACACTTATTTCAATATCCTTCGTTCCTCAGGTTTGTACTATGAAATTCAAAACAATGATATTCGAATGGAAATGGCATTTCATGAGGCTGCCAAACAGCTTCAGGCACGGATGCTTCAAGCACAAGTAACAAAGCGAAAGAGCATTGGAAATGTAGAGTACCCTGAAGAAGGAGGGAATATAGAATCCAGTATAGGTCCTTGGGGAGCCAACAATGATTCTTCTAACGCAGCAATCAAGGTGGAAGCCCCAGCAGGTAGGAGCAGAGGGTGGAGATGGCGAATAACTACTGGGAAACATACTGACCTTCTGAATAGCACCTAACACAAAATAGGCACTAAGTATGTTAAATGAATGTATACTGTAATTTTTAGTAATTTCAATGACAGTAGGAAAGACTTCTAAACATTTCTTCATTCAGATGATTAATGGTCTGAAGCTTCTGTTAATATTGTTTTTTGAGTTTTCCAGAGTTTACTACTTTCATAAGTGTCCCATTCTTGTAGAGTGAATTTTTTTCTTTTCCTCCTTCCCTTCCTACCTTTACATGGGTAAGGACCCTGTCTTGTGATTTCTAAAGCTATTTTGTTTATTTATGCACTCCATTTTCTCCATTGTTCATTAACATTCTCTTTTCCTCTACTTTAGGAAATCAGTCTTTCTAATATATTCAAAATGTGTGTTTTTTGCATATGTGCATTATTATGTTTTGTGCACACCTTAAGTATGTCTGAGATAGTGACATTTTATAAACTGCACCATTTAAATATTTGATAACTTTGATATGTAAAAGCATCACCACAGTTAAGGTAATGAAAACATCTTGTTCCCAACTGTGTTCGTTTCTCCAGCACCCATTTTCATATGCTTTCTGTTAGTACAGACAAATTTACATTTTTTAGAATTTTAAAATTCTAGAATTCCCTAAAATATTTAGAATTAAATAGAATTACATAGTATGTCCTCTTTGTTGTCTGACTTTTTTCACTGAGCATAATTGACCATGCTATGAGTATCCTTTTTTATTGCTAAGATGGTTCCTATTATAAGCACAATTTGCTTATCTGTTTACCTGTTGGTAGATATTTGGGTTGTTTCCATCTGGAACTATTGGGACATTCATCTACAAGTATTTGTATGAATATATGCTTTTATTTCTCTTGGGTAAATACTTAGGAGTTGAATGGTTAGGACTGTGATTTTTTAAAAAAATTTTTTTAGTTGTAGATGGACACAATACCTTTTTTGTTTATTTTTATATGGTGCTAGGGATTGAACCCAGTGCCTCACATGTGCTAGGCAAGTGCTCTACCACTGAGCCACAACCCCAGCCAACTACTATGTTTTTATTTCCTCTAATAATATGTTATTTAGTTGTTGTGGTTATCAACTTTGTCTTCTTCCCTGTCTTAAGGGTAATAAATTTAAAGTTTCTTAGTTGGGCCACGTGGAACACACCTGTAATCCCTGCTGGGGATGAGGATTGTGAGTTCAAGACCAGCCTGGGCCGCATTGTGGGTCTCTCTCTCAAAAAAGTTTCTATGCAGCCATGTGCAGTGGTGTACACCTGTAATTCCAGCGACTCGGGAGGCTGAGACAGGAGGATCTTGAGTTCAAAGCCAGCCTCAGAATCTTAGCAAGGCACTAAGCAACTCAATGAGACCTTGTCTCTAATAAAATATTTTAAATCAGGGCTGGGAATGTGGCTCAGTGGTTGAGTGCCCCTGGGTTCAATCCCTAATATCAAAAAAAAAAAAGTCTCTATGCTGTGTCCATGATGTCCATATACAATTGCATAATCAATCCCACTTTTTCATATAATTATACTAATTAAAATATTAACAACAGCAATAGAAGGGAAATCAGAGCAGATCAAACTGATTGGGGAGGGTGTTGGGGAGGGAAATGGAATGTACTGGATCAATTTACTTATGTACATGTATAAATAGGGTATAATAAATTCTACTACTATGTGTAATTATAATGCACCAATAAAAATAAAGTTTCTCTATTAAATATAAAATGTTACAAAATTTTACTAGTAATCTTACAGAATTAAGAAAGATCTCTTATATTCTCAATTTCCAAATAATTTTTTCATAAATAGATGTTAGGTTTTATCAAGTTCCTTTAAAAAAAATTTTTTTTGTAGTTGTAGATGGGCATAATACTTTTATATTTTTATTTTTTTAATGTAGTGCTGAGGATCAAACCCAGTGTCTCACACATGCCAGGCAGGTGTTCTACTGACTGAGCTATCTCCCCAGTCCCCCTCAAGTTATTTTTATCAGTTGAAAGAATATAATTATTTTCTCCTGTATTTATTAATATGGTGAACTACACTGAGAAATTTCTTTTTATTTTTGGTACTGGGGATTGAACCCAGGAACACTTCACCACTGAGTCATCCCCAGCCTTTTTTTTTTTTTTTTTTTTTTTTTACTTTATTCAGAGACAGGGTCTCTCCAAGTTGCTTAGGACCTCACTAAGTTGTTGAGGCTGGTTTTGAACTCCCAATCCTCCTGCCTCCTCCTCCTAAACCACTGGGATTACAGGTGTGCACCACCACACCCTGCCTAGATTTCTTTTATATTGAATAATCAGTGCATTCATGGGATAAGTTATTTGATCACAATGCATTGATTTTTAATTATACCTTTGGATTTAGATAGCTCATACTTTATTTTGGAACTTTGCGCTTTTGTTTATAAATGAAATGGCCTCACCTTTGTCAATCTAGCTTTATAATCTAGTTTTATAACAATCTAGTTTTATAATCAAGATTGTCGTGGGGGTGAGCAGGGAAAGGATGTTGTAATGAATACAGTTTCATTTAAATAGAAGGAGTAGGGCCGGGGTTGTGGCTCAGTGGTGGAGTGCTTGCCTAGCATGTGTGAGGCACTGGATTTTGATCCTCAGCACCACAAATAAATAAATAAAAAGGTAACAAAATAGGAGGAATAAGTTCTGGTATTTTATTGCACAGTACAGTGAATATAGTTAATAATGATGTACACTTCAAAATAGCTGAGTGAGAGGATTTTACATATTCTTATCACAAAGAAATGATGAAAGATTTGAGGAGATGGATATGCTAATTAGCTTGAGCAATCATTTCACAAAGTATGCAGATATTGAAACATAACCTTTTACCCCATAAATATACACAATTGTATATCAGTTAAAAAAAACTAAAAAAAAAAAGGTTGTTAGTCAGCCTTTCTGTTCTATTATGTATCAACTTAGATATAATAGGAATTGATTTTGACTTTAGGGTTTGACAGAACTCAACTATAAAACAAAGCCTGAGTTTTTGGCAAAAAGGGGTGTTCAATAACTATTTAATCCTAATTCTTTTCATATTTATCTTCTGTGTTTTACATTACATTATTCGTGGTGTTTTATTGTTGGTTTTTGGTTTTTTTTTGCTGTACTGGGATTTGAACCCAGTGGGGTTCTACCACTGAGCTACATCCCCAGACCTCGGTTTTGTTAATCTTTATTTGTTCTCTAACTCACTGATTGGTGCCCTTAAATTTTGAGTAGTTTTTCTTTATTGCTTTGGGTTTAAAATGTTGCTCTCTTTAATTTTGCTTTATGGTTGTGCCATATATATTTTTTAAATTTGTTTTTGTAGTTGTAGATGGACAGCGTGCCTTTATTTGTTTATTTTTATGAGGTGCCGAGGATCGAACCCAGGGCCTCACACGTGCTAGCCAAGCGCTCTGCCACTGAGCTACAGCCCCAGTTCGTGCCATCTTAATGTGATCACTTTAATTTTTTATTGTGAAATCATTTGTTTTAGTAGGAACTGAAACTAATTCCTTGCCCGGAAGGTTTAATTCCACAGACAGTGAAGAAAAAGACAAGGCAGGCAGAGAGGGATGTGAACCTGTGTAATTATGTTTGTAGCAAACATTTCATTATGACAGGCTGCAAAAGGCAAGCTGGTTGCTGTGTATGTACACCTGGCTTGGTCTTGTGGGACATCTCTGAGCATTCAGGTTGTATAGACTCTCTGTGCTTCTGAATAGTCTTTTCTCCTCTCTCTCCCAGGGTCAGAATTCATCATATGGGGTGTTCATTTCACTCATACTTCCAAGTTGCATCATCTGGCCCTCTGGCAGCTGCTTGGGAAGTCATATGCCATGCCCTGAGGTGTAGGATTTCATCCAATCCAGAAGTGGTAGGAAGAGCCAGGAATTCAGATTATGTGGCTGGTTGACCTCCCTGCACAGAGTTGGCCAATGGGGGAGGACCTGGCTCTCTTTGGTAAAGAATTAAATAGTTCCTAGGTTGTGGGACTCCGTGGACCCACGTGATGGCAGTGTTTTGAAAGAAACTTTTTGGGTTTCTCTATTAACAGGTAGCTACTGTCCCCAGCAGCTTTCTAGAGGCCAGTACAGAAAAGATTCACCTGCATGGGTCTCTTTGAGGAGGTCTCAACGTCAGGGATCAGATTGTAGGCACAGCTTCAACGGTAACAACCGCAATGGAAAAGTTTAGGAGTTACAGGTCCTCAAGCTAGGCAAGGTGACCGGAGAGGGGTGGATGGAAGTCCTCCATCCCAGGTGTCATGTAGCAATAGCAGGCATGTGCATGCAGAAAAAAGCTTTCCCTGTTTAAGGGATGTCATGTGGGTGGGGTGTCTTAATTCTAAGGAGTTAGTTCTTATTTTTGAGGCAAAGAAAGTTAAGTGGTTTGGTATGAGGTTGGTGTTAAAGCAGGCTCTGCAGAGGGACTTCTTATCTATTTTGGTCAGCCTTGGCCTCGCCTAGGCAGCAGTCAACTGTTGTTTCACCATTGCTCCCAAGACAGGTGGTCAATTTTAGTAGCAGGACTGAATGGATCCCACATAAAGAACAGGTGGTATGGTGCCTGGTGCAGACCATGCAACTTGGGGACCAGGAGACTATGACTTGGCAGAACCTGGCGTGCATTTCTTAAGTATGATACGTCAATGTCAATTCTTATACTATTATTTCTATATAAATACTGTTCTCTGCTGAGCTATTTCTAGCTGTCCAGTCTAGAGACCAGTACAGAAAAGATTCACCTGCATGGGTCTCTTTGAGGAGGTCTCAATGTCAGGGATCAGATTGTAGGCACAGCTTCAATGGTATTGTTCTTTTGGTTTTGTTCTTTTATAGCTTCATTTTCCCAAGAACTAATAATCACCTAATTGATTCATTAGGTTAGTCTTTTGTGTTCCTTTTTGCCTCTTTTTGTTTTTTTCCCAAATGCTCAAAAATGATTGTTAAATATCTGTTAGTATTTTCCATATGTTCAAATGCATGAGTCCATTTTTTCCCCTAGAGATATTTCTTCCTCCCAAAGCCTTCTATTTTTCCTTCTTCTTTTTGGTATCAAGGATTGAACACAGGGGTGCTTAACCACCGAGCCACATCCTACATTCCTAACCCTTTTTATTTTCCATTTGGAGATGGGGTCTGCTAAGGTGATTAGGGCCTTGCTAAATTGTTGAGGCTGGCTTTGAACTTGTGATCCTCCTACCTCAGCCTCGTAAGCTGCTGAGATTACAGTTGTGCACCACCACACTAGGCTTCTTTCTTGCTTTCTTGGCCTGATGGACAGCTCTTCACCTGGGACATTCCTTCACTATGATTCTGAAATTCTCTTTTCACCTCAAGATACATTATTTCTTGGATTCTTCAGTTTCCTCCCTCATATTTTGCTCCTCCATTTTGGTGGGGCACCTCCTCCATCAACTTCCTAAGAATCTATGTGTGGTAAATCTACTGAGGTCACTCATGCATAAAAATATCTTTATTCTATTATATCCTTTAATAAATAATATACATGTTCGCATGTGTCACCTAGGAATAAGAGTATATTTCTACATTATGAGAGCATTTTTTTAATACATAAACATAAATGAATACAAAAGCAATATTGACAAAAATGGTGATTTTTGAATTCACATGGAGTATTTGAGGATGTTTTACTGTTCTTTCAATCTTAATGTGCTTAAAAACTTACATAATAAAAAATATGAAAAACATTGTCAGAAATAATTTCAGAATTTGAGGAAATTCTTGATTGCCTTCTATTAAAGCAGTCTCATTTATGAGTAGCTCAGTGCCATTCTGATTTCCAGTGCTTTATAACTGACCTGAAATTTTAATATCAGATGTTGTTCTCTTAATCCGAAATTTCAATGGGAGAAGTCTAGCTGTTCTCCTTTTCATTTGTTGATGTGAACACTGGGTAGGTTCTGTCTGTCTGGAGATCCATGCCCTTTTAGGCCTGGAACAATTTCTGGTCGTTTCTTTGGTTACTTCCTCACTGGTGTTCTCGTAGTGCTTTCTTTTTTCTTTGTTTTTAATATATATATATTTTTTGGTTGTAGACAGACATAATATCTGTATTTAATTTATTTATTTTCATGTGGTGCTGAGGGTCAAACCCAGTGCCTCACGTGTGCCGGGCAACAGTCCCAGCCCTTCCTTGTGCTTTCTTTTTGTAAACTATTAATCAAATATTGACTTTGTGAATTCATTTCACAATTTTTTCTCTCAATTTTCTCCTTTTGTTGTATTATATTGCTGTAATTTCTCAACTTTGAGTCCTTGTTATTGAAGTTTTTGTTTTGATTTTTCCTTTAAAAAATAGTACTCAGAGCTTTTTTATTGTTGTGCTAGGAATGAGACCCTGGGCCTCATGCATGCTAAGCACACACTCGACTGCTTACCTCCTCAGCCCCAAGATTTCTTTTTTTGTTGTTTGGTTTTTCCTTTTTAAAATACAGTTGTATTGTTATTTCTTGTATTTAGTGTCTTTTTTCTTTTCTTCAAGGATTCTGAGTACACTATGGGTGTGTGGGGGGGACGGTTCTTCTCTTGCCTTCACTTCCCTGAGTTCTTTTTTTCAAATCTTTCATATATTTTTATTTTATAGGTCTTCTCAGTTACCAAGAATAGTATTTTAAAATTTCTTACTCTGATTGAGAATGCGTCTATTTATTCTTGTAGTTCCGCCAAATTTTTGTTTTACGTATATCGGGAGTCAGTTATTTGATGCACAGACATTAAGAAGTTTTGTCCTCCTGTTAATCAAGCCGTCTTTCATTGAATGGTCACTCTATATACCTAGTGATGGTTTGCACTTTCACTCTGTGATATGATTACACTACTTATATTTGTTGTTAGTATTTGTATGATATATCTTTTCCATCTTTTTGTTTTCAAGCTTTCTTGTGATTGTGTTTTAGATATCTCTTAGAAATACCATATTGCTTGGGTTTTGCTTTCGTTTATCCAACCATATTTATTTTTCTAATTGGAGTATTACATTGTTGATATCCTGGTGTTCAGGAACAGTGTTACTGTATGCTTCGTATTTAGCATGGTATATGCGAGCGTAAGCATGAGAGCGTGTGTATTCCTTTTTCTCTCTTGTCTTGCCTTCTTTGAGATTGATTGAAATTTTGTTATTCCATTTTCTCCTTCTATTAGATTATAAATTATTCTTATATAATTTATTTTTTTGCAGTGCTAGAGATTAAATCCAGGGCCTTGTACATACTAAGCAAGTGCTCTGCCATTGAGCTGTATCTCCTGCTATATTTTATATATTTTAATGCTTTCTGTCTTTTAATCCCACAAGATGCTGTGACTATTATCACTATTACTGTTTTAAACTATTAATATTCTTTAGGTGGCTTCATATATTCACCATTGTAATTTTTTTTTTTCATTTCTTCTGCATCTCCAATTTCTCACCCTGGATTGCTTTGCCTGTGACACACACTTTAATATTTCATTTTGTTTAGTCATGATCTTTCTGGTTTTAGTCTAAGAATGTCTTTCTTTTCATTTTTGAAGGACATTTTTGTTTCATATAGATTGTAATTGCTAGTTATTATCTTTCAGCACTTTAAAAGATGATTTTAGGAAAGAAAGAAAGAGGGGAGATCCAAGATGGTAGACTAGAGGGAGGCTGCATTCCTTGTCGCTCTGTAACTCTGGTTTCAAGCAGAGGATATCTGTTTCTTGGTGAGGCAGTTTTTGCTGCTTATATAACCCCTGCTGTTTACCCCATTTGTCTGCTGTGATCACCTGCAGTCTGCCAGCATATCGACGCATTTTTTGAGTGCAGATTGCTCACTGTCAGGCGCCTATCATGCACCATTTGCCTGCCTCTCGCCTGTCCATCGCCTGCCTTACACCTATCATCACCTAATGCGCACAAGGTTCACCTCCCGATTGTCCAACAACAGTCAGAAAACTGATTGCCGACCTCCAGCAGAGCGCCAGCTGCCTGATGTTGCCTGGAATTTCACTGTTACAGTACCTGTAGTTTTGATTACACGTGGCTGCCGCCATTTTGAGACAACAGCCAGGCCCCATAGGACCCCTGGCCGGACTGACTGAGCCACGTCTCCAGGATCCCTTAGCCCGACTGATCACTCCCTGCCTCTGGGGCCCTCACATTGACTGACTGCTCCCTGCCGCCAGGACCCCCCAGACCAAGTGACTGTGCCCTATCACCGGGACCCCAGACCGACTGATTGCAACCGGCCTCCAGGATCCCGAAACCACACCAAACACACCGACCTCCAGGATCCCTGCCTGACCAACCGCACTCCGCCTCCAGGACCTCCAGCTGACCACATCCACACCCTGAGCTGCAGCTCCCCATTTGCCGAAACATTTGGAAGCCAGAGAGGCCATCTTGGATAATCCTGGAAGCCGTAGCTCCGATCTTTAGGTGGGGCAAAACCCATCCTGAGGCACCTGCTGGAGACTTGAAGCTCATTGTCAGGTACTTCTCATGCATCAGGCTACTGAAGACTGGGAGGTTTGAATACTATATGACTGCTATACTGTAGATTTTATTTTTTCTCCTTATTGAAAAAATTTAAGTTTTTATTTCTTTACTTTTCTTGTTCTCTTTTCCTTTTGTTTACCTATTCCCTCAGAGTCTCTTTCTCCCTTTTTTGCATGCTAACACCCAATTTCTTTTGATTACACTCTCACCCTTTCTATTATCTAGAACTTCTGTATATTCTTTTCTTATCCTATTGACAGCTATATCCTACATCCCTCTGCATCCTCTTTGTCCTCCATTAGAAACTGCAGACCTTATTGCAAATCTGTTTGTTATACTGAAGATAATATTTGAACTCATTCTGTTTATTATGACAATTTTGTTATTGTCCTCATAGGGGCTATTTGGTCTAGGATTGCATAGTGTCTGAATTGGGCACTGCTAATATTGATCTCCCCTTAAAGAAAAGGTTTTGGAAACCTATAGGGCCACTATAAGCCTGTGGGGGAATCTGCAATACCCCAGATCTGCACTGATAGAGGGGAAGATACATGAACAACATGAAAAAAAAACAAGGGAAGAAAATGATCCAAACAAATCTAGATTCTATATTAATAGAATCCAATGACAGTATGGTAGAAGAAATGTCAGAAAAGGACTTCAGATTATACATGATTAAGATGATTCGCGAAGCAAAGGATGAGATAAGAGAGCAAATGCAGGCAATGAATGATCATACCAATAAGTAGTTGAAAGAGCACTGCAGGAAGCAAAAGATTATTTCAATAAAGAGGTAGAGATTCTCAAAAAAAACCAAACGGAAATCCTTGAAATGAGGGAAACAATAAACCAAATAAAAAACTCAATGGAAAGCATCACCAAAAGACTAGACCACTTGGAAGACAGAACCTCAGATAATGAAGACAAAATATTTAATCTTGAAAAAAAAGTTGCCCAAACAGAGAAGATGGTAAGAAATCATGAACAGAATCTCCAAGAACTATGGGACATCATGGAAAGATCAAATTTAAGAATTATTGGGATTGAGGAAGGCACAGAGATACAAACCAAAGGAATGAAAACCTATTCAATGAAATAATATCAGAAAATTTCCCAAACCTGAAAAATGAAATGGAAAATCAAATACAAGAGGCTTACAGTCACCAAATGTACAAAATCACAACAGATCCACACCAAGGCACATTATAATGAAAATGCCTAACATTCAAAATAAAGATAGGATTTTGAAGGCCGTGAAAGAAAAGCATCAGATTACATATAGGGGGAAACCAATACAGATAGCAGCTGACTTCTCAAACCAGACTCTAAAAGCCAGAAGGGCCTGGAACAACATATTTCAAGCTCTGAAAGAACATGATTGCCAACCAAGAATCCTATACCCAGCAAAACTAACCTTCAGATTTCAAGATGAAATAAAATCCTTCCATGATAAACAAAAGTTAAAAGAATTTACAAATAGAAAGCCTACACTACAGAATGTTCTCAACAAAATATTCCATCAGGAGGAAATGAAAAACGGCAATGTAGGTCAGCAAAGGGAGGAACTACCTTAGAGAAAAACCACTCAAAGGAGAAACCAAGCCAAATTAAAAACCAAAAATAAGCCAAATGACTGGGAATACAAATCATATCTCAATAATAAACCTGAACATTAATGGCCTAAAATCATCAATCAAAAGACAAAGACTGGCATAATTGATTCAAAAGAAAGACCCAACAATATGCTGCCTGCAAGAGACTCATCTCATAGAAAAAGACATCCACAGTCTAAAGGTGAAAGAAAGGATGGGGAAAAACCTACCATGCACAAGGACTCAGTAAAAAAGCGGGGGTTTCCATCCAAAGTTAGTCAGAAGGGATAAAGAAGGACATTTCACACTGCTTAAGGGAACCATAAATCAGCAAGATATAATGATTGTAAATATTTATGCCCCAAACAATGGTGCATCCCTGTACATCAAACAAATCCTTCTCAATTTCAGGAATCACCATAGACCACAACACAATAATTCTGGGTGACTTTAATGCACCACTGTCACCACTAGATAGATCTTCCAAACAAAAACCAACCAAGGAAACCATAGAACTCAATAACACAATCAATAACCTAGACTTAATAGACATATATAGAATATTCCATCCATCAATGAGTGGATTCACTTTTTTCTCAGCAGCACATGGAACCTTCTCAAAAATAGACCATATGTTATGCCACAAAGCAGCCCTTAGGAAATGCAAAAAAATAGAGATACTGCCTTGTGTTCTATCAGATCATAATGGACTGAGAGTAGAAATCAATGACAAAATAAAAAACAAAAATTTCTCCAACACCTGGAGACTAAATAATATGCTATTGAATGAAATATGGATAACAGAAAACATCAGGGAGGAGATAAAAAAATTCTTAGATGTCAATGAGAACAATGATACAACATATCGAAATCTCTGGGACGCTATGAAAGCGGTACTAAGAGGAAAATTCATTGCATGGAGTGCATTCCAGTAAAGAATAAAAAGTCAACAACTAAATGACCTAACATTACAGCTCAAAGCTCTAGAAAAAGAAGAACAGGATAACAGCAAAAGTAGTAGAAGACAGGAAATAATTAAAATCAGAGCTGAAATCAATGAAATTGAAACAAAAGAAACAATTCAAAAAATTGACAAAACAAAAAGTTCGTTCTTCGAGAAAGTAAACAAAATAGACAAACCCTTAGCCACACTAACAAAGAGAAGGAGAGAGAAAACTCAAATTACTAAAATTTGTGATGAAAAAGGAAATATCACGACAGACATCACTGAGATACATAACATAATGAGAAGCTACTTTGAAAATCTGTATTCCAACAAAATAGAAACTACCGAAGATATTGACAAATTTCTAGAGACATGCTCCTCCCAAACTGAACCAGGAGGACATATACAATTTAAACAGATCAATATCAAGTAATGAAATAGAAGAAGCCATTAAAAACCTAACATCCAAGAAAAGCCCAGGACTAGACGGCTTCTCAGTCAAGTTCTACAAGACCTTCAAAGAAGAACTCATTCCAATACTTCTCAAAGTATTCCAGGAAATAGAAAAGGAGGGTACCCTACCAAACTCATTCTATGAAGCTAATATCACCTCCTACCCAAACCAGGCAAAGGAAAGAAAATTTTAGACCAATATCCTTAATGAATATAGATGCAAAGATCCCTAACAAAATATTGGCAAACCGTATCTAAAACATATTAAGAAAATTGTGCACCACGATCAAGTGGGGTTCATCCCTGGAATGCAAGGATGGTTTAACATCTGTAAATCAATAAACATAATCCATCATGTCAATAGACTTAAGGATAAGAATCATATGGTTATTTCAATTGACACGGAAAAAGGGTTCGACAAAATACAACACCCTTTCATGCTCAAAATACTAGAAAAAATAGGGATAGTGGGAACATACCTGAACATTGTAAAGGCTATTTATGCTAAGCCCATGGCCAACATCATTCTTAATAGAGAAAAACTGAAAACATTCCCTTTAAAACTGGGAAGAAGACAGGGATGTCCTCTTTCATCCCTTCTATTCAACATTGTCCTTGAAACTCTAGCCAGAGCAATTAGGCAGACCAAAGAAATTAAAGGGATACAAATAGGAAAAGAGAAAGTTAAGCTGTCACTGTTTGCTGATGACATGATTCTATATTTAGAGGATGCAAAAACAACCTCCAGAAAACTTCTAGACCTCATCTATGAATTCAACAAAATAGCAGGCTATAAAATCAACATGCATAAATCTAAAGCATTTTTATGCACAAGCGATGAAACATCTGAAAGTGAAATGAGGAAAACAACTCCATTTGCAATAACCTCAAAAAAAATAAAATACTTGGGAATCAGTCTAACCAAAGAGGTAAAAGATCTCTACAATGAAAACTACAAAACATTGAAGAAAGAAATTGAGGAAGACCTTAGAAGATGTAAAAATCTCCCATGTTCTTGGATTGGCAGAATTAATATTGTCAAAATGGCCATACTACCAAAAGTGCTATACAGATTCAATACAATTCCACTTAAAATCCCAATGACATACCTTACAGAAATAGAGTAAGTAATCGTAAAATTCATCTGGAATAAGAAGGAACCCAGAATAGCCAAAGCAATCCTTAGCAGGAAGAATGAAACAGAGGGTATCACAATACCAGAACTTCAACTATACTACAAAGCAGTAGTAACAAAAACGGCATGGTATTGGCACCAAAATAGACAGGTAGATCAATGGTACAGAATAGAGGACATGGACACAAACCCAAATAAATACAATTTTCTAATACTAGAGAAAGGTGCCAAAAATATGCAATGGAGAAAAGACAGCCTGTTGTTCAACAAATGGTGCTGGGAAAACTGAAATCCATATGCAACAGAATGAAACTAAACCCCTATCTCTCACCCTCCACAAAAATCAACTCACAATGGATCAAGGACCTTGAAATCAGACCAGAGACCTTGCATCTTTTTTATTTTTATTTTTATTTTGCTGATGATTTAATAGTGGAGGATAATATGGGAGAGAAGCTCCAATTGAGTGGGTTGTCATGCCCTACAGCTACCTGGGTTTTGGAGGCATCGTGGGTTGCTTGGAACATTGCAAGATCACGGTTTGTATTTGAGGTAGCTAATCAACACAGGGGGAATATCCAGCTGGTCGAAGGCTTGTAGCTGGCCGGCCTGGTGCAGGACTCTGCGGGTAACTAAACGGGCCTGAGATAGGAGTGACCGTGGAATGGCTATAGCAAGAAGAAACAGGTCATGAGGAGAAAGTCTCAATGTAATTCTGGGCAAGCTATATCCTCCTTTCCCTGTCTGTCACAGCCTTAACATCTTCTCCTTCTAAGAAATGTCCCCTTCCCCACTCCCAAGGCATGGTATCATGGGAATGCACTGAGGTAGAGAGCCTGCTCAAGGTCAGAAAAAAGTCATTGCAGAGACATGACCAGAAATTGAACATGTGGTCCCTCCATTCCATCTTAGTAACTCTTTCTTAAATAACATTGAATCAGTAACTTCTTCTCCACTAAGGACCCAGGAGAAGGAGAAAATTGGAGTTTTCTTCAACTCATCCTCGAGGACTGGTTTGAAGAGTGATTTGGGACCCTGGGACCTACAAGCTAGGAGGCCTATGGGGCTGGTCTGCTCACTCACCTCGGGCCTGCATCAGCAATGCAACACCTTTATCCGCTTGAGAGGTCAGGCCCAGAGGGATAGATGGAAGGTAGATGTTAGCACCAAAGTCAATTAACAGCTGAATATACTCTGGATCACAATTATGGTAAAGGCAGGTGTCAATAAGGGTGCGGGGCTCTGGAACACGAGCCAGTAGGTCCTGGTCAGTGCAGTTGTAATCAGGATCTGCTCCATGGAGCAAAAGCAGACGGAAACAGTCCAGGTGCCCATAGACTGCGGCCAAATAGAGAGGGCCAGAACATGAAGCTATATTTGATGCCCACACTGGTAGTTTTGCCTTGACATTGGGCTCTGCGCCATGGCTTAGGAGCTCCTGCAGGATGTCAACAGCACCATCACGGGCAGCTGTGAGCACAGGAGAACAGTTGTTGTAGATGCTACCTCCAGGACATGCACCAGCTTCTAAAAGCACACGCACACAGTCCAGATGGCCATGACTGACGGCGGTGAATAGTGGTGTCTGTGCCTTGACATCTAAGCTGTCAACATCAGCACCATGTGCCAGGAGGACCTGCAAACAGCTCAAGTGTCCACGGGAAGCAGCCAAGCGCAGTGGTGTCCCATGAACACCCCAGCCACTCCTGCTGTTGATGAAACGTTTGTAACACTCCTGGCGTAGAAGCTGATCCAAGGTATAGGAGTCATTGTCATATACTGCTTGATGGAGAGCCTGCTTTTCCCCTGTGTCTGTGTCCTCCTCCTCTCTTTCGGGCTGCAGGAGGGAGAAGATCTTAGTGACGTCCATGAGGTTCATCTTGACTGATTTTAACAGGACTACTTTCATTACAAGGAGGAAGATATGCCAGGTAGGACTTTCACCTGAGGCCACGCTGATCTGGGTCGCTTCTTCTGGACTTCTTTAGTGCTTCTGGGCCCTGGTGGACCCTGAATGGGGAGCCCCTACTGCCCCAGGCTACAGCAGGAGGGGCCCTCTGCCTCCACTGTTAGCAACCCAGCAGAAAAGCTCGTAGTTGGTTCCAAGTCTGACTTGGTCCAGTGGGCTAATTTTAGGCTATCCTCCACCCCCGCTCCGGAAGCCGTGTTATCTTACCAGTGCCTTTCTGGGAGCTATCCCAGCTAGAGGAGGTGGCTAGCCGTAGGGAGGTCCTGGAAGAACTAACTAACAGGTGCTTGGGGAGGTTAGGGCTTCTGTTTGGAGCACGTCCTCATATACCCTGCTCCACCACTAAAATGCACACAGAGGTGAGGTCTATGAACTATGGAAGTTCCCACCTCTTTGCCGAAAGGCCTGAGAAGGCTCAGCTTCACCTAGCACACTGTCATCTGCGCTGGAGCTTCTTTAATTTCTACAAATTTAATCTCTCTGCATTTCCTTTCCCCCTTCTTTAGGACCTAGTAACATGGTACCCTTCATTCTTCCCCAATTCCCGAGAGTGAGATAGGGAGAAGGACGTAAAAGCTTCCTCCGACCTTGCATCTTATAGAAGAAAAAGTAGGTTCAAATCTTCACCTTGTTGGCTTAGGACCAGACTTCCTCAACAGGACTCCCATAGCACAAGAAATAAAAGCAAGAATCAACAACTGGGATAGATTCAAACTAAAAAGCTTTCTCTCAGCAAAGGAAACTATCAGCAATGCGAAGAGAGAGCCTACAGAGTGGGAGAATATCTTTGCCACTCATACTTCAGATAGAGCACTAATTTCCAGAATATATAAAGAACTCAAAAAACTCTACACGAAGGATACAAATAACCCAATCAACAAATGGGCTAAGGATATGAACAGGTACTTCACAGAAGAAGATCTACAAGCAATCAACAAACATATGAAAAAGTGTTCACCATCTTTAGTAATAAGAGAAATGCAAATCAAAACTACACTAAGATTCCATCTCACCCCAATTAGAATGGTGATTATCAAGAATACAAGCAACAATAGGTGTTGGAGAGGATGTGGGGAAAAAGGTACACTCGTACATTGCTGGTGGGGCTGCAAATTAGTGCAGCCACTCTGGAAAGCAGTATGGAGATTCCTTAAAAAACTTGGAATGGACCCACCATTTGACCCAGCTATCCCACTCCTCGGCCTATACCCAAAGGACTTAAAATCAGCATACTACAGAGATACAGCCAGATCAATGTTCATAGCTGCTCAATTCACAGTAGCCAGACTGTGGAAGCAACCTAGATGTCCTTCAATTGATGAATGGATAAAGAAACTGTGATATGTATATACAATGGAATATTACTCAGCTATAAAGAATAATAAAATTATGGCATTTGCAGGCAAATGGATGAAATTGGAGAATATCATGCTAAGTGAGATAAGCCAATCTCAAAAATCCAAAAGACTAATGATCTCACTGATAAGCGGATGATGACACATAATGGGGGGTGGGAGGGGGGCAAGACTGGAGGAAGGAGGGACTGTATAGAGGGGAAAAGAGGGGTGGGAGGGGTGGGGGGAGGAAAAAATAACAATGAATCAAACATCATTACTCTATGTAAATATATAATTACACAAATGGTATGCTGTTACTCCATGCACAAACAGAAACAACATGTATCCCATTTGTTTACAATAAAAATAAATTAAAAAAATGTCTTTTAATCTGGAAAATATTCTTGAAGTTTTTAAAATATATTTTGACTGAAACATGACATAAAATTGTACATGTTAATGGGGTATCATGATACTTTGATACAAGCATACATTATGTAATGTTTAAATCAGAGTAAACATATCTTCAAACAAACAAAAAGTAAAAATATAAGAATACACAACAAAACTGTCATATTCAGACATCCCATTTCTCAATAAATTGATGCGTGAAAAATATTTGGATTCAAAGATGGTAGAGGTGTGAGACAGGGCAAAAAAAAAATTTAAAAAAGGAGTAAAGTCTCAATGGAAAATTAATTGGTTGTTTCCATTGGGTTTCAAAAATTTTCTCATTTTCCCTTCTCTGCAGATAGATGGGTTGTCTGAAGTTTGATGTTAGCTCCAGTCCAGTGGGTGCTGGACCAGTAGGGTGGGTGAGCTGACAACAAGATGCCTACACACCCTCTTACAGTCTTCCCACCATCATAGCTGGCCCCTTCTGTCCCTGTGCACTTCAAGAGTCACTGAGCTGGAGAGAGCCCAGTTTTCTCCAGTTTCTTCAACCTGTGCTCCCCCCAGGGAACAGCCCCTAGTCTCTGACATTTCATAGGTTTGCCAGACCCAGACTGCTCATGCAAACCCAGTTGCAAACTGATGGACCTGGACTTCAGCTTCTCCAGGCCCTGTCTTGCTACAGTTCCAAGATATTAATGCCCTTTCAACTTGCAGAGTGACCACCAGGGATGTTCTCACACAGAGGAGCAACCCTGCAAAGAGGCAGACAGATACCACACTGAGTAGAAAGACCTCAGGTGCAACCAGACCTGTAGTTACCCCAGTGTATCTCCAGACTCTGATCTGAGTCCCCAGACTGAAGTAGCCATGCCCGGAGATGATGGTGGCCTTGGTGGGAAACCTACAGACCCTGGCTGTGGTCCCAAGATGGCGGCAGCCACGTGTTACCAAACCTGTGGGTACTGTGACAATGGACTTCCAGGCAACAGTGGGTAGCACTGTTTTTTTGTTTTGTTTTTTTTTTTAAATGGTCCAACTAAGTTGCTCAGGACCTTGCTAGTTGCTGAGGATGGCCTCAAACTTGCAATCCTTCCTGCCTATCTCCCAAGTGGCTGGGATTATTGGTATGCACTACCATGCCCAGCATGATTAAATTCTTAACTTGATTTTTATCTTATCGAACATGGTGACTATAGTTAAGTTCATGTCCTGAGCTCCACCGAGATTATTTGTATTTTTGGTTGTTTTTGTTCATATTTTCATTTGTTCATACATATTTCATATTGTATGTCTTGTTTTTTTTTTTTTTTTTCCTTCAGTCATACCATTGGCAAATTTAGTTTGAGGGACTGAAATGATTTGAAGCTAAGCTATAATTCCTGTGAGGACCTACTTCAGTTTCACCATTTTTTTTTTTTTTTGAGGGTCACTGTCTACCAGTGTCTTCCATAATTAGCTTTGGAAGTCAATCAAAAGTAAATTGAGACTATCAGACTCTCAGTCTCCCCCAGAAACCCATTATATATCCTGGTAGAAAATATAGTTCCAAATGATGGCCTTCCAAATCCTGGGCCTATTTCCTTTCCTAGCTTGAAAATTCTATCTGGTTAATTCTCTGATGCATTTAAGCAGGTTTTAAAAATATATATATTTAACTTTTTTCTGGTTACCCTCAGTGGGAAGAGTGGTCTGAATTGCTTCATCAATCAGTACTAGACTCAAAAGTCCTTCCTACCTACTTTTCCAGTTTCAAAGATCTGATGATACCCTCTTGTATTCACTTTTTCTCTTCTATTTTTTATCTGCAAATAAAAATTTATTCTTATTTTAATGTGATTTTGAAAGACTAAGGAAATATAAACATGTGACCTTTCTACTCTAACTGCAAGTCTCCAACTTTTTAAACTGAACCCATAGCCCATCTCCAACATATTCTTTTGTTGGTGATCCAAAGTAACTCAATTTCTTTCCCATTTTATCACTAGAAGAATAGTGTACATGTGTTTCAAGTGATTGGCCTCAACTTCTTATGTTCCCAATTTACCCACCTCCAACAATTCAGTTTCCATTCTGTCATTCTTAAGATTGATCATAATGGCAGCAGCATGGCAAATCCTTTTGGAAATAACAAGTATAAGATATAAAATATTTAGGGATGGGGGTTTAACTCAGTGGTAGAGAGCTTGCTTAGCATGTCCAAGGCCTTGGGATCCAGCTCCAGCATGCCCCTACACAAACATATAAAACATTTTAAAAAACAACTATTTGAAAGTAGTCACCTAGTCTCTGTCATAGGTAATCAACTCTGCTTCTGTAGTGTAAAAGCAACTGTAGAAAATATGTAGGCACTGTATTTAAAAACATTTGACTGTGTTTCAAAACAACTTTATTTACACATATAAGTGGCAAGCCAGCCTGGTGCCGTGGTGCATTGCCTGTAATCCAGTGATTTGGGAGGCAGAGGGAGGATCCCAAATTCAAAGCCAGCCTCCCCAACTTAGTCAGGCCCTAGTTAACTTAGCAATACCCTGTCTCAAAAGAAAAAAGAAAAAGGGCTGGGTGTGGTGGCTCATGCCTGTAATCCCAGTGGCTGGGGAGGCTGAGGCAGGAGGATTCCAAGTTCAAAGCCAGCCACAATAATTTAGCAAGGCCTTAAGCATCTTAGAAATGTAAACAAGTCTATGAAGTTCATATGTTTCACATGTTTTACAAATTTTATCTTCTATAATAACCTTTTAATAACCTTCCAAGATAGGAAGTGCTTTTTAAATCAAAATAAAAAATAAAAACGGATTGGGGCTGTGGCTTAGTGCCTGGGTTCAATCCCCAGTAATAAAAAAATAAATATACACATAAATAAAAATAAAAAGGGATAGGTATGTGGCTTAGGGTTAAGTGCCCCTGTGTTCAATCCCCGGTATAAGCAAAAATAACCCAAACAGTTTTAGCACCATAAGGAAAGCACAAATAACTGGAATAGGAGCAGACTTCATGGATCAGCTATGCCTTTTATTTAGCAGCCAAGTCAGGCACTGGAGGGGCTCATTTTCTGGGTAGAAAATGGCCACTGTTTACAAGAGGAGCCTGGGTTTTTATAAGTTACACTGAGAGGTGACTTAATTATTGACAGAACGTGTCACTTTGGGCACTCAGGAAACAGGTTGTGAGAATTTGAAACTTGTTTTTACTGAGCAAGGATGGAGGGTCCAGTGTTTATCCTTTTCCTTTGGGGGTCATTGTACTATCACTGGGAAAGGATTAATGTTTAGCTTCTTCCTCCAGGGTCTGCTGTACTGGGAAAGAATTTGCTGGGAAAGGATCAATATTTGTCTTCCTCCCAGGGACTGCCATTTTAGGATTGGCATTCACCTCCTTCTCAGGGATTGTCTTGTCACTGGGAAGGAATTTACTGGGGGTAAGGATCAATGTTTTGCTCCCTCCCTCCTCCTCGGTCACACTGTCTTGGGGGTTTTCATTTTCCATGTCCTTCACCTGGTACCCCCCAATTCCCACCCATAAAAGGCAAGCCAGATGTGACCATTAGGCCATAGCTTGTATATTTCTGTCTTAGAGCAACCCAGTCAAACAAATATACTATAATATACTACAGGTAAGTCAAAATGGAATACTAAAGAATGTTCACATATCCTACAGAAGAAGGGGAAAAAAAGAATAAGAAGCAGAGAAGACAAACTGAAAACAAACAATGAAATGGCAGATTTAAATCCTATCACATAAGTAATTACTATAGTAAACTGATTAGTGGCTCCTCAAAGATGTCCCTTTTATAATCCCTGGGATCTGTGACTGTTATATGGCAAAGGGGACTTTTCAGGTGTAATGAAGTTAGATTTTAAAACAGGGAGATTAATCTGGATTGTCTGTGTTGGCCCCCTTTGAGGGTATGCTCCCAATGACCTTAGCATAATATCTGGCATAGACATGTTCAAATATAGCTACTCTGTGATTATTATTATTTTTTGAATAGTGAAATAAGATGAATAGAGTTTCTGTCCTCTGGCGGCTTTAATGTTATCAAAAAGTATTTGTCTTCTCATCTGGATTTTTGAGGTTCTGGATTATGTAACTTTTATAATCACAATCCATTTGATATCATCATGATTTGGACTTTGTAGCAAGGTTGTATAGGGGTGGGGTGTGATCACAGTGACAAAAGTTGTGCTATCAGTTTAGACTGTCTCTTTAAATTACTCAGAAATGTAAACAAGTCTATCAAAGTCTGTCCATGCAGCATTTAGGGAATATGTTTTGCATGTTATTTTATCTTCTCTAATAACCTTTTTTTTGTGTGTGTGTGTGGTGCTGGGGATTGAACCCAGGGACTTGTGCTTACAACGCAAGCATTCTACCGACTGAGCTATCTCCCCAGCCCTGTAATAACCTTTTAATACCCAAGATAGGAAGTGCTTTTTAAATCAAAATGTGATCTATAGGAGCAGGAGCTGCATTATCCATTCTAGATGAATTTCTTGAAGAATCTTCTCAACTGCCATCTGAGTCAGGAGAACCCATATTGTCTACACAATTTCAGGATTCAAGTGTTGACCCCAAACAATCCAACCTGTTTTTCAAGGAGACATCAGAAAAAAAAGGTAACTTGGAATTAAGATTTCTACTTGAAGTAGAAACCAAGCAAGGATGGAAACTCTCAAGATTATACAAGCAGCAATCCTGACTTTTCCGAAATTAATACCGACTACATTCTTTTGATTAGTCTAAGCTCTGAAGTTCAAAAACAGTGGTGTAACTCCTTTAGTAAGCAAGGATTTTAAGCTCACCAAAGTAGTGCACAATAGACCTTTGACTTTCTTATGAGTCTTCATTTTTAGAATATCTACAAATTGTGTTTCACATTCAAGGAGACTCTAATACTTTTTAAAAACCCTTTCATTTGATTGTGACTTGTCCTTGGAACCAACAGTAATTTATGTTGAGAATCTTTGAGTTCTCCTCTTTAGGGACCATTGCTGGAGATAGTCTACTGCTTTCTAAATTATGATCTTTCTCATGCATTATTAGATAAGAATATTTTCCCGACTACATTAGTGGGTCTGAACTTCTGATATTTTCTCTACATCTGATCTTCTATCCTTTTAATATGATATTTTCAGAAGCACCAAAATGTCAAGATTCATCGACACTTCTGCAACCTGTTCCTTATTCTGGTGTTTCCCAAACCCCTACAACAATCTTCATGGAGACAATACGCTTCTTGATGAAAGTCAATGCTGTGCAGGTCAGACTATTTGGAAAAGGACATTAGATGGAAATTCTTTAGTGAACTACTTTTTATATTTATAGTGGTTTCTTTGTTAGCTTAAACATTTGGAAAGCAGAAATCAAATAAACTTTTTTTTGGAGGGGGCTGCTGGAGATTGAACCCCCTGGGCAAATGCTGGTCCTGGTGCATGCTAGGCACACACTCTACCATTGAGCTATATACTCAGCCTGTCAAATATACTTTCAAGAGCATACCTTAAGCCCAATAGGAAAAACGTCCAAACATGGACCACTCTCTGCAGATGGCACCAGCAGACCTCACTGCAAGTCTCCTCCCTACTGTAGAATATCAGCGGAGCCAAGTCAGACTCTAAGTCATTTACAGCCTGATGTCATTTTCTTTTGGGAAATCATAAGTGAGTGTTGAGGGTTCATAGGAACCTAATCATACCTTTCTCCCTTTTTAGTTCTGACCAACTGAAAACAGATGCATAGTGCTACATGGGGTGGGAGTTAAAATATTAAATTATTTTTATTAATAAAACTGGGCTCAAGAATGTAAGTGTTCCCACATTGAACTTACCCATGCAGTCACAGGTGGAGCAGCTGGAAAATTGCAGCCTCCTCCCACAAAAGAAGCACATCCTGTGAGGTATACCCTATCACATGTCAAACAAGAAGCATATCCATGAGCAAGCAGTATGAAAGACAGCAAGATCCAGGAGTGAAGGGAGTTGACCCTGATCCTGCAGAGCACAAGCCCCACTTAGGGGCTGGCAAGCTCAAGAAAGGGCAAGAATTATGAACTGGGTGGGATTGGGTTGCATGAAACAGGAGCCTTTAGCTCATTAACCCTTCACAATAGAAACTAGCTCCCTCTTTTCCCAGTTAAATAAGTCATTATTCCCCCAGGTCCAAGAGCCAGAAGGCAGGTAGAGAGAACAACTGCAGCCACTACCCTTCCCCAGTATTTTCCTAAGAAGGTAAAAGTATCAGCGGAGGTTACTACATTATAGGCTGAATGGGACTAGACTGAGAATAAAAGGGTTTCCCTTCTGTTTAACATCTAACTTGTCAAATTTGCAACTCTTTGAAATGTGAAAAGCAAACAGCTCCAAATACAAGGTGTGTCAGAAACAGATATTTGTTTTCAAGATCTAGGGTCTACAATTTGCCTCAGTGTAGTTTCCTTATTGGTGACAGCTGTCTGAATATGTTACTTTGTGTGTAAATGGGATGGTTGAGGAATTGCCTTTGCTGCATAATACATACTAAAACTCATCTAGTATCACGGCTATAAAGACCACAATTGTGTGATATTGCAGATTATTCACTTGAAAATGTATCCATTTGGTGACTAAGTGAGTAGTTGATAATGGAACATGAAAGATACTGAATGCTTGTAATTCATCCCAAACCCTTTGAAGTTGAGGACAATCATTTCATTCTATAAAAGATGTTCCTTATTGGTTATTATCAGAGACAGAATCCTTCAACCATGAAAGCTATGGGACTAATGCCATCTACATGTTCCTTATAGTCTGATTTCATTGCAGTATGTGCACAGAGTGCTTGCACATGAGCTGTTATGCCCTCAAGGAGGTCCCAGCTGTGAGTATTACTTGGTGCTGGCCCAGACACACCTTCTGAAGAAGGACTTTACCAAGGCAGAGGAATACCTTCAACAAGCAGTCCGGCTGGACTACCTGGTAATGACTTTTGCAAGAAGCTCTGGAGTGGGAGAGGGGTGAGCAGGCTTTATTAAGGGTAATGATGCCTGCTAGGTATTGTTGTACATGCTGGTGATCCCAGTGACTTGGGGGAGCCTGTGGCAGGAAGATCAGTTAAGACCAGGAGTTGGAGGCCAGCTGGGACAACATAGTGAGATTTGGTCTCAAAAAATAGTGGTGACATGTCATAGGTAGATTTTTGGTGACCAGGGGTGGGGGCCACTTACTGTCAGCAAACTCATCTATATATACTCCTCCATTCATTTTTCTTAAGTAAATTATGAGTTTTGCTGAGGGCAGAGAAAAGGAGAAAGACAGCTCTTTCGGAAATAGTGTTTACCTTTGTCAAGTTTTTTAGACTTTTGTCTTCTGCTTGGTTATACCCGAATGTTTTTCTCAATATTTACTCCAAAACAAAATGATTTTGAAGAATACAAGAAAGAAATGCGAGGACAGACCTAGAAAATACCTCCCATTGCTGTGAAATGCTTCTTTCTGCGTGCTCCCAGAGTTAAACATAGGTCAGTAATGTACTTTTAAATATCACCTCATCCCTTTACTACTTGTTGTTTACTTTCTCAGAACCCCAATGTCTGGGGTATGAAAGGCCATCTCTATTTTCTGAGAGGAGACCATTCTGAGGCCAAGGCATGCTATGAGCGAACCATTAGTTTTGTAGTGGATGCTTCTGAGATGCACTTCATATTCCTGCGACTGGGCCTCATCTATCTGGAAGAGAAAGAGGTAAGGTACAGAAAATGGGTAGTAACCATGTAACTCAGGCCATGATCTGGGACCCGATATAGTTCAAACATTTACATCCATCCTAAAAACTGTACTATGCTAATGAGGCTTTTATATTGAAAGGTAAAGACTGGTTCACTTTTTAACTCCTAATTTTCTGGTATGTCTGTTAACACCATAAAATCAAGAGCTAGTTTGCCTGTTTCATTATCCCCAACCCCAAGAATTTTACTCCTTAATCTTAAGGATATCCTATTTTTCCATGGGGTGATCCCTGACTGTCTAACCATGATTATCCTAGAAGTATAGTGTGTGAAGCTTCCAGAACTGTAGCTTAGTGGTACTTTCTTTCTATAGTATGAAAAGGCAAAGAAAACGTACCTGCAAGCCTGTAAGAAGTCACCTTCATGCCTAACATGGCTAGGAGTGGGAATCGCCTGTTATCGGGTAAGAGAATGAGGTCTTGAGATCAGGCCCGTGCACACAAATTCCTTGGTCTTCCAACACATGGGGGTTTGTGATGAAGGCAAGTGGCAATCGTGGCAGTCTGTTGTAATGAGAAGTTGCTTTTCAAAGCTTTTTGTGAACTGAAGATCAATCTAAATTAGAAAAATAAAATATCCTTAAAAATCCTACAAAAACCTGAACCAAGAAGTCATAGACAGTATTTCATACTGGGCACGGTGGCACATGCTTGTAATCCCAGCGGTTCAGGAAGCCAAGCCAGGAGAATCGTGAGTTCAAAGCCAGCCTCAGCAAGAGCGAGGCACTAAGCAACTCAGTGAGACCCTGTCTCTAAATAAATTATAAAATAGGACTGGGGATGTGCTTAGTGATCGAGTGCCCCTGAATTCAATCTCCGGTAACCACCCCCACAAATATTTCACATTATTTGGTTTAGGTACTCTTTTGTGCCATTATCTGTGAGAAAAAGATGATGTGGGAAATGAAAAATCTACTCAATGAAAATATTGATTAATACTTATTAAGCATTGTGACCTCTCTGTTTGGTGTAGGAGCTATTGCAACTTCCAGTAGAAGACTGTGCTCTGCCTCTCCTAAGAATTCATTACTTACCCTTTCCTCCTGTTCTCCAGTCTTTAAAAGAGGCATATATCTTATGATTCTTGTTTCTTGTTTAATTTCTTCACCTATGTTTTTTTTTTGTGGTGCTGGGGATTGAACCCATGGCCTTGCTCCACTTATATTCTTAATCCCATTTCTCTCCTGTTCTCCTAAAACCTACTCTCTAATTTTTTATTTCTCAACTTTTATCCTTCCTCATACATTTCCTCTTTTATTAAACTATCACCATTTGATTGTTACCCTTAACAAAAGAGTCATCTCCATTCCTTGTGAGGTCTTTGAGGGCAAAATTTTATGTTTATCTTTTTACTCTAGGCATGGAGTATACAGCTTGGCACAGAGTAAATTCTCATTACAAATAGTTGAGTAAATAATGAAATCAGTTCCTCAGAGATATTTAAAGTGTGGGCCAAATTATGGTCACAACTGAAAGACTGTTATCCATCTTGTGCAGAGAAACTCATTCTTTGAAAACAGAAAGTATATAGTGAGTTTCTTTATTGGGGGAGGGGAAGACTGCCTTATTCTTTCCTTAGGCGACCTTTTTGAATGTTTTACAAAGCAAACTCACAGTTTAAGGAAGCTATGATGATTTCATGTGTCTAGAGCTCAGGGAGTACCCTAGAAATCCTGAATACTACATTGATTGGTCAGGATTGGGCTATAAATAACATAATAGGAGAATGGAAGTCTTCAGGATAGTAGTATTTTAACAAACTTTATCCTCAAGAAAGAAATACAAAGTGCAAAGAATAAAACCTAAAAATGTGCCTGACAGTCCACTGTATGTTGGGAAATCACTGAATGATGCATACAGGATAGTGAGTATTTGTGACTTTCCAACCCACTTAAAGTTTCATGGTTCACAGAAAACCTGTGGGACTGCTATAGAGGGAAGGAAGAAGAGGGGCATGAATTGAGAGCCTCAGGCAGGCCTCCAGATCTATTTCACTTTTTAGACAGAGCAGTTCTACTTTGAATTTGGTTTATATATTGTACCACCACATAATATTTTGTTTGAATAAAGTTAGGATGCTAAAAATATAAAACACTGAAAACCACTGGTAGAGATCATGGACATATTTTACTTGGACATAGTGATTTTAGCTAAGCCAACTCCAGCTGCTTAAGTGAATACTACTTTACCTTACAACTCATGTCTCCCTTTGCTGTCAAGCTGGAGGAGCTCTCAGAGGCTGAGGATGCTCTCTCTGAAGCTAATGTGCTAAACAACTACAATGCTGAAGTATGGGCATATCTAGCTCTGGTCTGCCTGAAAGTGAGTATCCTTATTGTTCTTACGCAGTGCCTTTTAGGGAACAGTGGTTAGGGACCACGTAAGTGAGAGACAGAAGATGGCTATTAATGCATAATAGTTGTAATTTAATGAGATCTAAATTTGGTCATTATACTGATGACAAAGGAGAGGCCAAGCCTCAGAATCCTCTACTTGCAATGTATGTAAAACTCATATATTCAGATGTGATTTTCTAGTTAAGGGAGTTCTAAAAATGGGAGCATTGTTCTTTTAGAACATAAACTAGGTTAAGGATCAGTGAAGGAGATGCTCTCTGAGTCTTTCTGAATCATTTCTTCCTCTTGATCTGCTGGGTAAGGGTGCTTGTCCTTGATTCAGATGGTAAACAGGATGGAGATGGTATTGTGGGAGTTCCTGATAGGTACTTTATCTATTAAATAACTCTCCTATAGTGAGACTTAAATAACTTGGACATTAGTTTAAGACCAAATTGAGAATAATGAGAGCTCCCCTCAGATTTTTTTTAACCTTTATTTATTTATTTTTATGTCATGCTGAGGGTCAAACCCAGTGCCTCTCACATGCTAGGCAAGTGCTTTACCACCTAGCTACAACCCCAGCCCCACCCTTAGTTTTTCATTGACCAATATGACACTAAAGAGAAAGTATTATTAGAGAAATGAACAAAATAAAAACTACTATATTTTCTCTTAGGAGTAAATATCCCAAATATCAACATAAGAAATCTGCAGGTTTTGAAAGTAGTGAATTCTGTGGTATATAAAGTACACTTTAATGTAAGCCATTAAAAAAAATAGCACCTCAAAATGAGACCCTATCTCAAAATAAAATATAAAAAGGGATCGGGGGCTGGGGCTAAAGCTCAGTGATAGAATGCTTGCCTAGCATGTGTGAGGCACAGGGATTGATCCTCAGCACCACATAAAGATAAATAAAGGTATTGTGTCCATTTACAACTAAAATTATTTTTTTAAAAAAGGGGCTGGGGATGTGGCTCAGTGGCTCAGTGGCTAAGAGCCCCTGGGTTCAGTCTGTGGTGGTAATAATAATTATTATTATTATCTCCTAGGTTATAAGAATTAAGAATGAACATATATAAAACACTTAAAACATCATAATGAAAACAATGTAAATCACATAATAAGCACTATAAAATCTTGTAATTACTAACAAAGTGGCTTCAATCCTAAGAATAATAAATGGCTCATGGAGCTTTCAGAAAAAATGAGAGGCCAAATTGTTTCTAAATCTTTCTGGGCTGAAGGAGAGATTTTTAAATATATTGGCTTTTACCTACCACCTTTCATTTTCCTGTTTTCCCTTTGAATTCAGTTTCTTTACTGGGTAGGTGTTATCCTCTGTTAGGTAGACACATCTGGAGCAATGTACTATTCTCACCATATGTATGACATATCATCACCAGCTGCTGTACTTTTTTTAGGCTGGACGGCAACTGGAAGCAGAGCAGGCTTATAAGTACACACTAAAGGTATGACACAGATGCCTCTTGTTTTGTCTGCACCTTGCTGAGGTTGGGAAATTAGGAGGAAGGTGCTGATTTAATTCAGGTCTTCAGAGGGTTTCATGATGTGAATATTTTAAAGAGACTTTTCTTACCATCTTTGCCATCACCATGGGGTTGCTAGGTTTTTAAGAGGAACCTACATGTTGTCATGGATGATCTTTTTTCCACTGTTTTAGAATATAGTTTAATGGGAAAATAGCCAGAGTCAGTCAACCTAAATTATGGTTCTGGTTTTGCCATTAATTTACGGTATTGACCTCTTTGGGCTTCATTTTCCTCATGTACAAAGTCAAGGGGTTGGTCTAGACCAGGTTTTGCAAACCTTTTTTGTTAAAGGCAAAACAGGGCTTGTAGGCCCAAACAGTTTGTTTCAACTAGTAAACCCTGCTTTTGTAAGTTACAAAAGCAGCTAGAGATTTACACAGGTGAATGGCTGTGTTTCAGTACAATTTAATTTACAAAAAATAAGTAGTAGAACTGGTTTTGGCTCATGAACCACTTCTGGTCTATTCCATTATTACAAATTGCAAGAAACTTGACTTGAAGGACAATGACTTTAAAAAATTGCCACCATATCCACGTTCAGTCAAGCTAAAGAATAAAAGGAGGAAAAGGAATAAGGAGCCATGCTATAGCTATTTTACTTCCAGGGCATTCCCAGTTGTCCCACCCAATGACTTTAGCTTACCTTTCATTAGCCACAGAACCAGCTGCCAGGGAAGCAGTAATGTGGCTTTTGAGCTGACTGTATTGCTATCCTAGGGAGAAATTAAGATTCTGTTAGTAAGAGAATAGGTATTCAGCAGGTTACTAGATGGCTCAACTACATACCTAGATTAAATTAAATTCAGATATAATTTAAGTCTGTGATTCATTTATCTCTGATTACTTCCTGTCAATTGCCAAATGGGAATACTACACATTAGACAAGAGATGTTGGTAATAATGTGAATACTTTTTTAAAAATTAATTAATTAATTAATTAAATTTTAAATTATTTTTATTGTAAACAAATGGGATACATGTTGCTTCTGTTTGTACATGGAGTAACAGCATACCATTTGCGTAATCATACATTTACATAGGGTAATGTTTGATTCATTCTGTTATTTTTTTCCCTTCCCCCACCCTCCCACCCCTCTTTTCCCTCTATAGAGTCCCTCCTTCCTCCATTCTTGCCCCCTTCCCACCCCCCCTTGTGTCATCATTTGCTTATCAGTGAGATTAAATACTTTTAAAAATAAACTTTAATAAAGTGATCTTACAAAAAAATGTATAAATCATGAGAGCTCATAGTCCCTGATGCATTTTCACAAAGTAAAGGTATCCATATTACAACACAATGCTCTAGTCTTTTAATAGAGCTTCCATGATATAAATATAGTAGGAAAAGCCAATCCCACTTTGCTCTTTAGCTGTGAACCCACATATGAGGGATCATCTTCAAAGATACATAGGTGTATCTGATATGATGTGTACTTCCTTTCCTTCTTCCTGTAGTTGAAACTGAAAGATGAGGCTCTGCTTGCAGAGATCCACACAGTACAGGAGATGGTTGGCTTTGGAAATCCATCTTTCTGACATCCTTACAAATGAAGAATTTTTTGTGTGGGACTCTGAGCTCCTTTTCTTTCCAGAGAAAGTTTCACCATATGAAGCCTGGAGCTGGAGAACCAAAGAATGTTTTCCATGAAGAGAAACTCATTTATTTCCACTGGCTGATACTGGATATTCTACTGATTGACAGTAAACTGGATCACAATAAAAATGTAAATAAGAGACAATTCATCAGTGTGGTTCTGGAGTTAGGGTATACTAAACTATAAGTAGTATGTGCACATATAGCATATAAATATATAAATAATTACATAATTTATATATAGAAGTAAAATTAAGGTACTGTTAGGGGTTCTGATGAAAGCTTATGGGGTCACTCTGGAGGAAGTCAGTTGCCAAGGTCCACGGCCAGGTTTACTTACTGGAACTTGGAATTAAGCCATCGTCTTCAAAGGTGGGCCTAGAAGACTTATATGCTTGTATTAGAGCAAAGAGCATATTGTGGCCAGGACCTTTGGGAACCAACGATGAACAAAGAAGCTTTGCTGCAGTTCGAGGTTCTAACTCCTAATGAACCAAGGGTATCTTCATGGATCTAAACCACAAGGCTCCATGAGGACAACACCCTATAAAAGATGCCAAACTCCTCACTCGAGATGACGAATCATACTGTAATCCACAGTACAGCAAAATAAGGAATAAAGGTTTCCCCTAATGATATATATTGTGACTGCCTCTGGGGGTGGGAGGTGAGTAAGAGGGAAAGTGAGAGGCAAATTAGTAAAGAGAAGGACAAACTCTAGTCATTTATAATACCTCTCCTTGTCTTGGCCCAAACGGCTGCCTCCTTTATGAAGTCTCCTGAGAAAGTACCGGCTTCGCCTTCCCTGCGTCCCCTTCTCTACACCCCCTGCGCCGGGTACTGACGGCCCGTAGCTTTTCAGGCGCGCTCTCGCCGTCTCCCTATTAGGCAGAGCTCCCTTAGGGCAGAGGAGGACACCCTTTTGTATTTACGTTCTCAAGACAGTGCCTCGACACTAACAGGTGCTCAAAAAACGTCTGCAGGATGTATGGATGTATGTATGGATTTGCAGAGCACTTGCCACTCCTCTGAACCTGCACAGCACTCTCCCCAAGTCCCCCAGCAGGTACTCAGCCCAGAGCGCTCGCACACAGCCACTCCCACAGACGACTCTGGCCACACCGCGTAGCGCTGTGGGAAGCAGAGGGGGAAAGCGGAAGAGGCGGGGCTAGAGGACACCCGCTTCCGGGACCGAGGCGTTCGGGCTGCGGAAGCTGCCGGGTGTAGCAGCTATCTGTGCTGATTCTGCCAGTCGCTCTGCAGGTGTACCGGCGTGTCTGTACCAGCAAGCGGGACGATCCAAGGAGCCCCACGTGGGCCGCACGATGGTCCACCTCAGTGAGTCATCGCGGCCTGCGGGACCTTCCGGGCGGTGGTGGGAGCTGGGGCGTCCAGGACCAGCGGGAGCAGTGCTCTCCAGGGCGCGCTGGAGGCCCCCAGGACCTGGATCAGCCGCACGGCGTTACATTTGATTCTTTTCTCAAAATTTCCCCATTTAATCCTCGCGGAAACCCTCATCTCATTTTCACAGATGAGGCAATTAAGGCTACGACAAAGACCAAAGAGTTTTTAAATGGTAGGCCTGTGCGGAGTGGATTGGGGAATAAGGAGTAGTTAAGGGAAATTTCACAAAGAAGATGGTATCTAAGCCACATTAACTAGAATAAATTGGGAGTGAGGACATTTGAATGGAAGAAAGGAATCGCTCCTCTACCTACTTCATTTTAGCTTGCTTTGTGCCCTCTGAACTTATGTCCTAACCAATTCTTTCTTCAATAGCTACCCTCCTCTGCAAGGCCTATCATGGGGGCCATTTAACCATCCGCCTTGCTCTGGGTGGCTGCACCAATCGGCCCTTTTACCGCATTGTGGCTGCTCACAACAAATGTCCCAGGGATGGCCGTTTCGTGGAGCAGGTGGGCTCCTATGATCCACTGCCCAACTGTCATGGAGAAAAACTTGTTGCCCTCAACCTGGACAGGATCCGACATTGGATTGGCTGTGGGGCCCACCTCTCTAAGCCTATGGAGAAGCTTCTGGGTAACTCAGCTCTGGTCTTAACTCATTGAGGGGATTTTACACTGAAACCAGCTCCTAGATGATGGGAATAAAGAATGTTTTTTTAACTCCCTCCAGGCTGCTTAGGACTGGAGTGGAAATTGAAGTTGTGATCTAATTTGTCATTTTGAATCTGGAGATTCCTTTTTGGACGCCTTTATGAGACTTTATAAGTGGCTGGGATTTTATGCTAAAAATGGGAATAGCATATCCCAAATGGCCATCTTTTAGTTTACATTTTTTTCAAGGAAGGAGGATAGTATTAGGAAATAGACATCATCCGCTGACTCCTTGCAGTAAGTGAAGGGAGGAAGAGGAAGGAGAGAGTTTGGCAGGTTAGAAGCATATTTTACATCCATGCTCTGGGTCTGATCTCAGACCTCAATTCTGTGAGGCAGACTTCTCAGGGAAACACTGGCTTGTACTCTATTATAATAAATGAATATCCTGTCGCTTTTAGGTCTTTCTGGCTTTTTCCCTCTGCATCCCATGATGATCACAAATGCTGAGAGACTGCGAAGAAAACGGGCACGTGAACTTCTCTTAGCTTCTCAGAAAACAGATACAGAGGCTACAGAAACAGAAGCGAGTTGACTTCAGTGAACATAACAGTGGTTACAAAGTCAGGGTCCCCTAAAACACTTGTGTGGAGCTCATAAATTTGTTGGGTTTCAGATCAATAAATGGATTTTTCTAAGTTACCATGCTATTCTAGCCTGGCTTTAGTTGGGTTCACTCAGGTTTGTTTTTGTCTGATTTAGGAGCTGGGTCTAGAAACTAAGCATTTTTGGATGACATTTTGGGGAAAAACAGTGGCTATGGGAAGGATTGGATTGGGTTGGTCCCTGGATCATTTGGGCAACTTTACAATTAGCTGCCATTCAAGACTTTTCTGCTTCAAAAGCTTCCAACCAGAGTGATCTTGGCTTATCCAGATGTTTCCTTAATCATTCATGATCATCCCACAAGCTCCAGAACACAGGTCCCTTACTTATTCTTTTTTGTAATTGTACATTTGAATTGTTTTGCTTGATATGTAATTTTAACTTTACAAAGATAAATTGGTCATGAAAATTGCTTTTGGATTGTAATAGCCTACCTTTTAAAGATGAGAAATTAGAAGGAAACTACTATTTTAAAGCACCCCAATGTGCCTACTTGGAAAGACCTGTCCAACATATGTTGTCTGAATAGGGGAAAAAATAAAGATGGGTGCTTTTGTAAAGTCTACTTAGAAAGTCAGGGTTAGAATCATATTTAGGTGTCATGAGTCTGGTAACATAAATGATTGCCAAAACAAAATATCACAGTGTCTGTCCCCCCAGAGTTGCAGAATTCTACAACTGTAAGCATAAATTACATGATTTTAGTGCATTCTGGATACTATATATTTCAGGTTTTATAAGACCTAAGATACAGCCACATGCTTTGGCACATACCTGTAATTCCCATGGCTCAGAAGGCTGAGATACGATTTGCAAGTTCAAAGCAAACCTCAGCAACTTAGCATTGCCCTAAGCAATATAGCAAGACCCTATCTTAAAATCTAAAATAAAAAGGACTGAGGATATGGCTCAGTGGCTAAGTGCCCCTAGATTCAATCCCTGGTACTATGGGGAAAAAGAAAGAAAGAAAAAGACCAAAATGCAAGAAATTTATAAAGAAGTTTCTAAAATCCTATCAATATTCTAATGTATTCTCTGGGTTCTGTATTCTGAGAACAATTAATGATCCTCTCAAATTCTGGAGTCTTGTAATCTCCCTAAGGATTCCTTTTGGTTGGCTTCCACTTGCTTTGAGGAGACCTTCAAGAAAGGTTAGACAGAGGAACCAACTTTATGTAAATTTGACCTTGGATCTCAGAAATACTTTTGAAAACCCTGGCAACTCTGGATGTTTGAAAGATATCAACATACCTTGGAGAGTTTGAGGCTTTGCGGGAACTTCTGGAAGAGGGCGTTGTGATTCTGGGAATTCCTGATCAGTGAGGAGAACTGATATGAAATGGGTCATTATTTTGAGCCCCATCGAATATTTCTTTCAACTCAAGTACTCACTTTTCATTCTGGTTTATCCTTTGCCTGAGATCTGTATACACATATTTTTTGTGTGAGCTTATCTTGATTTCCAAAGTTTTCTCCAGCCTTGATCTTGCTTTGGATCTCCAGGTCTGTGTTTCACATAGTGTTGGATGACAGCTCCAGCCCACCCTGTTGTCACCTCAAATCCAATATGCTTAAAACCAGCTATGAACTTTACAGGGCACTAGTCTTTGCTTCAGCAGTTTGGGTCTTTACTAAAGTGAGAGGTTGTGTCATCTCATCGCCACCAGTGTATAAGGTGACTCCGGAACAGGAAGGTGAGTGGGGCTGATTTCTATTACGTCAAATTCATAAGTCCTATCAGAGAGAGTTTCGTTTTTTAAGTAGTAAGATTGGTGTTTTGTGCTTTTGTTCAATATAGCCTTTTTGCTTCAGAGCTTGAAGTACCCTGGCACCGCTTAACAGCCTTGAGGATCATCTTTGAAAAAACAAATCCACTTAACTCAGATTGAGCCATGTGAAATTGCTGAATGCTGATATTGACCAATTACTATTTTAGAAAATCTTCGATTTTTAAAGACAACCTAATGCACGGATATTCCTATCAGTGAATAAGTGCCTGTTGGGACACTGGGAGCAATATAGGTGTCACATTTCTATAAGCAAGAGGAGGTGGTCCAGGCAGGAGAGGGTATGGTGGACCGGGAAAGGTTGGGACTCTGGCTCTAGGAGACGCAGACACTTGCTGCGTTTCCAGATCTGATTTTTCTAAGACCAGGGATGGCCTGGCCACGCCCGCTTTACGGCTGCCGTAAAGCGGATCTACTTAGCGCGACTCCGCCCCCTCCGCGTATTTTTGTGACGCAGGCGCCCTGGGCTTTTTGAGCGGGAAAAGGAAGCCGGGCAAACCAGAGCCAGGTGCCGCTGAGACTCGCTTCTTTCGCGGAGGCCTTCCGCGTCGCAGTATGGGGCTGCTGGCGCTGTGCGAGCAGGTCTTCGGTACCTCCGACCTTTACCGGGTGCTAGGCGTACGGCACGAGGCTTCAGACGGCGAGATCCGACGCGGCTACCACAAGGTGTCCCTGCAGGTGCACCCCGACCGGGTGGACGAGGGAGACAAGAAAGACGCCACCCTCCGCTTCCAGGTATGTGCGCCTACGCTGGGATCCGTCTTAGGGGCCTCCAACCACTTGGAACCGCCTCGGAGAAGTGCGCTGATCTTGACCTGGCGTTTTCTACCTTAATTTTTCGCGGAGAGGTTTCAGTGGTAGGTGCAGGAGTGACTTTTGGATGCTCTTTTTCTCTCAGATTCTGGGGAGAGTTTATGCGGTTCTAAGCGACAAAGAGCAGAGAACAGTGTACGATGAGCAGGGAACAGTGGACGAGGACTCTGCGGTGCTCAACCAAGACCGGGACTGGGAGGCCTATTGGAGGTTACTCTTTAAAAAGGTAAGGGGATTCTGAAGGTTTCTTTGCTTATTCCCATCATTTAATCAACAAACGTTCATTAAATGCCTCGGAGGCCTTGAATTTTGTGTTAATTTTGTAGAAACGGAGAAATTTGAGTTTACTGTTTAAATATACACAACATACACTCAAGTGAAACAGGCCTTTCATTTCATGCTCATACAGCGTGATTGTGCAGTGAAGGCTGGAACAGGTGTGTGTGTTCAGGATATACCTTATGTATTCAATTGCAAGCCCGGAATGTTTATATGGTTTTTTTCTCTGTCCTTTTGGAAACTTCCTTTAAATTTCTCTACCCTGGTTCTTAGTTTTGCAATTGTAACTGTTAGATTAGGGAGAACTCTGAAAAATCTCGGGCATGGGAAATTTGCTTACTTGCCACAATTTTGACTCAGAGAACTATTGTCTTTGAAGAGAGGCACTTAAATCTTTAGTTTTACTGGTGTACCTTTGATTTAAAATAAGATTCTTGAAGCTTCAGCCATCTCCTTTATCATCAGATAACTCTGGAGGACATTCAAGCTTTTGAAAAGACCTACAAAGGTTCTGAAGAAGAACTGGCTGATATTAAGCAGGCCTATTTGGACTTCAAGGGGGATATGGATCAGATCATGGAGTCTGTGCTCTGTGTGCAGTACACAGAGGAACCCAGGATAAGGAACATCATTCAGCAAGCTATTGACGCCAAAGAGGTCCCATCCTATAATGCCTTTGTTAAAGAATCCAAACAAAAGATGAATGCAAGGAAAAGGAGGGTAAGAATTTGAATGCTATTGATTTATATCTTTACTTCCTACAAATAGGATTTGAGTGTACTTACAACAATGGAAATAAAGACTACTGACAAGGGTTAGATTCCTTATAGCTTTCATCTAATTAAAGGAGCATATTAGTTCATCAAGAAAAACCTCTTTATTTTGGTATGTGTTGCTCAAGATTTTATTGCATGAATTGTTTAGTGTCAACTTAAGGTGATGCTGAAATATTTTTCACATGTAATTCTTACAACTTTGCTGAAGCACTTCTCAAATGAAGTGATATGGAGCCCAGGTACCTAACAAACACTAGTCCTTACTTGGTTGATGAACAGGGAGAGAACACAAGAAATTGTGTTTTGTGTAACTGTGCAGGCTGGGGTGTGGTATAGTTCTAGTGGCTGACCACTTGATTCCCAGAACCACAGACACACAAAAACTGGGTGCCATGGCATCTACCTGTAATCCCAGTTACTCAGGAGACTGAAGCAGGACAAATACAACTTTGAGACCAGTCTGGGTGATTTAGTGAGAGGCTATCTTAAAATAAAAAAGGCCAGGAGTGTATGTAGCTTAGTGTTAGACAACTTTACCTCACATGTGCAAGGCTCTCGGTTCAATCTTCAGAACCCGGTGGGGAGGGGGAGCAGAGCAGAGAGCAGATTCCTTCCCTTGTAAATTTGTACAACTAGCATATGTCAAAATTTTTTCTTAAATAAAATTCACAATGCAAAAATGCAGGTTCTTAGGCTGATAGCCCAGTTGGTAGAGTGCTTGCCTCACAAGCACAAGGCCCTGGGTTCAATCCCCAGCACGGCAAAAAAAAACAAAAAAAAAACATATTATGGTCTGAGTATCTCACCCATATTAAACTGGCGTGGGGACAGGGAGTGATAGCAGAGTAAAGATGCTTAAGGATAGATGGAGTTTAGGGAGGGAGTGAATTCAGGGTAGCCAACTCTGCCTATGTTCTTCTGGAAAAATTGTTTTGGACTAGTATCAAAGTAACTATTACCTCAACTTGGCTTTCAAAATTGGTGCACCATGGAGAACAGACAGTTAAAGTTTTTAGATATTTGGTGGGTACTTGAGGTTCCTTCTGTGTGGCTACTTAAGGGTGGGAAGAGGTCTATAGCTACTAGATATAACATGCAGAGAGAAAGCTGACTAAAATCAAAAGATTTTGGTGTAAGTTTAAAGGGTCTGTTTTGCCTAGATAGAAGGCCAGTGCTATCTCTGTTGAACTCAGCAGAGAAGTGGAATGTATAAGCTCCTAATTTTGCTTCAATAGCTGCAGCTGTTTAGATATAGGCTCACAGTTTATCATTTTCTCGGGTGAAATTGAGTACAGCTGTTAGCTTGAGGAAAATCCCTCGAGTTTGAGGGGAAAATGGCACCTCCCCCCCTTGTAGGTCAGTGTGAATTTATTTGTTCATTCCCTGGGTGTGATTCAAATGGAAAATGGCATAGTTTTGAGAGACTTATCCAGCAGACTTGGGAGAGAGGGATGCTGAATTTCAAGAGATAATTTGAATACAAGGAAAGTGTCTGTTTATTGGCATAATAAGATTCTAATTTATCATCATTCCTAGTATTAATAGCATTTTTTTGCTACTTGGAAAATTCACCAGAGAATGAAACCATTTATTTTAATAGTTTCCTAAGGTATTTTATTTTAGAAAATTGGATAAAGGTAGCTTTGAAATCAGATAAAGGGGGCTAGGGTTGTAGCTCAGTGGTAGAGAACTTGCCTAGCATGTGTGAAGCACTGGGTTCAATTCTCAGCACCACAAAATAAAGATTCGTTGACAACTAAAAATTTTTTTTAAAAAATCAGATAAAGATCAAAACTAAATGTTAATATTTCTTCTGGTTACTCAGGAGAAATCATTTTAAACCAGGGTTGTTCACCAGACTGTCACTAGTCTCATGAAGTAAATTGAGTTTTCAGAGGAAAATCCTGAGGTACCTATGTCCCGGCATCCCTTTTGAGGATGTCTTTGGTTAAGTGATCTTTCCTGGCTCTCCCAGCATGTTTTCCATTGTACCTGGGATTGAACCCAGGGGTTCTTAACCACTGATCCACATCCCCTGCCCTTTTTTATATTTAATTTTGAGACAGGTCTCAGTACGTTGCTCAGGTTGGCTGTGAACTTGGCAATCCTCCCGAACCTCAAGTGTACCTCTGCGCCTGACGCGTGTTTTCCTTTCTATAACCATGTGGTTTATGATGCCTAAGTGCTTGCTACTTCTAGCAAGTAGAAATGAGGGGAAAAAAAAAAATGCTTATTTGAGTTAGAGAATGTATTGTTTGATATCTGTGTTTGCTGTCATCTAGTGAATGATTTTTATGTAATTTTACTCATTTTATCTGTTGAATAAATCCTCAAATGATCAAAGATTTCTTTTGGAAAAGAAAATGTTATTGTAAGCATTTCCTGGCTGCCTTGAAATCTCATGAGAGTTTCTGCTTCAGGCTCAAGAAGAAGCTAAAGAAGCAGAAATGAGCAGGAAGGAGTTGGGGCTTGATGAAGGAGTGGATAACTTGAAAGCACTCATTCAGGTAAACTTGGCAGGTTTGTTGCTACCTCGTTTCTGTTCTGTTTCTGTTCTGTTGTTAATGAACTTCTCAGAAGTGTATATGTGGTATTGTATTTTCTGCTTTTAAAACAAAACTCATACCATCACTAATTGTAGAACATTTTCATCACTTTCTAAAAGAAATCCCCTGTAGTAGCTGCAGCTGTAGCTCAGTGGTAGTGCACCTGCCTAGCATGTGTGAGGCACTGGGTTTGATCCTCAGCACCACATAAAAATAAAGGTATACTAAAAAAAAAAAACTAATATTATTTTTTAAAAAAGAAAGAAACCCCATGTAGTCCCGCCATTCCCTTTTGCCCCCAATCCCTGGTAACCATGAAATACTTTGTCCCTATGGATAGTGTTGTATTTTGACAGCCATGTTTTAACTTTTCAAACAGAGTAGACAAAAGGATCGGCAAAAGGAAATGGACAATTTTCTGGCTCAGATGGAAGCAAAATACTGCAAACCTTCCAAAGGAGGAGGGAAAAGATCAACTCTCAAGAAAGAAAAGAAATAATGGGATTTTTCTCTTCAAAGGTCCTTAAGCTTTACGCAGTGTCATCGGAGGCAAGGTGTAGTCAAGACTAAAGGAAAAAGTTACCCTGACTCTTGAGAGTTGTTTTTCCAGCCTAAATTATTCAGATTGACTAAACCAAGCAGAAATTCTCAACTCATTTTTAGTGTTTCCTAGAAATTACCTGACACTGTGAGATCCTCACGTGAAGGAATGTGGTAGTGATAGTGGGAGGGTGGTATACTTTTGACAGCACTTTTTTGGCTTTTCATCCAGGGAGCTCTGTCTAGAATATGGGTTTAGGGCTGCAAACATGGGTCAGTGGTATAGCACTTGCCTAGCTGGGTTAATCCCTAGCACTGGGGAAAAAAAAGAATGGATCTTTCTATATTGCTTTCAGTGATGTGCATATCTATTAGACCTAGTTAGAACACTTATTGAACAGCTGTCTTCCAAATAATTGCCAGTTTGCTTTTGGTCTTAATGATCTTCAGTATTAAGACTCTTTCTCCTTTTTATTTCACTAAGGCAGATTTTGTATTCTTAATTCTTTTGTACTTTTATTCTTAAGGTATAGAAGAAACAAGTATTCAGATTACTTCAAATCTTTTTGGAAGACTTGTATATGATTAAATAAGTAAAAATTATTAAGTTCTAGTGACTTTTTAAATGATCAGTTAAAATGTGATCTAGATAAGCTATGGTGTTCTGGATAAAGAAGAGGACAAAAAATAATCCTAGTTAGCATTATCATAGACAGCCTGGTTTCAGTAGCATAAAGAAATATATGTTGTAGTCTGTCTGATTGCTGCTTGGTGTCCTTAGGTCACTTAGCTGATCTGAACTTTTTCCCTCTTATGTAAAAGAAAGATCTAAAGTCAAATTCTACATATTACATATATCCAGGCTTTTTGTAAAAGAAAAATGACTTGAAGACACACACAGGAATGAGGAAATTGCACTAAACAACCTCAGAGATACCTTCTGCCACTTAACTTTGAAAGGCAAGCCATATGGATCCAATGGTTTGTTGTAGGGCAGTCAGTGGACTGAATTGCAAAAGCAGTAAAAATTTTCATTCATATTTCTGAGTTGGTGGTATGTATTCATTAGAATATATAGATTTTTAAAAAGAACTGTTCAATTTAAAATCTCTGATTTGTAGACTCAATATTCAGTATACCGTATGTATAAAACAAATCTATTGCTATTGAACATTGTGTATAATTATCTAAAAGTAAGCACATGACACAGTTTTCAGTTTGTGATTACAAACTAGTTAAAAAATACTCTTTTTAATTGTATTAAAAATATAATTCAGTGCAAGTTGTTTGAAGCATCTGTCCTCATGTGATATAGCATTGTTGGTATAATTAGTCACCTCAAATTATGATCATTTGAATTTATCCACTCCGAAAATTAACAATAAGATCTAACACTGGTAATGATAACTAAGGTTAATATTCAATGAAATTTAAATACAGTTAAGCCATAGTTAAAACCACTGCTGTATTCATGAATACTCTCAGGAAAACACCCATAGTAAAATCAGAATGCCAAAGTTCTTTACTTCTGCTGTTAGGATATTGGGTTAATTTATGTTGGGTTAATTTCTTAGTCCACAGTGTCTTAGATTCTTAAGGAATTGTGTCCTGGTGGCTCAAAAATAGGTTCTATAGATCATTTTAAAAATAATTCTACCTCTTCTAGAGCTTCAGGAGAAAAGCTTGCAAGGTGAGTTAAATATTTGGGGAAAAATATAGGGCCAATAAAATACTTTAAGAAGAAAATTAGCATAAGCTGACATCACACAGGCATTCTGTGAGGTTGAGCTGTTCTGTCTGAAAAAATATGCAGTATAATTTGTTATAAGGGTTACTTTATACCAGTGCTCAGGCCTTTACTGAGCCTTTCCATTTCATTTTGTTGATAGGATTAGAAATCTAACGAAAAGCGTCTAGGAATATTTATTTGATGAGTAGCTCAGATTTTTTTATAGCAATATCTCCTAAAAGTGACTTAAAACTTAGTACAACTCACCAGAAATTAATACAAGCTGAAATATTCTGAAGCCAGTGATACTGTTATCAAATCATTTGCTACTTATTATTGTATATATAATTTCATAGAATCCTAGAAGTGTACTGATCATTGTTAACAGAACAGGAGCAGTGATTTGGGGGCAGTTAATTCATTGTTACATCTTTGGAATAGGTTTACTGTCCAGTGGAATAGGTTAACTTATGCTGAAAGAAGACAGTAATTGGAGATAGAAACAGTACCCATGCAGTCAGTCTTTTGGTGGATACTCTGTTCAGTTTTTCTCAATCAGTTGTACCACAATAACTCTTCATGAAGATGGATTCTAGTTGATCTTGTATACAAGCTCTCCATCATTTGATGGTCGAACACTGATTCATGAAATCTTCCCATATGTTCGCTGCAGCCTGGTAGGTTCTTCTCATTTGCCCTATGGTCCCTGCCTGGTTCTAGAGATTGGTCCACCTCTGCTTTGAGATTTTGTAGACGCATGTAACTGAGGACCTGTCAGACACAGATGACATTACAGAGTAATAGTAAATAGTTTAGATTTGGTAATAAATATCAAAGTTTGTATCCTAGGGATTTTTGTTCCATTTATTAGTGAGCCTGGAACTAAATTAGTAAAGCATGTATTTACTCAAAACAACAAAAACAAACAACAAAAAACATATATATTCCCCCCCCCCTTTTTTTTTGTGGTGCTGGGGATTGAACCCAGTGCTTTGTGCATGCGAGACAAGCACTTTATCAACTGAGCTATATCCCCAGCCCAAAGCCCTCCATTCTTAAGAAATAAAAAGCAGTCACCTAGTTATGCTTAGGAACCCACTAATTAAAAAGGAGTGAGATGTCTGTTTTACTCACCTAAATGTTAAATTAGTTACATCTGTGACTGAATATAGTGAGTGTAGCTTGGGTAGGGTAGCATTGCTTCTTTTATAGGAGGAGTCCAGTGAAAGTATTCAAAGACTACTATGCAATGGTACATAGGAACTGAGCTAAGAGAAATCACTTGTACTACAGAAATGGCTTGATTAGTTTTTATTGTTACTTGCTTATTCATCATTAACAGGAAACATTCAACTTGGATCAGTACTTCTAAATTTCACCTACAACAATGAGAATGACCCTGATCATGGTGAAGACTTAAGAGAAGAATTAATATATCCTGAAGTTTTCTCCCATGATTCCTTTGTTAATATGATTTAGGGTGTAATTTTGAGATAAAAAGAATTAAGATATCCTGAAATTTTCTCCCATGATTGCTTTGTTAATATAATTTAGAGTATAATTTTGAGATAAAAAGTTTAATGAGATGCTGGATGCAGTGGCACATGCCTGTAATCACAGTGACTTGGGAGGCTGAGGCAGGAGGATTGTAAGTTCAAAGCCACCCTCAGCAACTTAGTGAGGCACTTAGCAACTCAGCAAGACCCTGTCTCTAAATAAAATGTAGAAATAAAGGGATGGGATGTGGCTCAGTGGTTAAGCACCCTTGGGTTCAATCCTCAGTACCAATTAAAAAAAAAAAAAGTTAATGAGATAAAATCACTCATCATATTCTGACCTTTTAGAATTTCTTTTAATAGGTAAACTTTTAAAGCAGTTTAATCCATAGGAATGTGGATTTTCCCTATATCATAAAACCCATGCTATATTCTTACAGAATGTTTGGAATATTATGAAAATGACTCATTTGGCTTAAAATTTTAGATTAAAAAAAGATCATAAATATTACTAGAGTAGTGAAAGTTTAATATACATGATAGAAAAAACCAGAAATCTGGAACTTTTTGGCTTTGAGCAATTGAGCTATTTTTATTGTACCCCATCTTCCAAAATGAATTTTAAGGGGATTTACAAAGATGTAGGAAACAGAATACAAAAAAATCTGGAGACAAGGGAAGGTAAGCATAACATCCACACTGTAGCAAAATAAGAGCTGCAGCTCCGCCATACCTGCAGATCCCCTACTAGGTCGGGCTTGATGAGGATATTCAGCTGCATATGAACGACGATATTGTTTATCTGGCTAAAAGAAAACATGAGACACATCTTACTATGCAGCTTCTCCCAAAGGATACTACTTAAGCAGTTTTACAAGAGAAAACCTTGACATCAACAACAATGCAAAAGGTGGCATTTGCCAACCTGTGTTGAAATTCTGATTAGAAAATCCCAAGCCAGAGGCTCACAATGCCGTTTTTTGACTTGTAAAACTGTACATTCTATAAATTTATTAATATGACTCTAAAACTTAGCAATTATAAATCCATATGGTTTAATATTTTAATTAACTTCAAGGGAGTTTAATCTGACTTATCTATTATATCCTGACTTTTAAAAACAACATACTTTTTTAAATAATATGAAATACCCATGACTTTACCACACTGAAGTTTACATTTTCTTTTTAGCTTTAGGAAACAAAACATTTCAGACATTTCAAGGAATTTAAGTTATAAAGATGTAATTATATCATTCTGCTGGGGCTTCTGGAATGAAAAAAAATCCCTTCAATTTCCTGTCAAAGAGCTGAATTGGGAGATGTAGGGAATCTCCCTTCCCCCATGAAGCCCCCCATATTCTAGACATTAAGGTTCTGTAGGGTCAGGTGGTGTCGGTTACACTGAGCTACTGGTTCATCTTTAATGACAGCAAATGGAGAGAGAAATGGCTAAGATAATTTTTTACTTCATTATTACTATAAAAAGAGACCTGAAGCGTTTTCACTGTTCCGTTTTATTCCTGAGGCAAAGTTAAATTTTGATAGGAAAGAATATAGCTTTAGAATGTAAGCTTAACAAATGTTCTGGGTTAAGTTATAAGAAGACCAATTCAAGATAGTTTCAGGCTTTCTGGGGTTTACATTAAACCCTAAGAATAAGAAATGCTCATATTTCCTTTTTGTCCTTGTTTTCAGTGTTTCCCCCTAAAGCAAGCCTCCTGAGGGTCTACTAGGTTGAAAGATGTCTCCTCCAGTTTAATGTTCACCTGGAACTTGTGCCTGTGAACATATCTGGAAATAGTGTCTGTAGATGTAATCAAGTTAAGGTGACATACTAGATTGGGATGGGCCCTAAATTCAGTGACAGATATCTTAAAGAGGGAAACCTGGACAGACACACAGAGAAAACCATATAATGATGGGAGCAATGAATCTGCAGTCCAAGGAACATCAACAATTGCCAGAAGCTAGTAAGAGGCAAGGAAGGAGTCTTCTCCAGAGCTTCCAAAGGGAGCAGGGCTCTGCCAACACCTTGAATACACTAAAATCCCACTCACTACTTCTCATCACTCCTAGTAGAAAAAAAGATTGTACAGTGCCTTAGGCTGATAAAGTTCAAGGGTCATGAGTTGGGATAAGTGGGCTGCAAACCATCATCCTGAAAACTGGTACACGATGTGGGGGCCTGATTATCGGGCACCAAGTGTAATGTCTGTCACTTCCTTAGGCTCTCCAAGCCCTTTTAGTGCAAGGCAGATGAGGTGGGGTTGCACTCCCAACCTGAAAATGGGCAAGGTCAGTGCACATCCCCTAATCTAACAGTTTTCTGTTATTGCTTAAAAGGGATAGTAAATATACAGTAAATGGTAAGGCAGTGTCAGCATTTAAAATATCAACAGAAGGAAATCCTGATACACTCATTCCCCTCATTCTGAAACCACTTGGTGTAATTCCACAAAAGCAGGGTAGAAAGGGAAGTTAGGCTGATCTGGTATAGACTGGGATTTTGTGCTTGTGCTCAGAAATACCTAGATTCTTTAGAATTGGTAAGTTAGACAAACTAGTATTTTTTTCCCCTCAAATTACTCATGAGCAAATAGGAAGCATGTCACTCTACCAAAAATGACTGCGTTGTATTGGGCCTGGAGAAGAAGTCAGGTAAAAGGAGCCTCTCTTGAGGCTGCTGATGGTTAGGCTCATCCACCACTGCACTTCGAGCTCGACTGGAATCACCATGGGGTTTCTGCAGAGGAAATAAAAATTACAGAAACTCTTAAAACTCTAGCTGATGCTGCAGATATCCCACATCAACCCAGGCAGGTGTGGTAACTTTGGGCCAATTTTATGGTCATAAATTAGAACTCAGTTTGTACTTTAAATAGAATATGATATAAATTAAGACCACAGCACAAATCCTGCAGAAGTACTGTCCATGAGGTTTTATAATCGGTACAGAGAAAGGCAGGTGAAGGAGACATACCATCATTTGTCTTTGTGGCCCCACAGGGCTCAGGTGTTCCACTTCCGTTGTGCCAATAGGTGGCAGCAGATTATTTCGACTCAGGGGCATTGGTGAGGGAGAGGAGAGTGATTCAGCTGCCAATGGGCTGAAGATCCCACAAGTGAAGACCAAGATTCGAAAACAAAGTTGTTAATGAGACAAGCAAATTGATGAGAAATAAAATTAAGCAGAAACCTTTAAGCTTCCCATGTTTTTATATAAATGTATCTCAAAAGATTTGGAATTTAGTTTTTTGATTTTGGTTTTTTGGTACTGGGGATTGACTCAGGTGCTTAACCACTGAACCACACCCCCAGACCCACTTAATTTTTAGACAGGGTCTCCTTAAATTGCTGAGGCTGGCTTTAAACTTGTGACCCTCCTGCTTCAGCCTCCCAAGTTGCTGGGATTACAGGGGGAAAGAGCCTCCCCCACCCCCATTACTCTAAATTTTTAGCCAAACAAACAGATCTGGTGTCTATTTCATCAAAATTTAACTCTTTAAAATTTTTTATTAGATTTAGATCAATGGACAGTCTGTCATATGAATAAATAATGATTGGTTTCTAGGGACAGATTTTGGTTTTATTACTAAATTCATTCTCTATGTAAAATTGATTAGCTTTACCACAGATTCCAGACATTCTGCTTTTGAAACCTACACTCTTGATCCTCTGAGGATTTCTTCCACAGGTCTTGGTGTTCCGGTGCGTGAGTGGCTTGTGCTGATTGGATGAAGGGTACGTGGTGGGGGATTACGTCTCCTGGCAGACTGCACTGTATATGACAGAGATGATGTACTAAGCTCCAAGGCTCGGTTTGGCCAATTTCGGGTTGAAAGGATGGTACTGGACCCAGGCCTCATAAGTAGCTTGTCATCAAGATCTCTAGTGGCCAAATCAGAAACTCACAATGAATAAAGATCCCTTATACCAGAAGACTAGACTCTCAGGTGTTTTTTTGTTTTTTGTTTTTCCTTCTTCATAAAGCCTTAGTGTAAAACACTTGGGAGAAAAAGCAAAACATACCTTTCAGTTAACAGTTTCCAGAAGGTAATCTAGAATGAAGGCATGAGATTCTTATCTTAAAAGGACATTATTTCAATCATAAAACAATTTACTAGAATGGGAATTTGGGAAAGCAGGTACATTATTCACCTGCCATCACAGTGCTTTCCAAAAGTCTGCCCTCTACTGAGAGTTCTATATTTGAGGCCTTTTTCCCTTTTTAGCTGTGAGAACGTCGGCAGAAAGACACACGAAAGGCAAATAATATTGCTTGGGAGCAGCTGTAGCACCAGTGTGACACCCACTGCAGAGATTGAAGTGCTGAAGTAGTTGGAACCTACAGGGGTAGAGATCTGGGGTCCCTAGAAAGCTGGGAGCAGGCAAAGGTTCCAGGCCTTGGGCTGCACAGGGCAGGGGACAATTGTGGATCCTTGTTTACAAAAAATTGAGAAATATAAGTCAAGTTTTCTGATAAATGAAATACCATGCCTAAGCAGTTTGGTAGTTTAAATGCTGCTCTACAGATTTGGGGGTTTTCTCCCTTTTTGTTATAAAGCAGATGAAAGGAAGTTTGATTATTTTAAGACATTCAAGTGACAGTATTTGTGCAGTGAAATGGAAGGAAAATGCAAGAATAAAGCAACCAAAATCTGCCACTTGTCCCTATGACTTTGAGCAGGTTTTTCAACCTTTCAGGCCACTTTTTTGTCGTTTATTGCAAAACATGTCTCAGAATTTGGAAGATTTTGAAGGGAGAATGACCATTGAATAGATCTGAATCTTGATTACAAGAGATCTTTCTGGTTGTCCAGTCCATTCACTTACTCATGCCTTTTTCTTTTAAAAAATAAACACAAACCCTCACTGCCTTTTTTGGGGTGGGGGTATTGGTGATTGAACTCAGGGGCACTGGGCCACTGAGCCACATCCTCAGCCCTATTTTGTATTTTTAGAGACAGGGTCTCACTGAGTTGCTTAACACTTCACTGCTGCTGAGGCTGGCTTTGATCCTCCTGCCTCAGCCTCGCGAGCTGCTGGCTTTATAGGCGTGTGCTACCTTGCCCAGCCCTTACTGCTTTTTCTTTACAAAAGGCTTGGACTTTAGCTGCCCTGTGTTCATTTTTATTTTCTGTGGACTTCTCATTCATAATTCTGGGTTCAAGTATCATCTCGAGACAGGTGACTTTCTTAGGTTCACATCCAAACCTAACCTCTTCATGTTTCCCATGAGACGGCCCATCATTGTAAACTTCACGCAGTCTAAAAGAAACTCATCTTTTCATGTAAAACAGGCTTCTAAGCTTGAAATCTCAGAACTGATTTTGGTTTCTCTGTTTTACAGAATTTCATTTTTATAGTATCTCTAGAACAGTTCATTCCTTTCTTATCCTATGCTACCGCTTGAGTGCAGACCCTTACAGTTCATGCTGGCACCCTACTGTAGACTCCTTTCAGTTCTTCCTGCTGCAATCCAATCTGTTTTCCACTGCTATGAAATCTGTCTTCACATTCCTGATTTAAATATATGCACTCCCCAGCTGAAACTAACATAACTGGTAGGAGTATAAAATGGTACTATTTTGGGAAATAGCATAACAATTTCTTATGAAATTAAACATACACTTATCACCCTTCCACTTATAGGTATTGACCCAAGAGAAATGTGACCATAAGTCCACAAAATAGACCTATGCAAGAATATTTACAATGTCTTTATGTATAATAGCCCCAATCTGGAAACAAGTGAAGTGGTAATAGAAGTATGAATAACTTGTGACATTTTTGCAATGGAATACTACTCAGCAGTACAGCTCAAGTGCAACAACATGGACAAATCTCAAAAACATGGTATTTGAAACCATCCACAATTTGGTCCCAGTGTTCATTAGCTTCATAGTGTCTTCTTTCCCACTGATCATACCATGGCCTATTTTAAATTTTGAAGATTGTCAGTGATCTTTGATCAAAAGCATTAAAATTCTGACCCTTCTCTTCCTGTCCTATAGCAAAATTGATCTTTTCTCTTTCTAAATATCTTGCATTTTTCCCATCTCCAAAAGTTTTCCCAACGCTATTCTTCCTGCCTAGAATGGCCTTGTTTTTCTCAGCTTATCCAAACCCCCACTTAAACTTACCCACCAAAATGCCTCCTCCTTTGGCCTGCGGTAGCATGCATTCTGGGTAGCACTCAGTCACAAAAAGGCCCTATGTGATTAGGTGTCTCTACCCATGTGTGTCTTCACTTTCCAGTTATCAGCTCCCTTCAGGTGGAGACCTTGTGCCTTGGATGTGTTACTCCCCAGGTCTCTGTGGTTGCTTGGTAGGTACTCAAAAAGGCATGTTGATTGACTGACTTTGCTTTCCCTTTATTTCTCAGTGATCTACTTAAACTCTATTAAAATGTTATACTTCTTACAGGAGCTTGTCCATTAGGGAGAGATTTCTTGGCTGTAGAGGCATCCCATGAATCAAGAGACCATTCGCATTTGGCTGATGACCACTTGCTTGACAGAGACTCATCTACATGTCAAAAGACGACATTACTCTTTATCAGTTGGTGAAGGTACCTGCTTGATTTCACAACTTTTCTAAGCATGAATATTTCCAGTTAGGCCATTTATATATTTTCTCTGTGACTTAACTTTTATATTTTGGCCAGTAGCCCTAACTGAGGCCCAAAGTTACTTCCAAGAGGACAGGGCCCTTTTCTGTCCTCTCCATTCCTAAGTGACAGCAGGTCAAAGATGCCCAATCAACCTAGATGAAAGCTCACTACATGGTTGATTCTAGATTGTACAACTTACAATTCTTCAAAAAAAGAGAAGAATTACTTATCAATTCTAATTTGCTACTAATTTTTTAAACTAAAGTTGATCAGTGCAGAGAGTCACTGGGTTTTTATGATAAATACAACTGTACTTAAGAATATGGACTCATAAATAATACAATTAAACAACTCTGAGTAAATTTCCTCTGATGAGAATAGTCCAAGGTTCCCTAACTCATCCCTTCTGGGGCTTACCAGATTTGAGGTGACGGACAGCACTTTGGACTGTGGCACTCGAGGTAACACCAAAGGATGTGGTTCACTCAGCGCACAGGGACTTTCTGAATCTGGCCTGGTGACTGCAACATTACTGTCATCATCTGAACAAAGGAACAGAATCTATTATCTGTAGATATCTTCTGACCCACAGCAACAGTATGAAAAAAAATCTCCCCTGATAATTCATAATTTTGAACAAGGATTCACTCATCTCTGTAAACCCAATTTCATACCACCTGCTAGTTTTTTTTAAAAAGCCCTCAAATCAAGAGTTCAATTTAGGGCTGGGGAGATAGCTCAGTTGGTAGAGTGCTTGCCTTGCAAGCACAAGGCCCTGGGTTCGATCCCCGGCACCGCAAAAAAAAAAAAAAAAAAAAAAAGAGTTCAATTTAAATGGTTGTTCAGGCTGGTGATGCTTGTGGCACGCTGTGAAAGGAAAAGCAAATATTCCTAGAACAAAGTAATGTGACAGAACTTTGGTGTTGATGGAATTGTTCTACATCTGTGCTGTTCAATGTGGACAAGCCAGATGTAGCTATTGAGCACTTAAAATGTTGCTACTGTGACTGAGGAACTGAATTTATTTAATTTTAATTTGAATAATTACACGTTGCCAGTGACCACTCTATAGGACAGTATAACTCTAGGGGAACATAGATCATTAATCCAGACCTTAAGTCCCACAGATAAAGATATGAAACTAGAAACTACTGTTAAAAAATCACATATCTGTAAGGAAACAAGATTCCTTGAAAAAGAGGGCAGCAAAAACATAAATCAGATCTGCAAAGGACTTCAGATCTTGGAATGAATGGATCAGAATGTAAAACAAAGAAGTAACTGAAAATATGAATAAGAACAAGACATAAAATAACCAAGGAGATTTTTAAAAGAATACAATAAAGCTATAAGACAGAACTAAACTAAGATTATTAAGTAAAAAACTCAGCAGGAGGTTAATGGAAATAGTGAACCAGAAGAAAAAGCTCTCAAGAAATTATCCTGATTCAATGAAACAAGGAGATAGAAAATATTAACTGAACACTAAAATGGGTATATTTTACTGTATGTAAATTATACCTTTTTTTTTAAAAAATAGAGAAAATAAAAGCAAAATAAAACACCCTTTATGCATCAACAAAAAATTAAAAATTGGAGAATGGTAAATATATATATATTTTTGGGGGGTATACCTGGCTTTTTAAAAAAAATTATTTAAAAAAATTTTTTTACAGACTGCATTTTGATTGTACACAAATGGGGTACATCATTTTGTTTCTATGGTTGTACATGAGAATGGTAAATATTGATGAGACTCAACACAGGAACTTGTAAAAGTTGAAGATGCATATTCCTTGGGACCAACCAATTTCACTCCATAGTATATACCCTAGAGAAACTTTTCCACCTATGTACTAAGAGATATATTAAAAAAGTTCATAGCATCATTGGTCACAATTGCCTAATGCTGCATTTTAGCATTTCTAAAATACACTGGGACTTTAGATCTTCTCACCATCGATTATGGCTACAAAAATGAAGAGATACCATGTTTCTAAGTAAAACCAATATGAATTCTTCTGGTGTTTGGAGTCTCATGTAATTTTGAGTTATAGTTGACAAATTAACCTTAAAATCTCAAGTTGTCACATGGTTCTGTTGCATGTGACTAGCATGCAGTTTGGCTTTCTTCCTCACATAGGTAGAAAATGTTGCTTTAGTAATAGGAATAGGTTTGTGTTAGTGCCTAAAAGTTGGCTTTCACAACAACTAACCAACCTGTCCAGACCAAAGCCAAAAATGAATGAAGGAATTCTCTTTCCATATTTCCAAGTATTATGACAAAAAAAGTAATAGTCTATTGCACTTTTACATATTCCAGGAACTGCTCTCTATATTTTAATGTAATTATGTTTATTTCTTAAATACCTCATGAGATAGGTATTAGTAGTATACTTATTTTATAAAGAAATTGAGGCACAGAGAGGTTAAGCAAATTGGGATCTAAAGTTAGTGTTAGGCGTCAAATTCAGGTTATTGGCAACAAAGTCTGCTTTTAACCATTGCACTACCCTGCTCATGATCATGAAATGGCAAACTAAGGCCCATGGGCCAAATCTGGTCTCCTACTTGTAATTTTGGCTATGATGACAAAATATACATAAAATTTGCCTTACCATTTAAAAATATACAATTCAGTGGTATTAATTAAATTCATGATGAACAGCCATTACCACAAACTAGTTCCAGAACTATTCATCATGCCACACAGAAATCCCTTACTCAATACCACTGTTTTTGTAAATGCAGTTGTAATAATAGTGCATTCTCATTGCTGTATTGTATTCCAGTATATGAATATATTATACCCCACTGTTTTTAAAAAAATTTTTTAGATATTGATAAACCTTTATTTTATTCATTTATATGTGGTGTTGAGAATTGAACCCAGTGCCTCACACATGCTAGGCAAATGCTCTACCACTGAACCACAACCCCAGCCCTACCCCACTGTTAATGGACATTTGAATAGTAGTCTTTTGAAGAATATAAATACTGAGTACATAGGAGAGTATGTAGCCATGCCTGTTCATTTACATATTGTTTATAGTTGCTTTTCTGTAACAAAGGCACTGAGTAGTCACACAAGGAATGGCTGGCTGGGAAATATATTTACTATCTGGCTCTGTATAGACAAAGCTTGCTAACTTCTGTTTTAGAGTATTTCAATCAATCCACTAAACCAGTTGAGACCCTCCAGATAGTGTCTTTTTTTTTTTTTTTTTTTTTTAGACTTTAGGTCTCAAAATCACAATTATAATACAGTAAAATAACCTAAATTTATGGATGCATAGAACAATAAGGGCTGGGTTTGTGGCTCAGTGGTAGAGTGCTTGCCTAGTGTGTGAGAGGCACTAGGTTCAATTCTCATCACCATATATAAATAAATGAATAAAGTAACGGTCTATCAACATCTAAAAATTAAAAAAAAAAAACTAAAAGGATATAAATTCATAGCCCAACACTGAAAAATTGTGAAAGGTGAAATCAACTCCATATTAAAAAAAATGTATTTGCTGGAATTCTGCTTACAGTCAAGGTGGAGTTATGGGAACCATCTTATGGCTTAAAACAGCCAATAAAACCATAAAACAATGGCTTTTAAGACACTGAACAACAAGTAATAAAAGACAGTAAACCCTGGGATGAGAAACAAATGAGACATGTCCTGTAATTGCCTGAAACAAGTTTCTAAGACACAACACAAGGAGGGAGAACTAAAGCAGAGCATGGTATACTCTCTGAGCTGAGAATGCAGAGAGAGAGAGGAAGGCAGTTAGGATTCACAGGACAGAATACCAGAGAGGAGAAAAAAATGCACAAAGAACCCAGGATATCGGGAGAAGTTGGTACATCCTGAGTGTTCAAAGTGTACTGATCAGTGCATGTGTGAGGAAAAAGAACCAATTGAAAGGAGAGGGAATAGCACCTACTGCTCACATCAGCCAGACCAGAAAAAATTCATGAGGCACTGGGCAGAGTACGATCTGCCTTAGTAGGTGGGGAATAAAAGCAAGACCAGAAAGAATCACACGGTTTCTAAGTAACTTGACTGTATTCCAAAACAAAGCTCAGGAAGATCTTCAGAAATAAAAATGGGTAAGAAGTAAGAAATTTAGGGTTGGGGTTATAGCTCAGGGATATAGCACTTGCCTAGCATGTGTGAGGAACTGGGTTCAATTCTTAGCACTGCATATAAATAAATAAAAAAAAAAATCCATTGACAACTAAAAAGGCTTAAAAAAAAAAAAAGAAAGAAAGAAAGAAAGAAAGAAATACGAAATTCAGTCCTTAAAGTAAAATTCACAATACCTGAAACTTCAGAATTACCAGGCAGGAAAGATAATGGAGAGACTATAAATAAGTGAAACCAAACTCAAATTAACACAGATTTCCAAATTAGTCCACATTTTCAAAAAATTAAATAGAAATATGGAAGATATTAAACCAGCCAAATCATATCTTGAAATAAAAATGATAATGTCTGAGAAGAAATTGGATGAGTTTCATAGTAGACTTAACATTGCAGAAGAAAAGATAGATGTACATGAAGGCACAATAGAAATTACCCAAAATTAAAAATAGAGAAAAAATACCAAAAATATTTTTTTTAGATGTTGATAGAACTTTATTTTATTCATTTATTTATATGTGCTGCTGAGAATCGAATCCAGTGCCTCACACATGCTAGGCAAGCACTCTACCACTGAGCCACAACCCTAACTCCCCAAAATATTTTTTTAAAGCATCAGTTACCTGCTTTCTTCTAAGAGTTTTATAATTTTAGCTTTAAATGTAGGTCTTTGACCCATTCTGATTTTTATATGAGGTGTAAGGTCAGGGTCCAACTTCATGTTTTCCAGTCATTCTAGCACCATTTAAGAGTCTGTTCACCCATTGAATGATCTTGGCACCCTTGTTGAAAATCAATTGATCATACATATGTGGGTTTATTTTGGGACTTTGATTTTATTTCATTGATCTGTTCTCATGCTAGTTCCACACTATTCTGAGTACTGATCCTTTGTATTAAGTTTTAAAATCAGAAAGTGTGAGTATTCTAACTTTGTCTTTTTTCAGTATTGTTTTGGTTGTTCAAGATCCCTTGCATTTCTATATGAATTTCAGGATCAACATCCCTAATTTCTACATAGAAGGCACTTTGGGTTTTCCTTCCTTCCTTCTTCCTCCTTCATTTCCCATGGTGCTGGAGATTAAGCCCAGAGCCTTTCATAGGCTAAGCAAATGCTCAAGAACTGAGCCATATCCCTAGATAAGATGGTTGAATATTTTTTTAATTTTTTTTTTAGTTGTCAATGGACCTTTATTTTACTTATTTATATGTGGTGCTGAGAATCGAACCTAGTGCTTCAAGCATGCTACGCAGGTGCTCTACCACTGAGCCACAACCCCATCCCCTGATTGTTGGATGTTTGACAGGTATTGCACTAAACCTGTAAGATGTATTTGGAAAGTACTGTCATCTTACTAATGTTACCTCTTCCAGTTGATGAACACAGGATGTATTTCCAAGTCTTTAGGTCCCCTCTAATTTTTTATATAGTGTTTTGTAGTTTTCAGTATCAACTCCTGTACTTAAACTGGTTAAGTTTATTTATAAGTATCTTATTCTTCTTGATGCTATTGTACATGAATTATTTTCTTAATTTCTTATTAGATAGGCTGGCCTTGCTGGTTTTGTAAAATAAAACTGCTATGAATACCATAGCCACAGGACTTGTATGCTCTGAGAACACACAAAAGAAGTGGGTATTTTCCTAGTTGAGCCTATACATGAGAACCCAGCCCTGGTCAATATGTTGATCACAGCCTTGTGAACCTGATGCAAAGGACTAGCTGAGCTGTTCTAGGACTTCTGACTTAAAAATGTGAGATAAATGTATGTTGTTTAAATTGTTAAGTTTGTGATAGTTTGTTGAGCATCATAGAAAAGTCTATATAAATAATTCCCAAGTTAAATATATATCTAACCATGAACTCCAGCCATTTCTACTACTAGGAGTTTACCTAAGAGAAATGGAAATAGATGCCACTGAATTATTCTACACTACTGTCATAACAGCTTTACATGGAATAGCTCAAAGCAGAACACAATCCAAATGTCCATCAGTAGATGAATGGATAAACTGGTACAATTAAATACTACTCAGCAATAAAAGGAGTAAATTATATACACAATGAAATGGAGGAATCCGGGGCTCAGTGGTAGAGTGCTTGCCTAGCATGTGTGAAGCACTGGGTTCGAAACTCAGCACCACATATAAAGAAATAAAATAAAGATCCACTGACAACTAAATTTTTTTTTCATTTAAAAAATTTAATAAAAAATGGAGGAATCTTAAAAACCATCATGCTGAGTAAAATGCAGCACAAAAACAGTATATACCATATGACTCCATTCATAGCAACTCCACAAAATGCAAACTAGTCTGTGGTGATAGCAGATCACTCTTTTTGTCTAGCTTCTTTCCCTCAGCATAATGATCTCCCAGGGATGGTGTGGGGCAGACAACCTCAGGAGGAAGAGATTATAGAGCAATTGAACTTCTGGGGTTGATGGAGATGTTCACTGAATTGACTGTGGTGATGGTTTCATGGATTTATAGATAAAACTTACCAAATTGTATGTTTTAAATATATGCAGATGATTATATGCCAATTACTTTTTAGTCAAGCAGCTTACATGTGGTTTTGCCTCACCAATTATTATATTCAAGGAGAAACAAGCTCAATCTGATCGTTACAGACTAGGCCTTATTGTTCATCTAGCCATTCTCAAATATTTTCAGAATACTGGTTAGTTGTGGGATATACAAACATCAATCAGACCCACTATGATATTGTGATATAATAAAAGACATATATTTGTATCTTCCCTGATATCTAGCACATAATTCCTAAAACCTTTGGCATCTCTAAAGCAATATCCTGGATCCTAGATAGTGTAAAGATGGGGGTACTCACTGCTAGGGGGAAGAAACAACCAACTGATTAGAAGCCTTAGAACTTTCAGCCTCGCCTCACCCTTGTGACCTCTGGAGGGCAGAAGGGCTAAAGATTGAGATGATCACTAGTGACCAATGAATTACTCAATCATATCTATGTAATGAAGTCTCCATAAAAACCTAAAAGGACTGGTTCAGAGAGCTTCCAGATTGCTGAAATGTGGAGAAGCCTAGAGAGTGGTGTTTCCAGAGAAGGCATGGGAACTCTGCACCCCTTCTGCCATACTTTGCCCTGTGCATCTATTCATCTGGCTATTCATCTGTATCCTTGTAATAAGCCAGCAAACAGAAGTAACAATTTCCCTGAGTTCTGTGAACCATCCCAGCAAATTAATTAATAAAAACCTGATGGGGGGGCATGTGTCATAAGAATCCTGATTTATATTTGGTTGTTCAGAAGCCCAGGTCACAGCCTGAGGCTTGCAACTAGGATCTGAAGTGGGGCAGTTTTGTGGAACTGAGCCCCTTAACCTGTGGGATCTGATGTCAGCTCCATGTTGATACCATCAAAATTGATCTGAATCATAGGACCGCCCCCCGCCAAGTGATATCTGCTGTAGAATCTGGCAAGTGTTTGTGGAAAACCCTCTACATGTTAGTTGTCAGAACTGTTACAGTGTGTGAAGGTAGGAAAATACACTTTGGTTTCCCTATCTTTCATACATTCCCTTTTTACTAATAAAACATAAGTTCAATGGACTGGTTAGGCTTTGGAAATCATAAACAATTATTTTTGACAATGTTTTCATGAAGATTCTTACCAGAAGCAAATCCCTCCCAGTGACTACGTGTCAACTGCTCCATACAGTCCACAACTTTGCTCCACACATTGTCAAACACATAAGCAAGAACATCCTCTTTCATGCAGTAAAATGGAGCAATGGGAGGGTACCCTAATTTCTGTTTTTCTGTCACTGCTTCTGATTTCTTTTCATGAAATCCCTCTTCCCTGAAATGGAAGCAAAATTAAAAAATTTGATAATTATTCTTCACTGAGTGTCCACCATTGTCCTTTATGCTTCTTAGGAATGGGATTGGTGATACCTATCCCAATCTCCTCCTTGCCCAGCATATGTAGCACATGGTATGAAGCTGCCTTGTGAACTAAAGGAGTTCTCAACAGAGAACACTGCATTTCCTTTTTTTTTTTTTTTCTTTTTTCCAAACCTTCACCCTTCCCTACTACTCTGCTAAAAAGGAGGGGAAGTAAATGCATACACATTCCTCTGAGGTTCTTCTGGAGACTCTTGTGTCTGTGACCCAGAAATTCCCAATTAGTCACATCCATCTGTTCCTCTCACAGGGAGTATCAATAACTCTGGGATTCTGAAGTAGGGGGAACCTAGATAGACATATTTGTCTATCATAAATAAATTATGAATGAAGACAAAGCAAATTCTGGAACTGGCTTGGGACTGGGAGAACTATCTCCAGGCCTTTACAATGGAGGTTACCCTAAGGCAGCAGAACTCTCAAAAATTAATAGGAAACTGTAGGTGGTAAAGGAAGATACAGAGGCAGGATGATCACAAGTTTGAGGCTAGCCGAAGCAATGTAGCAAGACCCTGTCTCAAAATGGAGTTTAAAAAGAGTTGGGACCTTCAACAGATGAATGAATAAAGAAAATGTGGTATATATACACAATGGAATATTAGTCATAAAGAAGAATGAAATTATGGCATTTGCACGTAATGGATGGAATTGGAGACTATCATGCTAAGTGAAATAAGCCAATCCAAAAAAACCAAAGGCCAAGTGTTCTCTCTGATATTTGGATGCTAAGAGGGTGGGAGGGAAGAATTGAAGTTCACTGGATTAGACAAATGGGACTGAAGGGAAGAGAGAGAAGATGGAAAGAGAGTAGAATGAATTGGACATAACTTTCCTATATTTATATATGAATACACAATCAGTGTAGCTCCACATAATGTACACCCACAAGAATGGGAAGTTATACTCCATGTATGTATAATATATCAAAATACATTCTATAAATGTACAAATAAAAAAATGTTTTTTTAAAAAGGGTTGGGAATATAGCTCATTAGTAGAGCTCTTGTCTAGTGCTATGGTTTGGATCTGGAATGTACCCCCAAAGTCTCATGTGTTGAAGGATTGATCCCTAATGCAGCAATGTTCAGAGGTATGGCTTTTGGGAAGTGATTAGATCATGAAGGAGTAGGTCTTTCTTCATGATCTACTTCATGAAGTAGGTTGGAGGAAGTAGGTCACTGGGGATGTGCTCTTGGGGAACTCTTTCTCATTGCTGGTCCCTTCCTCTCTTTCCCTGCTTCCCAGATGCCATGAACTGAACTATTTCCCTCTGCTCTGTCCTTCTGCCATGATGTTCTGCCTTGCCTCAGGTCCAGGAGCTGGCCAACCATGAACTGAAATCTCTGAAACCATGAGTCAAAATAAATCTTTCTTCCTTTAAGTTGTTCCTGGCAGGTATTTTGGACACATTGATGAAAAACTGACTAACACACATAGCATGTGTAAAGCCCTGGTTTCAATCCCCAATACTGTAACACAAATAAATAAATTAAATTAAAAAATTCTGTCTCTGATCTCAGGAAAGAGCAAATAACGTGTGAAGGAAGAAAATACCAAGGAAGCCTAATATGTGGTAGCAATATCTAAGAACGTGAAGTTTGGATACTGGAGTTAATTAAAAAAGAACACACAGGTATAGATCTAGTAATAGGTAATATTGATAGCACAGTTTAGAACAAATAGATATTAATACACAAACTGGGAGGGGAGTAAAAAAGCTTAAAAAATATACTCACATATCTGTATGGTCGAAAGCTAGGTATTCCTCGATTATTCCTTCTGAGAAGATTATACAGTCCTCTTCACTTTCCACAGCACACAAGCCAGGGGATTTGGCAATGGAAGACACATTTTGAGCATAAGAAGATGAAAAATGTAACTTCTTTCCTCTTATACCAAATCTGGGAATAGGGGAGAAATCAAATAGTAGTTATATACAACATAAACATTTCTCACAGCAAGTCACATGACTCTTAGTTCAAACCACCTTATTCTGGGGAACCCCTTCCTGGACTATTCTGAATCTTAATCTAGTCACAGAACAGGAAAGATTCAATAATGGTTATAGACCTACTCTGCTGCTTAGGAGTACTGTATAGTAATATGGCTTGCTATTTCTCAGACACAAATAGCTACAGTTATAAACTAAATTTTTAACAAAATAATATTTTGTGTTCATCTATGTTCATAATTACACCTCCAGAGGTATCTTAAAACATGCCTATTTCAATAATATCATCATTGCTCAAAAATGCATGCTCATTAAACATCAAGGATAGTACTAATATTTAAATTTCCATTCATATCCAAACACTCAGCAAATAGGGGTGACTCTTCATTTAAGCAGGTTTACTTTGGAGAAAGTCAAACCAAATGTGAGCAATACAATTTTTAAAAATGATTCTTAGTGTAACCAAATAGTAAATACACCCAATTTATGCTTTGTGTTACTCTTGATACTTTTGTGCCTTAAGTATTTCTTTTTAAATGGGAAAAAGAAGAAACCTATGACATTTTTCAATAAGGCTGTCTTCTGGAAGACATTTTATTTTGTATTAGAAGCTTTAAAATAAAATATCCTTTGATTCAATGGTTTCATTTGCAGGGATATCATTTAAGGATGTGCATTATAAGATTTAGCTATAAAAACTATCATCACAGAGGGGTTGGGGATGTAACACAGTAGTAGAGTGCATGCTTAGCATGCTCAAGGCCCTGAGTTCAATCCCAAGTTAAAAAAAAAAAATTATCACTGACTTGTTTATAATTGCCAAAAATCAAAACTAGCCCCAACTGTTTCAAAATTGAGAATCTGGAAATGGTTTGCTTAATAATGTTGTTTTTGGTGACTGGAATACCATGAAGTTATTAAGTTAATGTTGAAGAAAATGGAAAATGTGCACAATAAAATCTTAAGTATAAAATGATTGCAAAATGTGTATAGTAATTTCATAAAAACTACACACATGTGTGGCAGGGAAGGCTATATACCCTTCAATATCCATTTTTTCCTTCTTTTCCTAGTAAAATCTAATTAATCCTAATTTAATTCAAACAGGTGATCTAGCCTCAAAGAGTATACTTCCCAGCAACCTTGCAGCTAGATACAAGTAAGATATGAGCAGAATTATTTTGTGGGACTCTGGAAAGGCTGCATAAATGGAACAGGTGTGTCTACAAGATATACTCTTGCACTTCTTCCTTTCCTCCTTTCTGCTACCTAGAAAGTCAATGTCATGTTTGAAGCTCTGTCACCCATCCTGGACCATAAGGAAAACTCAAAGGAAAACACTGTGAGCTAGGATGGTGCAGCAGAAAGATGAAAAGAAATCTAAATCCCTGAGGCCATCTGTGAAGAACTTTTGAAACAGTCCCCAATTTTTTCAATTTGGCTGAAATCAAAAGCTTACAATTGGCCATGTGTGGTGGTCCATGCCTATAATATAAGCAGGCTAAGGCAGGAGGATCACAAGTTGGAGGCCAGCCTCAGCAACTTAGCAAGACCCTCTCTCAAAATAAAAAATAAGAACTGGAGACGTAACTCAGTGGTAAAATGCTCCTGGGTTCAATCTCTAGCACTCAATAAATAAATAAGTAATAAAGCTCAGAATTGTTTTAACTCCTGAATTCTTCAAACTGAGGATGAAGCTGAAGGACTGTCCCCTGACCCAGATGGGCACTGGGGAAACTGAGATGGTGACATGCTTCTGATTAACACAGCACAGCTAAATCTATAAATGTTTATTCCCTGCTTTTTGTCCCATTGTGTCCCCTCTACTCTGATAAAAGCCTACTATGCCTCTGAGCACTTGAAGATGGAGATCTGAAATAGAAAAAGGTCTCTTCTATCTTCCTGAGAGCCAGCATTGAATAAAAACCTGTGTTTCTAGCCAACCTGCCTTCTGAGCTTTAGTGGAATGTGACTAGTGGTAAGGTCTTTCCTTCTTGGTATCACTTTGTGTATTAATTTGGTAATTTACAGCAATGGAGAGTAATCAAAGTTTTAAAGAAGGGGAGTGTCAAAATTCTTGCATTAGAAGATCACTGTGGTGGTGGTGAAGAAGATAAGGTGGTTTAGGAGGCTACTGAAAAAGATGGAGCAAGAGCTGGCAAGCTGACAAGAGCCTGGACAATAGCAGAAGGTGTAAGTCTGGAGAACCAACACATCTAAACCAGCTGGTATTACAATTTATAAAATTCTTCAAGTCTGAGATATAAGGTTAAGTCTCTGTTTTGAAATTCTAAAACAGTGATTCCCAAATTCTGGTCAACAGATTTATTCGAATCGATGACAAAATTTTTATGTATCTAAACAAAAATGAGTAAAATAAGGATAATGACCAGTAAGACTATCAAATGGTCTTTCTTAAAAAGGACTGTCCTTATTTTGAGATATGTGCATCATGACTTTTTGCACTATATCTTCTCTTTTACAAAGTGCTAATAGGTGCTTTTTACTGTAACATGACAAAATTGAAGGCTGTCAAACAGTTGAAAAACCCAACATTCCATGTTACTGTACTATTATTCCATCTATATTAATAACTCATTATTTTTAGTTAGTGTTTACTAATGGAATTGTTGAAGAGAAAAAAAAAAGATAGGTATATCTAACCAATTACAGGCCTTTTTGTTAGTAAAAGAAATTTCAGCTAGATAAGAAGGGAAATGTTTCCATTTCCCCTAAAGCTGCAACAAAAATCAAGTTAGTATTCTACATCATAAACCTATCTTGCAAATGTCTTCTCTAACAAAGGAATTTTTAAAATCATTGGACTTTGGAGATTTACTGTGCCTGAAAAGAACCTTTAACTTCTCAAATGTCTGTAAGTCTTTTCATTTTACAAAAGAATAACAGTGGTCTTACTCAATAATATGTGGCCCTGGTAGTAATATTTAAATTGAGATCTATTTTCTTGGAAGAGGGGAAAAAAAAATCATTGGCACTTTATTCTTCTCCCTCAGGCATGGAGGATAAAATGACTTTGCTAGGTTTCTTGTTTAAACAGAGTTTCATTTGGAGTCAGTCCCTCCAGGTGTAGGCCTTGGGAGGCAGAGTCTGTAGCCATCATGGCGGACACTGTGATATTCCAGAGTGGGTGGATGGAACAAGTAGTCAAAAGCTCTCCTTCCTGCCTAGTATCTGAAAAGTACAGTTGGCTACTCTCAGCTCAGTTTTAGACCAACCTTATCTCCCAAAGGAACTCTAGAAATGACTGCAATAGTGGAAATTTACATGAAGGCAGATTTAGGATGCTAAAAGGAAGAAAACATAACCCTAGACAGGAAATATGATTGTGGATGACTCTACACAGTTAGCCTGCTTGTCTCTTGCATTTAGAACCGTTGTAAAAAATATCAAAGACATGAAAGCAAAATCTATAATTTGTAATGAGTAACATGAGGGAGGAGAACTAAGACAAACATTAGCAGCTATATCTTACTATTTGAATGACTTGGAGTGATAAACACATGACATAGATTTATCATCTTAACCATGTTTAAGTGTATGGTTTAATAATGCTAAGTATATTCACATTGCTATACAACAGATCTCTATCACTCATATTGCAAAACTGAAATTCTAATACCTATTAAACTCTAACATGCCCTCTTCTCACTCCCCAACCCTTGATGAACATCGTTTTACTTTGTTTTTAGAATTCTGACTACTTTAGATACTTCATATGAGGGAACTGAAACACTATTTTTCCTTTTATAAGTGCTTATTTTATAAGCAGCATAATGTCTTTGAGGTAAGTCCAAATCGTAGGATGTGACAGGATTTCCTCTTTTAAAGTTGTATAATATTCCATCATATGTATATACTGCTTTTTTTTTTTTTTTTAAATTCATTCTTCTGTTAATAGATATTTGGGTTGCTTCCACCCCTTGGCTATTCTTTTTTTTTTTTTTTAAGTTGTCAATGGATCTTTTATATTATTTATTTATATGTGGTGCCGAGGACTGAACCCAGGGCCTCACACATGCCAGGCAAGTGCTCTACCACTGAGCCACAACCCCAGCCCCACCCCCTGGGTATTCTGAGTGATACTGGAATGAATATGAATATGCAAATATCTATTTGAGATTTTGTTTTCAATTCTTTTGGATATAAACCCAGAAGAGGGATTCCTAGATTTATATGGTAATTCTATTTTAAATTTTTTGGGAAGTCTCCATGCTGTTTTCCATAATGGCTGTACCATTTTACATTCCTACAATGAACCAAGGTTCCAATTTCTCTGCATCCTTGTCAATACTTATTTTCTGTTCCTTTGATAGTGGCCATTCTGATAGACATGAGGTATGATACTGCAAGATTTTGATTTGCACTTCACATACATGATGGCCATTTGCATATCTTTGCAGAAATGTCCAAGATGCAAGTCTTTTGTTCACTTTTTCAACTGGGTTACCTGTTTTCTGTGTGTGTATATGTGTGTGTGTATGTGTGCATGTGTGTATGAGAGAGAGAGTAAGAGAGAATTGCAGAAGTTCCTTAATATTCAGGATATTAACCTATTTCATTCTTTTGCTTCTTTGATACACAGAAGTATTTATATGTGATGTAGTCCCATTTGTCTATTTTTGCTTTTGTCTGTCCTTTTGATTTTATATCCAAGAAATCACTGTCAAATCCAATATTTTGAAGCTTTCTCCCTTTTTTTTATTATAGGAGTTTTTTATTTGTAGATCTTATATTTAGGTCTTTAATCATTTGGGGTTAATATTTTGTGCATTGTATAAAGTAAGGGAGGGAAGGGTCCAACTTCATTGTTTGGATGTGGACATCTAGTTTTCCCAACACCATTTGTTGAAGGCAATAGTCCTTTCCCCATTGGTCTTGGAACTCTTGTTGAAAATCATTTAATCATATATTCAAGAATTTATTTCAGAGCTCTCTATTAATGATTTTTAAGAGTTATAATTCTGCCTATAGTCATGCACTTTAGCAACTTATTGGATACTGAGATATATCTGTTGAGATATATATATGCATAGATTTTTTTTCAGGTGCCTCACATGTGCTAGGCAAGTGCTCTACCACTGAATCACAACCCCAAGCCCTCATTTTCTTTAGGGTCCTTTTTTTCTTTCTTTCTTTTTTTTTTTTTTTTCTTTTTTGCAGTGCTGGGGATTGAACTCAGGATCCTGTGCTTGCAAGGCAAGCACTTACCAACTGAGCTATCTCCCCAGTCCTAGGGTCCTTTTTTATAGCCTGTGTCCCCTATATATTGCCACCATAAAGTTTTAACTTCCTAGAATTTCAATTTGACCTGGACACTAATATTTGTTTTGATGGGTAAGTCTGTTTTGCAACCATGATTTTAATTTATATTCCATCTTTGTGTATCTCATAATCATATAAATATAGCCTGCTTTTTATTTAGTAAAAAAAGAGAAAAAAGTAAACTGAATGTTAACCATGTTCCAGGCACTGTGCTAGGTGAGAGAGACAGAGAATAAGATTTTATATTATTGTGTTGCCTACTGTACCACTTTCCTCTGGCCCAAGAATGCCTCAAGAATAGAAACTGAACCAAATACCTAGTTTAGTGTGTTTGAAATATGAAAGAAAACCAGTGTTGGGAGCTTACTAAATGAGAGAAAGTGACAGAAGATAAAAGTAGAGAAGTAGGCAGGGGTCAGCTTATGATATCATTTTAGATTTCTCTTTAATTCAATGGTAAGCTATTTAAAATTTTAAATAGAAAAATTCTACCCTGAATTTTAAAAATCTGATATAGTATGGTAAAAATGAATATAATATGAAATGTTATTTTGGTAGAAAGTCCTAGTTGTTAATAAACCTCATATTTTTTGGCAACCTGATTTGTTAAACTGAAAAAATAAAAACAAATTTATAACACATTTTCCCCACAACTCTCACAACAAAAAGTGGTTTAAATTTAAAAAGAAAACCAGCAGTTTAGTTACTTTGAGAAAAGCAAACGAATCCCATTCTCTGACCAAAAATCAGTTGAAAATGCAGATCCCATAATCTTGACTGGTCTGAGACAAATTATGTTTAACTAAAAGCCCAAAAGGCACCCAAAGTAAGTTCTAGTCTTGGAAGGCATCAAAAGTAGGGAAACTATATTATATTTTACAATGTATTAAGTATAAGCATAGGTTTAGAAATAATCCTATTTGAATATTTCTACTATAGGGTTTGAAGTATTCAAAAAATTTAAGCACTTAAAAATTATTTTGAAGTTTAATTCTGATTCTGGGGATTACGTTATAATTAACAAGTTTTTAAAAATCACTTTTAAAATACACTTTTCAAAAAAAATTTTAAAGTCTGATCCCTAAATTTTTAAAAACCATTTTATCTACACCTTTATTCCAGAGAGAAGTGCCTGTATTCATAAATAGGTGTAGACTTAGAGATATGTAGATACAGATAAATAGATATGAATAACAAATATATCCTTAAACTACAGGAAAATGTTTTAACTTTCTGAACAAAAAATTATATAACAAAATTTTAATATACACAAAGACTGACCAATCTTACAGAATTTTCTGTGCTTTATTAAATACCAAGAAGTAGAATTATCTTAATCCCTTAGTTCAATCAGTAGAAAATAATATTTGCATGTTAGGATACTGAAATATGTACATAATAGAATACTTACATTGTAGAATCTCTTTCCTGAGACAAGGCTGCTTCATGTGAAGCTGAAATAGCAGGAGGGGATCTAGGATATAATCCATAACCTTCACTTGGAGTAATTATCTGTTTACCCAGAATCCTTCAAAATGAAGACATATAGACCATTAAATACCTTCACTTGGCATACATATAAAAACTAGACGTTATTGGAACAAATCTGATGGCTCTACACAGAAGTCCAGTACATAACTTACTCTGATATTGATTAAGAATAATTCTTGGGCTGGGGCTGAGGCTCAGTGGTAGAGTGCTTGCCTGGCATGTGTGAGGCCCTGGGTTCGATCCTCAGCACAATACATAAATAAATAAATAAATAAAAATTTAAAACCTTATCTTAAAAAAATAAGAAAGAATAATTCATGAGAGAAAATGTGAATCCTTACCATAGGTATATCTCTCTTCAACAAAATGGAGATTAAAAAAAGATAAAGCAATAGCCTGGGAGTTTTTAAAACCCTAAGGGAAAATAAATACACAAAGGGAAAAATACAGGGGAAAAATAAATCCAAGGAAACTGAGCAAACTTTTGGAATTTGCCCTTTACCCTCTATAATAATCTGCACAAACAAATATATTTTCTGATCATCTTGTTCAAAAGCAGGGTTCTTTGAAAACTCCTGATACCCAGATCTCATGTACTGGTACAGAAATAGTTTTACTCAATTAAGATACCATATTGGGGCTGGGGAGATAGCTCAGTTGGTAGAGTGCTTGCCTTGCAAGCACAAGGCCCTGGGTTCGATCCCCAGCACCGCAAAAAAGAAAAAAAAAAAAAAAAAAAAGATACCATATTGGCAGTTATGGAAACTTCCACCAACTTGAGTATTCATTCTCTCAGTTGAGGCTTTACACCACGTGGCCTTGTTTACATTCACTAAAATCATGTCCAACAGAGATTTCAGAATACAAGTTTTTTTGGAAATCGACTTTTTAATTTTAGTCTTAGTCATAAAAACAAGTCAATGGTAGGGCTTCAATACCTGAGGTGAGGAAAGCTAGATGTCCACTGTTGGCACTCTTCTTGTAGACTCTTTGTATGCACACTTGACTTCTGCTCATACAAGAGCTCATCAATGGCTGTGAACATGGCCTGGACTTTTTCAGTGGCATTTTGATCAAGTTCCTAGAAAAAAATACCCCCAAAATATTTAGGTGATCTTCAACTTCTGTTAAAAATGCAAAGATTGAAAGCAATCATATTTTGTTTTGTTTTAAATATTTAGTCCATTTGAAATATTATTGTGTTTACATGAAAGAAAAGGAAAGTTATAGAATTTTTCAGGGCTCATGGAATTTTCAGATGTCTTTTCTATTCCTGTTTAAAGAAAATTTACAGAAATATGTTTTTAGTGTCTCAGCCTCCTGAGTAGCTGGCACTACCAGTGTGCACCCTGGCTTTAATGACTGCCAATTTTAGTATAGTTGCTTGGTTTTTATATTTTTTAGAACAAAAAATCCTGTATATATTACTTAGTATTCTGCATCTTTCACTTGACAATTTATGTTATATCTTTGCCCCCTGTAATCTGTCCTTTAAGAGGAGTCAGAGGAGCCAGGTACTGTGGCACATGCCTGTAATCCCAGCAATCTGGATGGCTGAGGCAGGAGGATCACAAGTTTGAGGCCAGCCTCAGCAACATAGCAAGAACCTCAGAAATGTAGTGAGACTCTGTCTAAAAATTAAAAAAGGACTGGGATGTTGCCCAGAGGTAAAGTGTCCTTGGGTTTAATCCCCAGTAACCCCTCCCCAACCCCCGCAAAAAAAGAGAACAGAGGGAAAAGCTATAAAATGTGGATCTGATCATGTTATCAGATTATTTGATTTCCTGCTTACTTCTACTGCAGCTATATTTATTATGTGCCCTTGTACATTTCACTGGAAGAAAAGTTATACCTTCTTCTAAAAGTATAACATGAGAACTATGTATTTTCACTCTAAGAATTAAAATCAGTCTCTTCCCAGTAGAAATACATCTATCTGGGAATCATTTTTTAAAAAAATTCTGTAACTTCATTTGATATACTTTTTCAACATCTTTCTTCAAATTCTCACAGATGCATGTGTGTGTGTACATCAGTGATTATTTCTTTGAATACTGCCTCTTTTGCATTCTTTCTAAAATTCCTGTAAGAAGTATATTGCTATTTCTTATTTACTGCTAATATGTAAAATCACAAAAGATTTTAAAATTTAGATATAATTTACATACTATGAAATTGATTCTTTTAAGTAAGTGTTCAATTAAGGGCTTTTACTTAAACAGCTATCATCACTATTTAATTCTGTAACATTTCACCACGCCCAAAAGAAATCCTGTTTCTATTAGCAGTCATTCCCCATTATTCTTCCTGCTTAGCCCCTGGTCACCACTATTCTCTCTCTGTATAGAATTACTCTAGAATCTTTTACACTGAGAATTCTTTTCTTGTGATGGTTCTGTCTGGTTTTGATATAAGGGTATTATTAGCTTAATAGAATGAATTAGGAAATGTTCCTCTATTTTCTAAAAGAGTTTATGAAAGATTATTTCTTCTTTATTTGATAGAATTTACTATACCTCTGAGCCTTGGTTTTCCTTTGTTGGAAGATTTTTAGATTACTAATTTCTTTCATTATAGGTTTATCTGGATTTTAATTACTGAGTCAATTTGGTAATTTGGTCTTTCTAGGAATATGTCCATTACATCTAAGGTATCTAATTTCTTGGCTGAAATTTATTGTATTCCTTTGATCCTTTTATTTTCTGTACAGTTATGGCCCCTCTTTCGTTCCTGGTTTTGGTAATTTCTCTTTTTTCCCACTTGGATAGACCAACTAAATATTTGTCAGTTTTACAATTTTTCAGAAAATGAACTTTTGACTACACTGTTAATTTTTTCTATTTTTCAATGTCATTATTTTTTACTTTAATCTGTATTTCCTTCCTTCTGCTTGCTTTAGATTTAGTTTGTCCATTTTAGTTTCTTAAGGTGGAAACTTACGCTATTGATTTCAGATTCTCTTTTTTTTCAATGGGCATTTAAAACCATTAATTTATTTCTTTAAAATTTTTTGGGGCTGGGGATATAGCTCAGTTGGTAGAGTGCTTGCCTCACAAGTACAAGGCGCTGGGTTCAAATCTGCAGCAGTGCAAAAAAATTAGTTTATTTTTTGATATACATGACAGTCCATTAATTAATTTCTAAACACTTTAGGTGCATCCCTTAAGTTTTCATATTTTGCTTTTTCCCTTTCATTCAGTTAAAAATATTTTCTAGTTTTTCCTTCTAGATTTCCCTTCTAAACAGCAATTAGAAGAATGCTGTTTAACTACCAAACATTTGGGGATATTCCACGTTTCTGTTGATTTCCAACTTAATTTCATTGGTATTAAAGAACATACCTTGTTGTATACTTTAAATCCCTTTAGATTTATGACACTTTTTTTTAATGTGTGTTTGAAGAGTATACAGTATATATATTCTGCTTTCATTTAGGTTAAGTTGGTTGATAGTGTTGTTCAAGTCCTCAGTAACCTTTGCTAATTTTCTGTCTAGTTTGTTATATAAGTTTTAAGAGTAGTGTATTGATTTTCTAACTAAAATTGTGCTTATTTCTCCTTTGAATTCTGTTCATTTATGCTTCATGAACTTTAAGCCTAAGTTGAGTATGTATACATTTATAATTGCTATAATTTCCTAATGACTGAAACCTTTTATCATTACAAAATGAAAATGTTTCTTCTTGTTTCTAGTGTTTTTTTCTTGTCTTAAAAGTTTATCTTGTCTGAGTTCCAATTCAAACAGTGCTTAATTTTTTTTTTTTTTTTTTTTTTTTTTTAAGGTACTGAGGATTGAACCCAGGGGCACTTTACTACTGAGCTACAACCTATCCCTTTTAAAATTTTGAGACAAGGTATTGTTAAGTTGCCTAGGCCTTGAACTTGCAATCCTGCAATCTTTCTGCCTCAGCCTCCTGAGTAGCTGGGATTAGAGGTAGGCACCTCCATGCACAGATGCCCCAGCTTTTAATTCCTGGGTGCCCTCTATCTTCTTCTGCACTTGCATGCATCTTATTTCCCAGATCTCCTTAATAAACTTCTGGATAATCTGCTTATCCACTGTCTGTAACCTCAGCCTCTCTGAACCACTATTCTTCCCAAGTTTGCTAATGCTGTTGACAATGCTATTAATCACAGAGTTCAACCAAGCTCTGCCCCAGATCCTTCTCTGGCAGTAAAGCTGCTAGCTTCATAGCTTGTCTCTCTAGAGGAATATACGCTCATTGTTCTTAAACCAAACCCTACTGATTTTTATGAATAATTGTTTATTTTTTAGTTGTATGATTTTGGTGAACTTTCAAAGTTCTTAAATATCTGCATTTGACCACTTTAATTTTATTATTGTCTTTGGGGAAGAGGATTTTTTTTTTTTTTTTTTTTTTTTTTTGCGGTACTGGGGATCGAACTCAGGGCTTTGTGCTTGTGAGGCAAGCACTCTACCAGCTGAGCTATCTCCCAGCCCGGAAGAGGATTTATTAAACTACTCATTCTGATCTTAGAAGTTCCCCTCATAATTTTCCCTTATTATATTGTCTTCGTCAGGTTTTAGCATCAAGATTATGCTGACCACATAAAATGAGTTGAGAAGTATTGCTTCTATTTTTTGGAAAAAGTTTGTGCTATTGTTATTTCTACCACAAATGGATAGAATTCAACTGGGCCTAAAGCTTTCTCTGTGTGAGAATTGTTTGATTTAACTTATTTAGTATTTTTATAACAATTCACAATTGTAATAACCTTAAAGTATATTTGTATTAGTCACTCATCCTTTGAGCTATAATTACTTCTATAAGCGCCACCTTTAATACATCTTATACACATTATATACATGTAACTTATACATCTTATACACATTAAATATAAGCATTTTTTTGCCTTAATCAGTCAGTAGCTTTTAAAGAAATCACATAAAAATAAAGACTTTGACATTTACCCATTTATTTACAGTATCTGGTACTTTTTTCTCCCTCCCTGGCACATTTCAGTTGCTTCATCTGCCCTGAACTCTGGTATCTGCTCCTCAGCACAGTGGGGCCTCACTGCTTTGCTTGGACTCTGGCTCACTATTGCATAGTCAGAAAATTGTCTCCAGGCAGGGAGCCAAGGAAAATAAAGGGTGTCAGAGTAGGAGGAAGGCCTGCTGGGCAGTACGAGAATGAGAAGGCTCAGGGGCCCTGAACATGTTAAGAGAATGTTTCAGGTACTTTGGCAGTGTAGCACATTATTCTAAAACTCAATGGCTTAAAACAGCAAAAATCACTTATTATCTCTCCAGGTTTATATGGGTCAGGAATTTGTATAGATCACAATAGGAATGGCTTATCTCTGCTCTGTATCATGTGGGGCCTCAGTCAAAAGACTAAAGGCTGGGAGCTGAAATCATCTGAAGGCTTATTCATTCACACAAGAGCAGCTGAGGCTGGCTTACAATTGTGGACTTTAATTCCTTTCCATAGGGCTTTCCCACGTGATCTGAACTTGGATGGTGGTTGAATTCTGAGATCTACCACTCAAAGACAGAGATAGAGACAGAAATAGCCAAGCAGAAGCTGCAGTGCCTTCTAACCTAGAAGGTGAAGCAGCATCACTTTCACTATGCTCTATTGACTGAGGCAGTTAAAAGGGACATCCAGGTTTCAAAAGAAAGAACATGGCTTTTGAAAACATAGTCTACCTACAATGGGTACTTAGAGTGGGCAATAAGTTGTTGGAGGATGAGTACTATTGAGAATCAGAATGGAGACAGGAAGGTTACCACATAAGGAGTAGGCAGGGTGAGAGAGCCCAAAAAAGGCAAAGAAGGTGCCTAAAAGGGGGTCAAGCCGGTATGAGTGTCTTAGTCCAAGCAGGATGAGAAAATTAAAATGGTTAACAGGTTACAGGGGGAGTGACCCAATGTGGGGTGAAAAGGGCGTTAGCAAAGAGTAGGAGACAGTGGCAATAGTGAGAAATTGGTTACATTCAGAGAGATTAATCAAATAAGTAAATATGTTAAGGATGATGGGAGCCAGGTTTGTCAGATAAAGCTACAAATATGGGAAGGGGAACCTTATCATGTAAGAATGGAAAAGGGGGAATACAAGTATTCCCTAGTTCTGTCCACTGAGAGGGGTTGGGCATCCATGACATGTGAAAAGTAGTATGCATATCAAGCACACAAATCGTGTTTTCTAAATATCCCAATTCTGGGGCAAAGACTAAGTACAAAATAAGCCTGAAACATCTTGTGCCAGAAAGTAAGTGCTCAAAGAAGGATGGGAATAGGACAGAATGGCACAGAAGCCAGTTTGAAAGGGTTTTCACTGTCCAAATTTGGATAATTCAAATTTCAAGATACATAATAATGATGTGTAACACACTGATTAAAATAGGAATCCATGAGTGCCCTCTGATATAAATAAATTGAGGGGCTGGGGAGATAGCTCAGTCGGTTAGAAGTGCTTGCCTTGTAAGCACAAGGCCCTGGGTTCGATCCCCAGCACCCCCCCCAAAAAAAAAAAATTGAAAGTTTGATTAAAAAAAAAAACAGAATAGCAACATAATTTTAAATAGCTCCCCAAAAATGCCTTTAAATGCAAATGAGTAAGTTGGAAGATATCACCTTAATGAAGTAACCAAAGTGATACCATAAATATGAGATAAAAGGCATTGTGTGCCACCTACTAGAATACAATAAGAAAAATATGCTCATTTCTGTGTTATCACATTTTAAAGATGATTCTAGACTGAAGGAGACAAAAGAGATGATAATGTGAACTGAATTTTTGTTATAAAGGATATTATTAGTACAACTGGTAACACTAGAATGGAGTCTGAGGATTAGATTGTAGTAATATACCATAATTTTCCTGATTTTGGTTTGCACTCTGGTTATGTAGAAGAAAGTCCTTATTTGTACACATTATTTAAGGAAATATACATTAAGAAATATGCATTAATAATATTATTAAGAAATATACATTAAAATATCTGGCAGGAAGGGGATATCATGTCAGTCAAATTATTCAAGGAAAATAGTCCTTTTTACTATACCAGCAACTCTTCTGTAAGTCTGAGATTATTTCAAAGTTTAAAAAACACTATATGAAGAACTGCAACTTTAATTCAAAACCTGAATTTCATTAATTAGGATATAACCTTACATATAACATAATGGCATTTCAAAGGAATTTTCCACTCTGACATTCATATGCAGTGAAATCTCTGTATTAGGAAAACAGTATTATTTATATACTAGCAAGAAATCTTAAAAATCATAATTATTATAATAAATATAAAAAATAAATCTATTATTCAATGAGTTAAGCACAGAATTTTCATAAGCAATTCCTCGTTACATACCTAAGATTATTCAAAATATAGGCACACCAAAAATATCTGTACACAAATGTTCATACTAGCATTATTGATAACAGTCAGAAAGTAGAAACCCAGCAGTTGAAAAATAGATAAACAAAATTTGGTAATCAATGCACTGAATTTTTTTTTTTTAATAATTTCTTTTTGGTACAGGGGCATTATAGCACTGAGCTCCAGCCCCAGCACTTTTTTTTTTGTCATTGTAGATGGACAGTATGCTTTATTATTATTATTTTTTGTTTATTTTTATGTGGTGCTAAGGATCAAACTCAGTTCCTCACATGTGCTATGCAAGTGCTCTGCCACTTAGCTACAGCCTCAGCCCTGCAATAAAATTTACTGACAAGAAAAAGAATGAAGTACTGATTAATTTATAACATGAATGAACCTTGAAAATATTGTGCTAATTGAAAGATGCCAAATATAAAAGGCTATAGTATAATTTATTTATATGAAAATGCCAGAATAGGCCATTCCACAGAGACAGACAGGAGATTAATGGTTGCCTGGGCCTGGGGAGTGATAGCTAAGGGGAATAGGACTTCTTTCTGGAGTGATAAAAACATAATGAGATTAGATAGTAATGATGGTTGCACAACTCTGTGAATATACTAAAAAACACTCATACACTTTAAAGGGGTGAATTTTATAGGGTGTGAATAAATAGAAATAACAAAGTTAATAAAAATTTAATGTTATTAAATAGAGAAATATGAGCAATGAATAGTCTTAAGTTATAATTTTGAAAACATTATACCATCCAAAGTACCTAGAAACTAATCTTTTTTTAAAAAATAGTTTTAGTTGTAGATGGACAAAATGCCTTTATTTTATTTATTTATATGGTGCTAAAAATTGAACCCAGTGCCTCACACGTGCTAGGCAAGTGCTCTACCACTGAGCCACTACCTAGCAACTAATCTAACAAATATACAGTACCCCTTTATTGATACAATTTTACCAAACTATATTAAACAAGATCTAAATAGTTTACTAAGTTCAAAGATTAATATACCAAGGTCATGTTTAGAACTCAATATAATAAAGATGGTAGTTTTTCTCAAATTGCAATTTTAAAAATGTTCTACTTTTTATATAAAATATTGGCTGAGACAATTATGAACAAGGTGGTATTACAGTTCAGTAATACTACCAGACAATATGAATTATTATACAGCTATAGTTATATATAATTGTTATACAGTTATAATCAAAATCAATAACATGAGTTTAGGATAGACAAGTTAGAGGGTCCAGAAACAGACCCTTTCACATTTTAAAATTTGATCTATAACAGAGGTAGCATGACAGATCAGTGGGGAAAGGATAAACAATTTCACTGGAATAATACCACTTACATATAAAAGGTGGTAAAATTTATTTGTATAATTTTAGAGAACCCATTGATAGGGTGCTACCAGTATTTAATAGGAAGGAATCATGTATACTAAACATTCTGTTACACACAGGACATTTCTGTACAGTAACCATACCCAAAGTGCCCCAAGTGTCCCTGCTTAGAAATCCCTGACCTAGTGAATAAATGGTGCTGAAAACAATTCATTATACATATGGAAAAAATAGGATTATGGCTGTTACATATCATAACAAAAGACAATTCTGGGTGAATTAAAGAATTAAAGATATTTGCAAAAGATGAGTGTATGAGTCATGAATTGCATTTGGTTACTACTAACAATAACAGTGGCTTAAAAAAGATAAAAGTTAATTTTCTCTCATTAAAACAAAAATAAGCCTAGAGGTAGGAATTAAAAGTTGACATGGTGGCTCCAGGGATATCAAGGACCCAGTTTCTCTTATCATTTCCATCTTTAATAATGCTTCATGGTCTGAGATAGCTGCTATATCTTTAGCCATAGTTCCATGTTCCATACAGTAATTAGGAGAAAAGGGATAATTAGAAAAAAATGGCACTACAGAAAGTCCCACCTCCTGACTTCTACATAACAGAGACTGGGAAATATAATTTTCAACTGGGTCCAATGTCCAGAGTTCTATAGTTCTATAGGGAGAGTAGGTATAATAGCAAAATCTAAGGCTCTGTTATTGGTATCTGGAATAAGGTCAGCAAACTGTGGTCAGTAGGACAAATTCAGTCTATCACTTGTTTACAAATAAAGTTTTATTGGAATACACTCAATCTCTTTATTTATATATTGTCTATGGCTGCTTTCTCACTATAGTGAGAGATGAAGGTCCTGATAGCCTACAAAAGCCTAAAGTTTTTCGTATGTAGCCCTTTAGAGAAAAATGCACCTACTCTTGATCTTAAAACAAAAAAAGTCCAGTGAATTAAAAAGCTAAACATGAAAAATTCTGTTAAAAACCTATGAAAAATCTTATACCATTTTCCTAAATAAAAAATTCTGACTAGTGAAGAAATGAAGGTTGAAAGTGAGATGATTATATTTGAATTTTTAAAAATTTGTTATATAATAAAAAAATAAAATCTGTTACATAAAATAAAATAAAATAAAATAAAATAAGGGAATAGATATATCTGTATGACATTTATAACTTAAAAAGAGATGCCAATCACAATATAGAAAGAAATGACGGAAATATATAGCCAATGCATTGAAATCTCCTTATAAGGTATCAATCATTCCTTCAGAATAAAATTTAAATTCTTTCCATGGCCTGTAAGGGCCTACATGATCTACTTCTGCTTACCTCTCTGATCTCATTTTTGTGCTTTTCTCCCCCTGGTTCACCATCTTCCAGCCATGTTTTCTTCAGTTTCAAGAACATGCCATATACTTTGCCTTGGAAATATGAAGTTCTCCTTGGGGTAGAAAGCTCTTTTTCTCACTCTTCTCATGGTTAACTGTTCAATATTTAAGTCTCACTCAGATCTATCCTACCTGATAACTCTATATAAAGTGAATACCCCCTATACTGTTCTATTTCAGCACCCTACCATCTACCTTAGAGCTCTTACCAGCTTTTGTATCTTATTTCCTTTTGTCAATCTCCCTCAAAAGATTATTAAATATCAGAAGTCTTACTTGGCCCCAAATCCCCCAAGCCAATGGGTATAGTAAAAACAAATGTGCTATAAGGTACAGTGGAAACAAATGTGCTCAACAAATATTTTTTAATAAATGAATGAAAAATGAAAACCCAAATATCAGATAATAAGGAAAAACTCCAATTATAATATATTAACACCAAGAAATTTAACCATTGAAATGCATAGGTATGAAGAATGAAACATCTACACAAAATAATGGTAAATGAAAAAGTAGACCACAAAATAGCATATATACATGTTGTGTATATACACACACAAACACACACACACAGTATATGTACATATGTCATAGAAATATGTAAAGGAAGTATATAAACATTAAACAATGACTAGAAAGTAATTCATGGTAATAATAATAGGTTTTAACAATAAGGCTTTTTGTAAAGAAAGCAGGTTGCTAACAATAATAGTGTATAAAATAAACATTGTGGAAAAGTGCTTACAAAGTAATATTAAATGAAAAGTAGAGCATGATACTGTTATGTATATAATGATTATAAATAGGCCAAATTACAAATTGAAAGAAGATACAAAATCAAAATATCTATTGAATCAAGATAGTAAGATTATGCATAAAATTTGTCTTTCATAAATTTTTCTTTGAAGGTTATTAGCCTTTTAAAAATAATTTTTTATAATGGGAGATTGACAAATGTAAGCAAAAGTCATTCTTTTCATCACCTAATTAATTATGACTGAATAACATTAGGGGTAATTACATTTAGTCCTCTTTTGTAATATATACAAGTCAAACACTACCCATCAAGTAGTGAAAGAAGATAAGGATTGTTACTTCTTTACAACTATTATAAAGTGTGGTAAATTTAGGAATTAACATGTAAAGAAACAATACAGGAGAGTGAAGGAATGAAATACACAGACAAATCCTAACTCCTAGGATAGTTTCCCAAGAACTCCATTAGAATGATAACATACAACTCACACCATATCCCCAGGAGAAGTCTGAGCTGCCTTCTGTAGAGATCCCTGTGCCAGTATAACTTGGAAAAGCAGATCTTGAATTCCCAGTGTTGCCTGATGTAAAAGGTGATTCTTGCGTGATGTCAGACTCACTAAACGCACAATTTGAGAGAGAGAGAAGAAAGTAAGATTCTCACATTTCCTCAAGTTTCTGCAACACTGATTACCCAGTGATTTAGGTGACAGCATGTATATAAATATATCCAATGAGGCAAAAATAAATGAAGAATCTGAAATTAAAGAATCATGGAAAAGTCCTACCTAATTTCTATAAAACCAATAGCAGTCCTTCCAAATAATTCTAGCTATACTAAATGAATACTTTAATATTCTACCTATAACATATATTCTTGACAACTAAAGGTATTTCAGAAATGTTAATAGTAATATCTGAACTTTCTCAAGTGCTTTTACAGATGTTAACCTCATTTTATCCTAGCTACTACCTGGTGAGTCAGAGTTCCAGTAATTCCATTTAAAAAACAAAGAATCTGACGTTTAGTTCCAGGTTTTAATCTTGGTAACACATTGCTTCTCAGAACACTCTTTGAAGTCATAGTATCTTCTATTCTTTCTTTAAATAACAATGGCAGCTAATATCTACTCAGCATTTGTTATAAAATAATGTGCCAGGTTTTACAGTCACAATATCCTACAAGATACATTATCAAGTAAGTAACTTGCCCAGTATTACTCAGCTAATAAGTGGCAGGATTAAGATTAAAAGACTCCTCCCTGAGTTCATGTTCATGTTTTTCTTTTTTGGGTACCAGGTATTGAACTCAGGGGCACTCAGCCACTAAGCCACCTCCCCAGCCCTATTTTTGTATTTTATTTAGAGACAGGGTCTCTCTGAGGTGCTTAATGCCTTGCTTTTGCTGATGCTGGCTTTGAACTCTCCATCCTCTTGTCTCAGCCTCCTGAGCCACTGGGATTACAGGTGTGTGCCACTGAGCCCAGCCATTTTTTTTTTTTTTTCGTTTTTCTTTTAATGAGCTCTTACTATGTTGCCCATGCTGGCTTCAAACTCCTGGACTGAAGCAGTCCTACTGCCTCTGCCTCCTAAGGTGATAAAACTTCTTATTCATTAACAAAGTCTTGATACCAAAAAACAAAACTGTTGCCATTAGCAAGTGCAATTAGCAAACAAGTGTACTTTGTGTTATTACCTTTGGGAACTTGTATCTTTTCATGGCTATCATTAGTAGAGGAAATTTCATCCAGTTGCTCTGGAAGGGGATGATGATTAAGAGCATGTTTTGTTACTCCTTTCCTGTTAAAGGTAAAACAAAGTTATATTTCCTATAAAGAGAACATAAATATATTTTAGTAACTTGATTTAAAAGTTAGTCACCAACTTCCTGCCACTTGGAACTGTGCAGTCCAATGTGGTAAACACCAGCAAGCAGCAGTTAAAAATGAGGTTCACTGGAACTGATTGTAGGGTTTATTTTGGTTTGTTTGATAGACACACAGAGGTCTATTTAGGAAGTAGACATACATTCAAGGGAAAATGTAAGCTACTCAAATGTGAGAAGCCCTGATGGTTTTTTAAGTGTACAACACAATGAATTCCAAAGTCTTAGTACATAAATAATATGCAATCTTATTAATTTTATTATCTTGATTATATATTAAAATATTTTGGATATATTAAACAAAATATATTTTTGAACTTTCATTAAAATTGAAAAGAGTAAGGTATCATTACATAACTATCAGAACAGCTAAAATAAAAAATAGTGATAACACTAAATGTAGGTGAGAATGTGGAGTAAACTGGATGTCATGTAATACTTTACTGGCAAGAATGTCAAATGGTACATCCATGCTAGAATAGTTCAATAATTTCTTACAAAACAAAACACAAGCACTATGGTGCACATCTATAATCCCAGTGGATCAGGAGGCTAAGTCAGGAGGATCAAGAGTTCAAAGCCGGCTTCAGCAACGGCAAGGCACTAAGCAATTTAGTGAGACCCTGTCTCTAAATAAAAACACAAAATAGGGCTGGGGAGGTGGCTCAGTGGTAGAATGCCCTGAGTTCAGTCCCCAGTACCAAAAAACAAAATAAAATAAAACAAAACACGTATATTTACCAAAAGACCTAGCAGTTAAACTCTTGTGTATTTGAGTTCAGAGAAATTAAAACATATTCACACACAAAAACTGTACACATCCTAGTAGTTTTAGTTATAGTTGAAAAAGAATTGGAAACAATTCAAATGTCCAATGTGTAAATGGTTAAACTTTTGTAATTCAGCAATCAAAAGAAACAAACTATAGATACATGCAACAACCTGGAGGGATCTCAAATGTATCATGCATTAAGTTGAAAAAAGCCAGTCAATCACAATTACATATACTCTGATTCCATTTATATAACATTCACAAATAAAACTACAGAGATAGAGAACACAGAAGTAGCTGCCAGAGGGGATGGGACTAATAGGAGTACACAAAGAAGTTCCTTGGTGGTGGCAAAACAGATGCCTATCCTCATTGTAGTGGTAGTTATGATGATCTATAAATGAGACCAAACTGCATAGAACTCTTGTGTATGTGGATATACGTATGCACATACAGATGACTGGATATAAAAATGGGAGAAAACTGAATAAGGTCTGTAGTTTAGTTAACTTTATTGTACCAATGTCAGTGTTCTGGTTTGAAATTATACTAAAGTTACCCAAGATGTCATCAATGGAGGGAAGCAGAGTGAAGTGTTCATGGGGCTCTATATACTGTTTTTGCAACTTTCTATAAGTCTATAATAATTTTACCTTTTTCTTTTTTGTGTTGTAACCACCTGAAAATTTAAAATGTCATATGTCTTACATCATATTTCTATTGGACATGTGCACTGGAATAAACTATGGGGTCAATTATTATATGTTCCAATCCTAATTATCTACAGTACTTTCCTTCCTCATAAAATTCTGCAATCAAATAAATTTAGGAGACCAGTTGCTTAAACAAATTTACCCAAGTTTCTTAACAAGAGGTCTTCCCAGAGCCTTTAATATGAAAATTTATATTATAAAGCTTTAGTACATTTCACAGGGAAGGACGCTAAAGCCCAGAGGGATTAAGTAACCTGCTTATGGTCATTTGATTTGTAAGTGGAGTCAGGATTCAAATCTAAGTAGTCTGGTTCCAAGGACTCTAAGAGGAAATGAAATTTGAGATTTTAGTGAATTGTACCATTTTTGAATATAAATATAAAGGAAAGGACCTAGTCAATGGAGCTTTCCCTTTAAATTTTCTCTAATGGCAGAAAAGGATTTGTGCAGAGCCATCTGTATTGCTCTTATTCAATGATACTAAAATGAAGAGCCTGTCTTTGAGAAAATGGTAGGGATCTGAAATATGGATTCTAGCTATGAAATAGAGACTTAAGACATTTTTTTAGTCAAGGAAATCTGACTATGAAGTGAAAAGAAATAACAAAGAAATACTATTAAATTTAACAATAGTATTTTGATTACATAAGAACATGTCCTTAGCTTTTAGAGATACATATGACATGTATACAGATAAAATGGCAGTGACTAGGTTTTGCTTTCCTTCTTTCAGAGAGAAGCTACAAAGAAATAAAGATAAATGAAGGAAATACATTAATACTTTGGCAACTGTTGAGTGTGGGGTAATGGGTGGCTCATTATATTATTCTCAATATATTTGTGTTTGAAATTTTTCATTTAAAAAAGTTATGCTATTTGTTAAAAATCACTTTTTCCCAAACCCTTTTCAACATCTATAATTTGAAACTGTTAGGAAGAAAGTTAAATTCCTGCTTCAAAGGACAGTATACAGTATCTTAATTCAAAATCCCTTTTAGTTCACTGTCTTTTTTATACACCTTTTATCTTTATCATTCACTTCATTGTGATTCCAGTTGTAGAAACATCTTTTGGGAGTATCAAATTAACAACCAAGAACAAGTAGTGTAACTACATTGGGTCAATAACTTCAGTCCATTCAGTGTTTAACTGCTTATTCACATTTTTTCACACAAGATTTTTTTTTTTAACTCTTCAGTATGTTGGAATTAATTTTAAAAGTAGATTTTAAGTTAAGTCCTGTTCACTTTACTGTGAAATGACTGTTCTTCATTCCACTTCCTTATTATCTGAATTGCTACTGTGTAGATATCCTATTCCTTAACAGATAATAAGTTTTTCAAAGGAAAAGAGAGAGTTTAGACTTATTTTCTTTGTATGTCTATTGAACCAAGTAAAGGTGGATAGGTACAAGGAAATTACCATTTTCTGAGGACACATTTACGTCATGAGAAGCCCTATGCCATTACTTTAGATATGCTTTTAGATAATGAAGGCACAGAGATTTTGTAATTTGCCAAAAAATTACATAGCTAGAAAAAAGCCCAGCTAGCAACTCAGTTGAGACTTAAAATATGCTTGCTATTGCCATGTGTAGTTAATATTTAGTAAATAATGTATGGATGCTAAACTAACAGAGCTCAATGAAGGGAGGAAATTTTTAAAAGCCCAGGCCTAAATCTTGACTCTATTGGTTACATAATCTTAAAATGTGTAACCTTTCTCATATAATTTCATCTTCTAGAAAACTGAAGATAATCAAACCCCTTCTACAGAGTTGTTATAAGGATCAAAAAGTGAAGGTCTTGGGGTTGGGGCTGTGGCTGTGGCTCAGTGATAGAATGCTGGCCTAGCATGTGTGAGGCAGTGGGTTCTCAGCACACATATAAATAAATGAATAAAGGTCTATCAAATTTTTTTTAAACTTAAAGTTAGAAATACTTTTAAGTTAGAAATACTTTAAGTATTTAACTTAGAAATACTTGCTTTTGAAGTCTCAAAAGCAAAACTGATTCTTATAAGTTCTGATGCTTAACTGTAGAGGTAGGAAGTCAGTATGTGTAATGATTATGACCAGAGGCTTCAGTCAGATCGCACAGGATTTGTACCTCTCAGCTCCACTGCCTCCTGTCTGTGTGTAACCTTTAACTTTAGCATGCTACAACTGTGAAATGTGGGGCCTTTATCTGTAGAATGTGCAAAATAAAATTCTCAATCTGATAACCTTACTGGAAAGATTACGTGAGAAAATGCATGTAAACAGATTTGCACGGGTGTTTGGCACTAGAGGTATTCAACTTTATTGTAGCTCTAGACAATAAGTTCTCCAGTAGTCCATGAGCACTGGCAGTGGGGCCTGAAGCACTGTAGGAACTACAAATGCCTTAGGAGAGCCAGTCCCTATAAGCAATTAGCTCAAGAGGTCAAGTCTTAGGCTACAGGTAGGGTGACACGCCCTCTATCGCAGGTGGAGAGACAAGTGTCCACCAAAGCTGGGAAGAGAGAACTCCAGACAATATTTATTTCCCCCAGCCCCAGGAAAGGAAAGGCGGGAAGGACTGGTTACGGAGGGTCCCCAGAGAGCCCGCGACCCGCCTTAGCCTCCCGGGGCCCGGCTGGGGTGGCTTAGCAGTCCACTCACAGCTCCAAGGTCTGTGGCACGGCCTTCCGAGTGTATCTGGAGATCATCCTCCTCCTCCGCCTCCTTCTCAGCCGCGGCCGGGGCAGGTACGCCAGGGTGGGGGCCTCCGGGCCTGGCCCTCCAGCCGGCTCCGGCTGGGCCCCCTCCCACCACCTACCGGCCCCGTCTCGCCCCGTCGCCTAGACTCCGGACCACCACCTCCCCAGGGTTCCCACCTCTTCAATCCTCCGTTCTCCCTGCTTCCTCGCGGGGGCGGAAGTGAGGAGTACACGGGCACCTGCTAAATGATCCGGCGGAAGCGCAGTAAGGACGGCACCCAAGGTTCCGGGAACTCACGGGTTTCAGGCTTTCTCTCAAGTTTCCCCTAGTCTCAGGACGGTCGAGACCCAGCCTGGGCCAGGCTTTCGCAGCTTTCACAGTGGAAGGAAGGGGCCGAAGAAAGATCCCACAGCAGAAGCGCGCAGGAGAGGGCCTAGAATCTTAAGAAGATTATTGATGGAAGTGAGGAAACTAGTTTGAGTAAACCGCACCAGGCACCGTCAGGCCCCTGCTGCTTGCTCGCGTCTCTTTCAGTGCTCCGGGTTCTCTCTTTTGTTCAGTGAGGTGTTAACCTGAGTATTCTCAAGTTCAGTTCTGACACTGTAAATTCTGTTTAAAGGTGGGTACTTGGCGTTAAGGGGTGGGTTGGTAGAATTGTTTGTCCCTCTAGGTTGAAAGGCAAAATGATGATTGTGGGCTGATTGCAGTGAGTGGGTGTGCGAATAGAAGATGCAGTTCCTCCTGAATTCATTAGAAAACCAAGTAAGCTTAAGAATCGAATCGCTGTGCTAGGGTGGCCCATCCAGTGCAGTGCCTGACAGCAATAGTAAACTAGTCCTTATATTCGTAAGGAAAACCCTTAGAAAAGGTATAGGTACTTACTACCTCTTAGTGTAACAGAGATATACCCCCCGAGACTTGAAACAGGGGCAATTTAGGACAGAGAGTTGTGGGATCAAGAACCATAGGTAAATTATTTTTGGGTGAGATGAGAGGACATGTTTTGTAGTTTTGTATTCTATGCCATGCAGTGTTCGTAAAAAGAAAAGTTTTTAATTCTATAGAGTAAGGGAGATTGTTCTTTAGAGCATATAAATAGCACAAATTTAAAGCAGGAGGGATTGTAGAGATGGTAAAGTAACACTCCCATTCTGCAATTAAGGAGAAAGCTCCAGAAGAGGGATGTGCAAGGCCTAAAGAATGCAACTAATTAGTGGCAGAAGTGGGACTTTTGATAGTATTTAAACAGTAGATGTTAGTGTAGTATTTCTCAAAGTGTGTTACACATACCACTGCTAGTACATGGACATTTATTTATTTTTAAGAGGTGGGGTCTTGCTGTATTGCCCACGGTGGTCTCTAACTTCTAGACTCACATGATGCTTCTGCCTCTGCCAACCCACTAGCTGGGACTATAGGCATGCCCGTTGTGGCCAAACACATGTAAAGTTTTATTCCTACAAGCTTATTTGTTAATGTGGAAATGTGATATTGGATTTCCATTCACTGTATAATATCAAGGTTTCCTTTTAATCTGTTTTTAAACATTAAGAAAACATAGCTTTAAGTATAAAAGTCATTAAAAGAATAATATGAAGTAAACACTATAAATGATATATGTTCAAGGCAAAAACCATGATGATAATATGTGGATAACTGAATTTTGGAAAACAACATGAATGCAGTCATCTAGAGGAGTTTAGGAAATGAGATGTTTTTCTACATTATTCTCTGTTGTTTATACTATCCAAATTTTAAATGTACTTTTCAAGGAAAAATGGAGGAAAATATGAAGCTTGCTACAGTGGAAGACACTGTGGAGTACCACCTGTTCCTGATACCAGATGAATCAAGGGACCCAGAAAAACACAAAGAAATTCTTCAGAAGTATATTGAGAGAATAATGACCCAGTTTGCACCTATCCTAGTCTCCTATATCTGGCAAAATCAGCCTTTTAATCTCAAATATAAACCTGGGAAAGGTAAGGTAATCCATTTTTCCTTCAGTGTCAGTTTTATATCTTCAGCTTTTTAGTTTAGTGAGGCTTGCCTATATTCAGTTAAGCCACTAAACTCAAACTTTTTAAAAAATTCATATTGATAAAAACTTTCCAATAGTCAATGCCTAGGAACTAGCTTGTACTAAACATTAAGTTTATGACTATTATTTTGAACTTTAATTACTTACTATGCCATAATATATCTAACCTATACTGAACAGGTGTGGGCATCTGGCTTCCTTAATCATAGCTCCTTTTGCTGTTACTCAATTCTTAACATGATAATGTGTTCAGTAGGCTGCCTTTTTTCACATAGTTGTTTTGATAAGGATCTAAGATTGACTTTGCCTGGCTTATTGAGCTTTATAACCATATTTTGCCACTCGTAAGTTTTTTTGTTTTTGTTTTTATCTTGGGACAGGGTCTTGCTGTGTTGTCCAGGCCAGTCTCAAACTCCTGAACTCAAGCAGTCCTCCTATCTCAGCCTCCCAAATACCTGGGACTATAGGCACATACCACTATTGATGGCTCAATTCAGAAGAATTTGAGTTTCCTTCACTGCTTTCCTGTGTTGTTGGTGCTTGAGATCTGACTTCTGACAAAATATAGCACTCTCTCCTATCATTTCTTATAGCTTTATGAAAATGAATCATAGATAGATGACGAAGACTATTCTTACACAGTGACTTTTGTAGGGTCACTGGCATCAGGAGCCTGATATCTTGTGAAACCATGAATCTAACACACATCTGGTACTTTGTTATCTTTAGTTAGCAGTTGCTAAATGTTTTCTCTGCTATATCTGGAATATATATGATTTTTTTTTTTTTTTTTGCAAGAGTGCTGTCCCACTAGCATAGTATATCTAAAACCAACCCCTTATCTGTGTTCTAGAAAATCATTCTTACCCTGCATTTGCTCATCTCATTTAATGTCATTGCCATCTTCCTCTCCATCCAAGCTAGTTAGTATTGCACAATCATACTCAACTTCTCACTTCATCGTGTTCACTCAGGCACTAAATCCTTGTGTAATTACTTCTAAATATGGCCTTTTTTCTACATCTATTTGACTTCAGTGTAACTCTTTTTATCCCTTCATCTTGAAAATTATAGTAGCCTTCTAACTTACTTCTGTGGTTCCATTCTCACCAGTTTCTCACACCATTGCCAGTTACATTTGTTGAACACAGATTCTTTCATGTCACTGTCCTGCTTAACATCCTCCAACAGTTCCCTATTGCTTCAGGAAAAGGTTTAAATTTAAGTCTAATATACAAGGAAGATGTACTCTAATTTAAGAAACTCGAGAGATCCTGAATAGGGAGAAGAAGAGTTGAGTGGGATGTTCTTTTCACCTATTTTTTGCTATGGCAGCCTTGGAGACACTCTGCATTGGATTTGTGTGACATTCCTTCTGTTAATGTGGTATAGTACGGTGATTGAGTGATTTTATTATGTTAAACTGTCCTTGCAATCCAGTAATAAATCTCACTTGTTCATGATTCTAATCCTTTTAATGTGCTGTTGAATTTGATTGCTATTTCATTGAGGATTTCTGCACCTATATTCATTAGGAATATTGATCTGTAGATTCCGTGTCTCATGTTATCTTTTCTGGCTTCAGTATTAGGGTAATACTGGCCACAGAGAATGAGTCTGTGACTATTCCCTCCCCTTCATTTTTTGAAAGTCTTTGAGGAGAATTGTCCTAAAATTCTTCTTTAAATATTTGATAGAATTCTTTAGTGAAGCCATCTGGTCCTGGGTTTTTCTTTGTTAGAAAGTTTTTGATTACTGATTTCAATCTCTTTACTAGTTAGGTCTGTTGAAAATTTCTGTTTCTTCATAATTCATTCAAGACATGGATTATTACATTGTGTATTTTTAAGAATTTATCCTTTTCATATAGGTGTCCCAATTAATTGGTGTATGGTTGTTCATAGTATTCTCTTATAATTGTTATGATTTTTGTGGCATAGGTTGTAATGTCCCCTCTTTCACTTCTAATTTTAATTCGAGTTTTTTTCTCTCTTATTAGTTAGTTAGTGGGTTAACAATTTTGTTGATGTTTTCTAAAAAGCCTAATCAGTTTTGTTGCTTTTATATTATTTTTTCTATGCTTTATTTCATTTATTTTTTCCTTTCTTCTGTTAACTTTAGGTGTAGTTTGTACTTTTTCTGGTTCTTGGAGTGTAAAGTTAGATTGCTCATTTGAAATATTTCACAACTGTAAATTTTTTCTCTTAGCACTACTTTAACTGAATCCCGTGAGTTTTAGTGTGTTGTACTTTCATTTTCATTTGTCTCACAATATTTTCTAATTTCCCTTGTGATTATATCTTTGACTCATTGGTTGTTTAAAAGCATGTTCTTTAATTTTCATATATTTGTGTATATGAAACAAGTATACTTGTTTGAAATTTTCATCTTCTCCAAATCCAACTTCCTGATATTTCCAGAATACTGTTGTCTTTTATGCCTCTGGGGCTTTGTGCATGGGGTTCCTTTTTCCGGAAAGTCCACCTCTGATCATTCCTCCAGATCCCATTCCTTCATACAATAAAGGAAGCATCACCATAAAGGTATCACTTCCTTAATGCTCATATAACCTTTAGTGCATGCCCGTGTTCTAGGTTCATTATCTTATTTGAGATGGTTTGGTTGTTTCTTGTTATAGACCCTGAGCTCTTGAATAGGCATCTTGTATCTTGTTCAGAATTGCAACCCTAGCTCTCAGAACATACTTGAATCACAGTCAGTGAATGTTGGATTGGATGATTGTGTACATTTTTATTTGAGGTGACAAATTATATGGTTGCTTTTTTTTATACTTCTAGGAGGTGTTCCTGCTCATTTGTTTGGCGTGACAAAGTTTGGGGATAACATTGAGGATGAATGGTTTATCGTTTACATAATAAAACAAATTACAAAGGAATTTCCAGAATTAATAGCAAGGTATTGTAGGTTATTTTAATCATTCTAAAGGAATTCTATTTTTTAAAACTAAGTCACTACATTTTAAAATATTTAGCGATTCTTTTTCTGAGCTTTGGTCGAAATTATGCATATTAGGGATATATCTAAAAAGTGACTTCAGTATCCCCTTTTCTTGTGACTTCTTTTTCTTGGGAAATTATTTTTGGAGAGTTCAACTTCCAAAATATTGTAAACAAAACATACTTATTTTAAGTTCTGTTTTTTTAGATTCTAGCTACAAAAGAAAAAACTTCACATGCTAAACAAAATTCAAACAGTACAAAAGTTGTACTCCTTGGGGCTGGGGTTGTGGCTCAGTGGTGGAGTGCTTGCCTAGCATGCATGAGACCCTGGGTTTGAACCTCAGCACCACATAGAAATAAAATAAAGGTATTGTGTCTGCGTACAACAACAACAACAACAACAAATAGTTGTACTTCTCTGGTTTCCTAGAAGTAATCAACATTAAATTCTCTTGTGGTTCTTTAAAAAAGAAACCAAATACATATTTTACAGATTTCTTAAATATGTATACCTCTGTGAGACTATTGCTAATATTTTTTTTGAGAAGTCATACACAGAAGAAATGTAAGCAGAAATCAGAATAGGAAGCAAAGTAGGTAACACTGCTATATAATTCCGTTTGAAGAAAATGTAACTGATTATTCTCTATAATTTCCCAACCTGTGCCAGCAGAGGGCGTTTTACCCACTGTTAAATTTTTTTCCTTGTTTTTCTAGTCAGCCCCCCAAATCTGATCTTTTTCAATTAACCTTCCATCTTCCCCAACAGAACAAAAAAGAAGGGGAAAAAGTTTGGAAACTTTTTTAAAAATATTTTTTAGTTGTTGATGGATTTTATTTTATTTATTTATATGGGTGTCAAGAGTCGAACCCAGTGCCTCACACATGCTAGGCAAGTGCTGTTCCACTGAGCTATAACCCCAGCCCTGTAAACTTTTATTATTGAAAAACCTTTTTTTTTTTTTTTCGTTGTAGGTGAACACAATACTTTTATTTTTATGTGGTACTAAGGATCAAACCCAGGGCCCCCTGCATGCTAGGTGAATGCTCTACTACTGAGCCACAACCCCAGACCCAATTATTGAAATTTTAAGCACACATAAAGAAGAGAGAATGAACCCACCTATAGCCATGATCCAACTTAGCAGTTATCAACTTATAGTCATTATATTTCATTTATACCTTCCCCTACTCCTCCATAATATAGAAAGATTATTTAAAAAGCAGATCTCCATTACCGTGCTATTTGATCCTAAGTTCAGGATTTAAGGTCAAGAAATAAGAAATTTTATTTTATTTTTTAATTTTTAAACTTCTATTTATTTATTTTTGGTGGTGGTTGTGCTGGGGATTAAACCCAGGGCCTTGTGCATGCTAGGCAAGTACTCTATCAACTGAGCTATATCCCCAGCCCCAAATTTTTAAACTTTAAAAAATTAATTTATTGAGATGGAATCTTTCTATGTTGCCCATGCTGGTCTGGAACTCAGGAGTTCAAGCAGTCCTCCTACTTCAGCTTCCCAGATAGCTAGGATTACATGCATTAGCCACTGTATATAGCTGATTTTTATTTTTGACCATTATTTTGCTCTAATTGACAAAACTTGTATATATTTATCATAAGCAACATTTTTCAATATATTTCATATATTGTGGAATGAGTAAGTTGATATAATTCACATATACATTACTTCCCTTACTTTTTTTGTGGTTAGAACACTAAAATCTCTCAACAGTTTCCAAGAATGCAATACACTATTATTAACTACTGGCACTGTGTTGTACAATAACATGTTCACTACATCATACATAAATGCAAGAATATACAAAAAACAGTAGTGAGGAAGGTAGGAATTATGCAGATAGGGACAAAAGTCTGAGGGAAACTTTTTCATTCTGTAAATTTTTGTGTCTTTTAAAAAAATGTTAACCATTGTGAATATATTCAAAAATTAAATAAAAATAATGCAAGTGAGGCCAAAAACATACGTATGTATGTAAGTATGTATATACTGATATATACATTTGTGTGTATATGTGGAAGTGTATATTTACATACACATACACATATTTTTCAAGGCCCCGATAACACTTCCTATATAAAGGCTTTCCCAATATTGGTTATATGTGATTTTTTTTTTCTTTTGGAAACCGATATTACCTTGCATAATTTCATATTTTTGTCTAATGTTACTTGCTTTTCTTATTTTCTCTCCTGATCTCTTTCCAACTCCTCTGTACAATCTTATAGACTCCTTTAGTGCTTAGTGGTATCTTACATATTTTGCATTCTTACAGTAATCTATACAATGTATATATTTATCTACTAAAATGAAGGAGAAAATTAGGTAGACTAAAGCTGTTTGGAAAACTAGCAAATATGTGCTTTTTGAATGCAAAATTGAATCTTCTCTTTCATTAGGATTGACGACAATGATGGTGAATTCTTGTTAATAGAAGCTGCTGACTTCCTCCCTAAATGGTTGGATCCTGATAATAGTGCCAATAGGGTAAGTATACAAAAGTTTGTTTAGAGATAAGATTGTGCTGCATTATTTTCACAAGTACCTTAGAGTTTGCTAGTGCCCGCTATGAAAATTAAAATGTGCCATTTTGCAGGTCTTTTTCCACCAGGGTGAGTTGTGCATTATTCCTGCACCAAGAAAACCTGACGCTGAATCCTGGTTACCCACTACACCCCCAACAATCCCACAAGCATTGAATATAATCTCAGCACATCCAGAAAAAGTTTTGGCTTCAGAATTAATACGAGCTGCTGTTAATAGGCGTATCATAGGGTAAGAAAAATCACTGTTATTGTTAGTTGAGGAACCTTTTGCTTTAGTAGAACACAAGTCTTTCACCTAATGCGTGTGGAACACATTTCACCTAAATTACAGATAATATCCCTCTTCATGAAATTGACTAGCAAGTTAAATATATGGATTTTTAAAGCTAAGAAACAGCTTTGTTGTTGTTGTTTTGTTGTTGTTTGAGACAACTTCTCACTATGTTGCCCAGGCTGGGGTTCAACTATTGGTCTCAAGTGATCCTCCTTCCTCAGTCTGCCATGTGACTGGTACTTTAGGTGTGTGTCTTCATGTCTACTTTAGATATATCTTTTACTTCCCATTCAACAGTGTTATAATCTAGCCCCAGTGTTTTTGCATTTACTTATCTTAGGTATTGTGGCTGTTATCTCTATCCCTGGATTTAAAAATGTTAGATCTTTAAATGAAAAATTAAGGGCTAGGGATATAGCTCAGTTGGTAGAGTGCTTGCCTTGCATGCCCAAGGCCCTGGGTTCAATCCCCAGCACCACAAAAAAAAAAAAAAAAAAAAAAAAAGAAAGAAAGAAAGAAAAAGAAAAGAAAAATTAAGGAAGCACAATGTACTCAAGTGTTTTCCTGTGGTTCTGGAGCTCTGTGTGGTCTTCTTTGATGTATGTGAAATATTCTAAGATTCAGAAGAGAAAGAAGGCATCATGCTACTAACATTTCAGTTTGACCATTTAAATTTGAATACTTATTAAATGTTTAATACCATTCAGATCTTAATCATATCAAAAATCTATTTGAGCTTTGTTTCAGTGTTCACCCCTTGTTTTGGAAAAATAGAGTCTGATCTTATTCTTATTTCAAAGTGTAGTAGGTATTCTGTATTTCAGTTTTTTTTTTTTTTTTTGAGCTCCCCATAATCTCTTTTGTTTTCCATTTCTTCCCACTTTCAATTTTTCCTCTGTTCTTTCTTACAGTCTTAGAATATGTACACTATCTTTCTTTTTATCTGTCCTATCACTTTCTATTCTTGATAAACCAGTAAGATGTTAAAAGGAAAGTGAATGGTATGAAAATCATAGATATTTACATTGAAATAAAAGCAACTATGTTACCTGTCATAGGTACCCAGAAAAAGTTCAAGCCTCCCTTCATCGAGCACACTGCTTCCTTCCAGCTGGCATTGTAGCAGTACTAAAACAGCAGCCCAGATTGGTGGCTGCCGCTGTTCAGGCATTTTATCTGCGGGACCCCATTGACCTGCGAGCCTGTCGTATTTTCAAGACATTCTTGCCTGAAACACGAATAATGACATTGGTAAGATATCTCTCTTGGTCATTTAGTTTCTCTCTTAGAAGAGTTAAAACATAATTTTAATTGTTCTCTAGAAAATGTTAGAAATATTGTGTTCCCTTATAGCAAGTTAACACACAGTTTTTTCTTCTTTCTTTTTCCTCATCCAATGGAGGAAGTTTTCAAGAGACCTGATTACCCATTTTATATCTTAGTGATCCCTGATTTTTATTTATTTATTTATTTTTTTTTTTTGGTACTGGGGATTGAACTCAGGGGCACTCAACCACTGAGCCACCTCCCCAACCCTATTTCTTATTTTATTTAGAGATAGAGTATCACTGAGTTGCTTAGCACTTCACCATTGCCAAGGCTGACTTTGAATACTCCATCCTCCTGCCTTAGCCCTCCAAGCCTCTAAGATTATAGGCATGCACCACTGTGCCTAGCTCCCTGGCTATTTTTTTTATTTTTTATTTTTTTAGTTATCAATGGACCCTATTTTATACATATATATATATATATATATATATATATATGTTTCTTTAGTTGTAGATGGACACAATACCTTTATTTTGTTTATTAGTTTAGTTTTTTTTTTTTGTTTTTTTTTTTTTTTTATTTTAACGTGGTGCTGGGGATTGAACCCAGTGCCTCACACATGCTAGGCAAGCACTCTGCCACTTGAACCACAATCCCAGCCCCCTCCTTGGCTGTTTTTGACCGTATTTTCTCTATTTCTAGAATTATTTCCTTCTTAATAATAAAATTTGTCATCTCTCCCAGAGAATTAAGAGTTATTCTTTTATTTTCTTTCCCCCAGACTGCCATAAAATGTAATTAATGGTAAGAATTCTATTACTAAGGACTGGAGGTGGAGCTCAGTGGTAGAGTGCTGATCTACACATGCAAGACCCTTGGGCTCAATTTCCCAGCACCACCAAAATAAGTAAATAAATAAAAGAATTCCATTTCTGATAAATAAAATATAGGCAGTGGGGTAAATTTTATAATATGTGAATTATATCTCACAAAGATGTTACTAAAAACTGGTTGGGTGGTCTTTTCATTTCACCTGGGAATATATGAGTATGAAGCTCATAAATGAACTTATTGCTAGATTTAACTGTAAAATGATATTCAGATTTTTAATTTCACAAAGAGACTCATGAATTTTGTGTCCCAATGTTCAGGTCACTTTCACTAAATGTCTGTATGCCCAGCTGGTACAACAGAGATTTGTGCCAGATCGGCGGAGTGGATACAAGCTGCCTCCTCCATCTCATCCTCAGTACCGAGCCCATGAATTAGGCATGAAGTTGGTAATGTTGAACCAGCATTATTTTTTCCTTCTTTTTTTTTTTTATTTTTAAAATTTGTTTTAATTAGTTATACATGACAGTAGAATGTACTATGATACATCATATATAAACGGAGTATAATTTTCTGATCGTACATGATATAGAATCCCATTGGTAGTATTGTCATATATGTACATAGGGTAATAAATAATGTCTGATTCATTCTACTGTTCTTCCTAACTCCCTGCCCCCTCCCCTCCTTTCACTTCCCTCTACCTAAAGGAACTCTATTCTTCCCTAGCCTCACTTCCGCCCCGCCCTTATTGTAAGTTAGCATCCATGTATCAGAGAAAACATTTGACCCTTGGTTTTTTGGGATTGGCTTATTTTGCTAAGCATGATAGTCTCCAACTGCATCCATTTACCAGCAAAGTCTTAGATATTCCATTGTGTATATATCCCTTGTTTTCTTTATTCATTCATCTGTTAAATGGCACCTAGGTTGGTTCTGTAGTTTAGTTATTGTGGGTTGAGCTACTGTAAACATTGATGTACCTGTGTCATTGTAATATGCTGATTTAAGTCCTTTGAGTATAAACTGAGGAGTGGGATAGCTGGGTCATATTTTTTTCCCTCTTTTATGTAAAAGATTTATTGACAGAATAAAGACGCAGTACAGAAAGTCCAGAAATATACCATGTTTATGTAAGAATGTAGTAAAATGTGGTACTTTAAATCGGAAGGAAATAATGGATTATTCAATAAATAATGATAAGACAACTGTAAAGCCATCTGCAAAATTAAAATTAATTCCCTCATACCTATACCAGAATAAATTCCAGTCAGATAAAATATTTAAATGTAAAATTTGAAACCATAAAATTTGAAAGAAAACACAGGAGAACATTTTATGATCTGAATAGGAAAGGTCTTTTTTAACATGATTTAAAACTAGGAGCAATAAAAGAAAAGACCAAGGGCTGGGGAGATAGCTCAGTTGGCAAAGTGCTTGCCTTGCAAGCACAAGGCCCCGGGTTCAATCCCCAGCACTGAAAAAAAAAAAAAGTTTGAGGCTGAGGAAAGAGCCCCTGTTGGAGAGCGTTCGCCTAGCATGCGCAAGGGTCACATTTTGAATCCCCGGTGCCTCAGAGGGAAAAAAAAAAAAAAAGAAAAAAAGATGATCAAAAAATTTGATTGTGTAAAAATTTTTGCTTGAGAAAGGAAAATCCCATAATGTCAAAAAAGTACAAATCTGCAGAAAGTATTATTTACAACCTAAAAGAAAGAAAACTGACTTCTGTAATACATGAAATATTCCTTTAAGTCAATATGAAAAAGGTAATACTAATCAATTAATTTAAAAATGTTCAGAAACTGTGAACAGATTGTTCACAAAAAAGGAAACACAAATAACTTTTAAATGTGAAAAGTGTTAACCCTTGTTCATATAAAGAAATTCAATTTAAAACTACAAAATAGTGTTTTTTACCATTAGATTGGCAAGTATCAAAAAGTTTGATACATATACTAGATTGGTGAGACTATATAAAAAAAGACACTCTTGAACATTGGTGATAGGATTAGAAATTGACTCATCTTCTTAGAACAATTTAACAATATCCACCAACATTTAAACTGTACAAATCCTTTTACTCAGAATTTTTACATCTAGAAATGTTTCTTCCATGTATTTTACATATGCACAAAGATACATGTGTATGTATACAAGCATGCTTATTGTTGTAGCTAAAAATTAGAAACTTCTTAACTGTCTGTAGAAAGATAATGATTAGATAAATTATGGCTTATCCATGAAGCAAGATAGATAAATTTATAGTGTTCATATGAAATGATCTCCAGTAATATAGTTAACATGAAAAACAAAGTTCAGAATAGTGTGTGTATTGCTATTGAGTGACAAAAGGGGTGGAGTAAGAAGATGTACATATGCAAATATCTGCTTGAGTACATATATTACTTCTGAAAGAAGATGCAAGTGGTTAGTAACAGTCTCCTCTACAGTGACCAGAGAAACTCTGTGATTGAATTATTTTGTCATACTTATCTATTGTATTTTAAAATAAGCCTTAAAACAAAAGGATTTCTTCCCTTTCCTATGTCTGGGACCATTCCCAATTCATTAATAATTTCTGTTACAGAAAAAACTTTTTGTAAACCCTTTTTATAGTCAGATAAGATATAAGTTTAAATTTCTGGTTTTTATAATCAGCAGGAAAAAGAAAACAGGAATCCCTTTTTGAAATTTTTCTTGAGGCGGGGAAAGGGGGAAGGAAAGATGGTGGAATGAGACAGACATCATTACCCTATGTATATGTATGATTACATGAATGGTGTGAATCTACATCTTGTACAACCAGAGAAATGAAAAATTGTACCCCATTTGTGTACAATGAATCAAAATACAGTCTGTAAAAATAAAAAATTTAAAAAAAATTTTTTTAAATAAAAGAAGACAATAAAGAAAAAATAAGAGAGAGAACTGATCCAGGGCTACCTAAAAAGATAAAAGGTAGCTGGGCAAGAAGAATGATCAAATAGATAATGGAAGAAAATGTCTCTGAACAATAGAAAGATTTCAATTTTCAAGTAGTAAGGCTCATTGAGTTCAAAATATGATTAATTTAGAAAGATGTTATGTGGAGAATTTTCTGAATAACAAAAAAGAAAATTTTTCATAGCTGCTCAGTTCACAATAGCCAGAATGTGGAACCAACCTAGATGTCCTTCAATTGATGAATGGATAAAGAAACTGTGGTATATATATACAATGGAATATTACTCAGCCATAAAGAATAATAAAATTATGGCATTTGCAGGCAAATGGATGAAATTGGAGAATATCATGCTAAGTGAGATAAGCCAATCTCAAAAAACCAAAGGAAGAATGATCTCGCTGATAAGTGTATGATGACACATAATGGGGGATGGGAGGGGTTAGTGTTAGGGTTAGAGTTAGGATTTGGGAGGGGGGCAAAAATGGAGTAAGGAAGGACTGTATAGAGGGAAAAGAGGGGTGTGAGAGGGGTGGGGGGAAGGGAGAAAATAACAGAATGAATCAAACAACATTACCCTATGTAAATGTATGATTACACAAATGGTATGCCTTTACTCCATGTACAGACAGAGAAACAACATATATTCCATTTGTTTACAATAAAAAAAAAGAACAGTGAAAAAAAAAAAAAAAAAGAAAAAAAAAAAAGAAAATTTTATAACTCTACCTATGGAGAGAATAGATTATTTATAGAAGCTGTATAATCAAAACAGCACCAAGCTTCTCATGTAAGCTAAGAAAACAGATATTTATAGAAAAGAAGCTTGATTTGAGAATGGTATTCCTAGAAATTTTTAATTGTTCTACAGGACAAAAGACATACATGTGGGGACATGCAAGGAAGCTAAAATTATACCACTTACATCTAAGTAATTGAAAAAGTTTAGCAGAGTGAAAGTTATATGGAAACAAAGCTGTGCATAGGAAGAGTAACAAGCAGTGTCAGTCTCCTGAGCCTGCCCCATTGCTTCAGGGGAGCTCCAATTTCCACCCCTCCCTGTTCATCTTCTAGTGAGTGTTGTGGATTTGTTGTTTTCCTTTAGCATAAACATGAATATTTTTTATGAAGCCTTTATGTCTTGTCTCCTTGAAAAACCCTGGTAGTTGCTGTTATAGCAGGCTCACTCTACAGCACTCACACTACTCTAGCACCTTGGTGAACTGCTGGAGTGATGTGGTGAGTCTGATGTTATTCCTCATATTCTGCTTAGTGCCCTAAGATACCTGTTTGCTGGTCATCCAACAACATAGTCTTATCTATCCAAAAAAAAAAAAAAAAAAAGGTTTTCTTTCCCTTTAGAATACGTAGTATTCTAAAGAGAATCAGAAACTTGGAAATGAATTCATATTTTTCATAAAATTGAACAAGTGTTATGAAAGTCCATATCCCCATGTGTCCAGCCACCTAGTTCTTGAGTATGGCTAAGTGATAGAGAGTAACTTAATAACATAATATGAGAAAACAGTAACCTAATAATAAAAATTCTGCCTATCTCATGTAGGCACATGGATTTGAGATCTTATGCTCCAAATGTAGCCCACATTTTTCTGACTCCAAGAAATCCCTTGTGACCGACTCACCACTCTGGACCAGTTTCCTTGGAAGCCTGAAGAAGAATAATTACTTTAAGGTAGGATTTGTTAACATTTGTAAAAGTCTGTAAACCAGGGAAAATCAAACCAGTGACTTTAGTCCTAGGGTCTGTATTTAAATGTGTAACATAATTATAAAAGCTTGAGTTAAAAGGGAATCTTTGTAGTTCAGTGCTACCCAAGATCTTGGAATGGGGTAATGAGAGGGTGTCTTGACTATTTCCAGTATTAGAGAAATCTAATACTATTTGTATTAAGTGATGAAAGTTATTATTTGTATGAGATGAACAACTTGTAAAAATTTATAAGCAAACATGAAGATACCAGATAGGAAAATTAGCAAAGATGGGGATAAAATATTGCAAAAGAACAGCTAATAAATGTTTCTCAAAGTATTCAGCCTCACAGGTATAAAGATAAACATATGAACACAATATGGAAGACAGTTTTTTATGTATGTAAAAGGTGAATGTGAAGCAGTTTGAAAAGAAGTATGTAAGCTATTAGAGTATATTTTTTAATAATATAAAACAATAAGTATGAATACCATTATAAATATTTATGTAGAAAATAGAAGTGATATGTTATGGTGGGATTAGGCTATGTTTGATTCAGTTTGGCAAACTTTTTGTACCTTGTTTTAGAAATTGCTTTCTAATTAATCAATTATATCTTAACAAGTAATTAAATAATAGAAATCGGTAGAAAACTTTCCAAACCAAAGAGAAACTAGAGCCCAAACAAGTACACTAATGACAAAACAGAGACTAGAATTCTGGCCTTATGATTCCTAAACAACACATCTTACACTGCTTCCCTGAAAGTTGCTGGTGATATTTTAATGATGCTTTGTAAGTAATATTCTGGCACCCCATTATTATTTTTTTTAAAAGGAACTGATAGAAGGTTCTTCTCAGTACCAAGAACGGCTAGAAATGGCAAAGAACTATTTCCAACTCTCAGTAAACCGTCCTGAAAGGTGAGTATAGTTAGGACACCAACTACAAAGTATGATAGGCTGGTAGTTCTCTTTAAATAAGAAAGTTAATTTATTGTTGTTTTAAAAGTAACATTGTCATTCATTGTAGTAAATAAAGATGTGAAAAGGAAAAAAATTCTTACCAGATTTAATCACTGTTATCTTGATTTATTGCCTCCAGGTTTTTATTCCACTTTAAAAAAATTTTTTTTAGATGTTGATAGACCTTTATTTTATTTGTTTATTTAAGAATCAAACCTAGTGCCTCACACATGTTAGGCAAGTACTCTATCACTGAGTCACAACCCCAACCCTCCATTGGTTTTTTAATACTTAATGAAACTTTATATTTTTGTAGATAATTTTTATTCATTATGATCTTACATATTTCTATGGCATTAAAAATCTTTATAGGGGCTGGGGATATAGCTCAGTTGATAGAGTACTTACCTCGAATGCACAATGCCCTGGGTTCTAATCCCCAGCACCACAAAGCCAGCCAATTTAGCAAGGCTCTAAGCAACGTAGTGAGACCCTGTCTCTAAGTAAAATATATAAAGGGTTGGGGATGCGGCTCAGTGGGTGAGTGCCCCTGGGTTCAATCCCTAGTACCAAAAAAAAAATCTTTATAAATATAATTTTAAATAGTTGCTCAGTATTTGAGCAAATGGATATGCCATAATTTACTCAATTATTGTACTATGGAGAAAAAATTGAAAGTAGCTTAAATACCCAACATTTTAATTAATGTTGCAGGAGAGATTCCCATTCTCTACACTATGATAATTTTTAAACAGTTTAAACCAAACTCATATTTCCTTTTAGACCTGTTCTTGAATTCCTAATGTTTAAAAATTATTTTTTTTGAACAACTGAATTAATGTCACAGATATTTTTTTCCTAAGATCTTTTAATAGTACCACCATCTTCCTCTTAACTCAAAGCCCTGACTATTCTTAGATTCAGTAGGTAGCTCCTGTTTATTATTATCTTGTCTCTTGCATTGTTTCTTACCTCCCTGCCATTTCAGTTACTTAATTTGTGAACTATTTTAGTACCTAAACTTGTTTCCCAACTCTAGTGACTCTTTTATTCCAATTCAACCATTAGAGCCAGGAAAACCTGCTTAAAATATTATACCTCCAATCATGCCACTTTTTGCAGTTCTAAAAGTTATTAGGAATTGTTTCTTCCATACCAGTACTTGGGATCAAATGTAGGGCTTCAGACATACTGGACAGGTAATCATCACTAAGCTTCAGTCCCTGCCCTAGAGACTGTAATTGCAAGCCCCTGAAATATCCATCAATAAATAGGTAAATGAATTGCAGTGTATTTTCTTCAGATTTATTTATTTGTTTTAAATTGATAGATGAAATTAGATGTGCTTATCATGTATAACATATTTTGAAGTATATACACATTGCAGAATGGTTAAATCTAATTAAAATAAGCATTACCTCACATAACTTGACAACATATTGTATTCTTCAGAGATGCAGAGAATGTCCACACCACAAAAGTAAGTAAGTCTGTAAAGTAATGCATATGTTAGTTTTATCTAGTCATGCCACAAATTATATATATTTCAAAACATGTTTTACGTGATAAATGTACAATTTTCATCAGTTAAAAAATAACCGATGAAATTGGGGGGCTGGGGTTGTGACTCAGTGGTAGAGTGCTTGCCTAGCACATGTGAGGCACTGAGTTCAATCCCCAGCACCACAGAAAACAAAACAAACAAACATATTGTTGTCCATCAACTAAAAACATTTTTAAAATAAAAATAAAAAATAAATTGGGAAAAGTGAATATGCAGAAATATAATAAAATGGAATGACACTAAACATTGGTAAGCAATTTGTTCACTTACTATGCCTTGAAAAGCTTGAAAAGTTGTTATAAAATAAATTCGCCTCATTAAAAAATATATAGCTAAATGGTATTATCAGAGTATGCCATAATTTACTTCACGACATGATCAACATTTGTTTTGAATTTATTGTTATAATATTGTTGCAGAGAGCATCTTTATGCATTAAAAAACAAATCCTTTCCATTCTTTAAGTCCTAACTCAAATGCCTCCTCCCTGAAGCCTTTCATTATCTCTTCAACTTCTGTATCCCACCACAATGGAACTAGTTATCCTCCCCTTTGTCTGACCTTAGCATTTGCTGTTTCTGAATAACTATGTATTATGATTATTGTGTGTTTATGATTAGTTGTGTGTTTCTTTTTTCTCTCCTGGTAATGTTTACATAGGATGGAACAGGGACAATTTTCTATCAGCACATGATTTTGCATAATATGCAGATGTTTGTTAATTAACACATGTTCTTTCTACAGCTTGATTTGTTCCATTCTAAGTAATTTAGACAAGGTTCCATCAATTTATATAACAAACCTTGTCACCATTGTATAATAACTTACTCGTCATATAAACAATATGCACATTTTCTCAGCAGAGCACAAAATGGTATCAAGAGACTTGATTTCCAGACGTTCCTCCATCCAATTAAATGAGCTTACAAAAGTTATAAAACTTCTCTGGGCTCTGGTAGTCTCATCTGTAAAACAGAATTGTTACCTCCCCAAAATAGTAATTAGAGGACCAAAAAAGAAAATGTATTTAAAGTGTTGGTATAGCATTTCATACATGAGAGATTAACATATATATATAACATTTATATATAAAATATATAAATTGAAAGGGTTGTACTAAATCAACAACTTCATAGTGGTGTTCCGTACAGCCTGCTGCAGAACCAAAGGGGAAGGCAAAAATGGGTAGATCCTTGGGCCTCCATTCTGTGCTTTTATCAAAGCCATTTTTCTCTAACTTTTCTGTATTTTATGGTTCCTGGTAGAAGTTTATCTGAGAAAAAGGGGTCTGCAACCTAAAAAAATGTTGAAAAACAAAATGGGCTACCAATTTTTAAATACTGTGTTTTTTTAAAGAATTTAACTTTTATTTAATTAATTAATTTATTTTTAATGTGGTGCTGAGGATCAAATCCAGTGCCTAGGCAAGTGCTCTACCACTGAGCTACAACTCCAGCCATAATACTGTGTTTTTATGATTGCTCTTCTAGGCTCTTATAAAGAAATACTAATGTCTTTTATTTTTTATAGTTCTCTTGCTATGAGCCCAGGTGAAGAAATCTTAACCATATTACAGACAATACCATTTGATATAGAAGAGCTTAAGAAAGAAGAAGCTAATCTTCACCCAGAGGATGGTAAGTGATGAACCAGGACACAGAAGGAAGGCTAGAAAGAATTAAAGCAACCCACTAAGTCTCACAGGGTCTTTCCTAAGACTACTTCTCAGGCAACTTTAGGATGGCAATATCATGCTTGCTTCTTTTTCAGATGATCGCTGGTTAGATCTCTCACCAGATCAGCTGGACCAGCTACTCCAAGAAGCCACTGGCAAAAAAGAATCACAGCCTATTTCCAAGAATAAGGAGCAGGACTACGATTTAACTCAAGTTTCAGAGAGCATGAAAGCTTTCATATCCAAAGTCTCAACCCACAAGGGAGCAGAGCTACCTCAGTAATTTGTTTTAAAAGTATAAATATCTAAATGGTTATAAGCCAGATATTGGAGTCATTCAGTCAATGGGAAATGCCATTTCCTTCTATTTATTTATTTATTTAGTTAGTTGGTTGTAGATGAACACAATACCTTTATTTATTTTTATGTGGTGCTGAGAATCGAACCCAGTGCTTCACATGTGCTAGGCAAGCACTCTGCCACTGAACTACAATCCCAGCCCTGATTTGTACTTCTTTTTCTCCTCTTTTGGTGTCTGGTATTGATGATAACTTACTTATAGGAAGTCAGAGTTCTAGTAACCTGATCCCTGACTGTCCTTGAAGTAAGCCACAAAAATTCCTTAACAGATTTAAGAACCATGCCAGCAACTATGCCCTTTACTCTTTAGACTTTTATTCGGAGCCTCATAGATTCTTAGCATCTGTCTCTCAACAAATTTAGACTTCTGATCTCCTACTCCACAAGCAGACTGGAAGCAGCAAACTCAAAAGTGGACAGAAGGACTCATCTGAGGCAGAAATAATAACAGAAGAAATGTGAAATTATTTTGGCAAGTAATAAGGAGAAAAGGTAGAATTGTTCCTTAGCAAATATATCTTTATTAGTGCAGATGCTCTTGAGCCTTCTGAAAAGATTAAAATTGAATTTATTTTCTCTTTAAGAAGGCAGAGATGAGGGAAGGAATATTCATATTTATTTTTCAAGCTTTAGTTTTTAAGGGAATAAACTTTGTATAAATAAACTTAGGTAAATACATTCTTTGACTAATGCTAGAAATACCTTGTAGAGGGCAGAGTGAATGGATCCCTAAATGCATGTTAAATGTGCAATGACTTTTCTTTCATCACACTTTCCTATTTTTGTTGTTCTGCAAGGCCAGTAAGCACAAGAATTTTTTTTTTTTCCCCAAATGAAGACATTAAAACTGCCATTTTCTTTTCTGTCCCTCTTTGATTTAGTTTTCCTAAGAACGGTACCACTTTAGCAAAAGTCTCAAAAACTTGCATTCAGAATAAACTGTTTTTTTCCCTTTATCTTGCAGAGAACATTCTGAGGCGCCAATCACTTTTGATGCAGATTCCTTTCTTAATTATTTTGATAAAATTTTGGGTAAGTTATACTGTGATGTTTATTCATTTTGAAACTGTAAGGAGTGTGACTATTGCTAGAGAATTGGAGCATTAGATCACTCAGAAGTCAAAACATCTACTTTTCTTCATTGTCGTGATTGCTTTCAACCATAAATTACTGCCCTGTTTTGTGATTTTACAGAGGCTGCCTAGTTATGCTTGATATAGTAGCTGCTCATGAAATATTTGAGTGAATGAGTTTATATGTTTAGATAGGATTTTACCTTGATTTCTATATTATACTGTTTTTCCTCTTTCAAACTTACTATGTTTACAAATCAATAAAAAAATGGCAAACAACCTAATAGAAAAAATCAACACAGGATATAAATAGACAGTTCACTGAAGAAAATAGTTAATTCTTCCTAGTAATCAAGTAAATGCATAATAAAAGTATGAACTTTTTGCTCATCATATTAGAAATTTTAAGATTGATAATAACCAGTTTATTTATTTTTTAAAAACCACAGGGCTGGGGAGATAGCTCAGTTGGTAGAGTGCTTGCCTTGCAAGCACAAGGCCCTGGGTTCAATCCCCAGCACCACAAAAAAAAAAAAAAAAACCCACAGTTTCTTTTTTTTATATCTTGATTTTATTAACTTATTTTTTTGTGGAGCTGAGGATTGAACTCAGTGTCTCATCTGTGTGAGACAAGCACTCTACTACTGGAGCTATAACACCAGCTCCACCAGGTTATTTTAAGGGTTGGAAAAATGAATGTTGTCAAATTCTAGGGATAGAAGTATAAGTTGTTTTTTTCCCAGGGAAGTTTGGCACTGTAGAATGTTCATAACTTTTGACTTAGCAATTTTGCTTCCATGAATCTACTCTATGAAAAAGATAAATGTGCTAAGATGGTCACTGCATCATTATAGTAACAAAATCTTTGAAATATCCAAAATGTCCACCAACAAATGTCTACCAAGAGGGAATGTTTTTGTTATTGTTTTTGTTTTATTTTTTAGATGTAGATGAACCTTTATTTTATTCATTTATTTATATGTGGTGCTGAGAATCAAACCCATTGTTCTACCACTGAGCCACAACCCTAACCCCCAAAGAGGGAATGTTTAAGTAAATCATTGTTTATCTGTATTATAAAATCTCCACAGCCATAATAAAAATGAAGTCATTTGTGTGTTCTGACAGAAGAAGACCTTGAAGACATTTAAATAAGTGGAAGAGAGCAAACCTCAGTTCAATATGAACATTATAACATATATAAGAAAAGTATGTTTATATATATCTACAAAAGTTTAGTCAGTATCCAAACCTTAATTTATGCAGAGCTATTAAAGATGAGATCTGATCAAACTGTTAAAAGATGTCTTTGGGACAGGAGGATTACAAGTTCAAAGCCAGCCTCTGCAATTTAGCAAAGCCCTAAGCAACTTAGTGAGACCCTATCTGAAAATAAGAAATTAAAAAAGGGCTAGGATGTGGTTCAGTGGTTAAGTGCCCCTGGGTTTGATCTGTGGTACCAAAAAAAAAAAAAAAAAAAAAAAAAAAAAAGGTCTATGAGAAGAGAGGGAACTGGGGGAGTGCTGCAGTGTTGGACACCTATAACCCCAACTACTTGGGAGGGTGAAATAGAAGGATGGCAAGTTCTAGGCCAGCCTGGGCAACTTAGCAAGATTCTGTCTCAAAATAAAATAAAAAGAGCCAGGGATATAGTTCTGTGGTAGAGCACTTACCTATCATTCATAAGGCCCTGGTTTCCATCTTCAGTATCACATCACACACACACACACACACAAACACAGAGAAAGCTATGAGACAGTACTATGGATTGAATGTTTACATCAAGATATGTATGGTTTTTTATTATTATTTTTATTTTGCTATGCTGGGGAATGAAACCAGGGCCTCACTTATGCTAGGTGAATAAACTAGCAAAAAACTTAATTGGCTCAACCTGTGTTTTCCTGCAAATATCTAATGGCATTCCCATTTCTGGATTTTTGTGAGGTAGTTTGCCTATCTATATTGATCCTGTCCTGTTTGTACCACTATAATTCTTTTGAGAAGTGTAATGACTCAAAAAAAATTTACCAAGTGGCTCATTTTATGTTGGGATCTAAATAGGGCCAAGACCTCATGAATCAGACTCTGATGATCTAGATGAGGAAGACTTTGAATGTTTAGATAGTGATGATGATGTGGACCTAGAAACACAGGAATCTGGTGAAGAGGCATCTCTGAAAGGAACTCTTGATAATCTCAAGTCATACATGGCCCAGATGGACCAGGAACTGGCACATACCAACATTGGCAAAAGTTTTACCACACAGAAACAGGTGGTAAGTGTGTTTTTAACCTCTTTCCCTTCCTAAGTCTGTTATGTATGATTGCTAAAGTCATATTTTACCTGTTTTTCTTTTCTTCTGATTTGTGAGATTTGAAATAAATAATAATGCTAATTTGGGGTGAGGGGTGCTGGGGATCAAACCCAGGACCTTGTGTATGCTAAGCACACACACTATCATTGAGCTATACCCCAGGCCCAAGAATGCAAATTTTTTCCTAACTCTGGTAAGATGAAACATTATATAAACTAGGCATGGTGTACACATGTAGCTGGTGCTAGTATTCCCAGCTGCTGGGAGACTGAGGCAAGAGAACCACTTGAACCCAGGAGTTTGAGGTTAGTGTAGACAAAATAGTGAGATCCTGTCTTTAAAAACCTGGGTTTATAACTCAGTGGTAGAGCATGTACTTAGCATACACAAGGCCTCTTATTCAGTCTTCAGTACCAAAAAGTAAAGACTATAAATGTTATTTTCTGGATATAATATTACTTATTCTATGCTATCTATAAAATAGTCATATAATATACTCAAGCAAATTTGTGGTTGTGCACTACTACTGCCATAATAAATGGATTTTATAAAAGAGAAATGATCTTAAATATCTAAACAATTTCAAATTTTGTTTTCTATGTTTCCCTAATTTAAAACCAAATTTAGAATCATCTTCCATTCACATTTTCATCCTAGTTTTTATGCCAGCACTGTCTAGTCTTAAGAGACTGTATGGAAAGAGTGTGGACCTTAGAGTTTCATGGATCAGAGGTTGAAATCCAGCTCAACCATCCACTGTGATTGTATCCATTAACCAGTAATCCTCATGTGATAGAATTAACTCAAACTAAGAGACAACAGTAAAACCAATAATAGGCTTCTAACTAAAGTTAATTCCCTTTGCTTTAATCATCTAAACCACATTTAAAGCTCTAATTACTTTCAGTATTGCCAAACCCTAATAGCATACATTAGATTTATCTAAAGCAGTACTTAAATTTCATTGAGTGTAAACCACCTAAGGATCTTGTTACAGTTTGGATTTTTATTAAGCAGATCTGGGATAAGGTCTGAAATATTCTATTTCTAGCAAGCCATGAGTTATACAGGTGCTGCTATGCAGACAATTTGAATTGCAAGCATATAAAAGTCTAGAGATCAAACTGCAATCTTTCAAATCTTTCTCCAGCCTGTGAAATCAGAGACCAAGTAGCAGTTCAGAGTCTTTGTGACTGGACTCCACAAAGCCTTAGATTTTTACTTTAAGCTTTGTAATTGAAGAAAAAAAGGAAATCTAGCTTCTTTCATTTGGGGGAAAATTTAGATTCTTATCTTTTTTTTATTAGTATATTATAGTTGCACATAATATTGGGGTTCCTTTTGACATAATAATATAATATAATAATTATATTCCATATATCCAAGCATGGAATATAATTTGCTCCATTTTAGTCCCTAGTACTTTCTCTTTCTCTTCCCTCCTCCTTTCCCCTGTTTCCTGCCTCTATTCTGCTGACCTCCTTTCTATTTATTTGTAGTTTTTAAAATTAGTGGTTTCTAGATATACATAAAGGTGAAATTCACTATGGTATATTCATATATTACATAGCATAGTTTGGTCAATTTCATTCCACCATTCCTCCCTTTTCCTGTCCCTCCTTTTTCCCCTCATCCCCTTCCCCTACTCCACTCCTTTCTATTTTCATGGAATCCTTTGTCTTTTTTTTATTGTTCATTTTTATGTTTATTTCTCTTTTTTGCACTGATAATTGAACCCAGGGATACTTTACCACTGAGCTCAATCTATAGCCCTTTTAAAATTTTATTTATTTAACAAACTTTTTTGTAGTTGTGTATGGATAGCATGCCTTTATTTTATTTATCTTTATGCGGTGCTAAGGATCGAACCCAGTGCCTCACACATGCTAGGCAAGCACTCTGCCACTGAGATACAGTCCCAGCCCTTAAAGTTTTATTTGGAGGGGTTGTCTTGCTGAGTTGCCTGGGCTGACCTTGAACTTGTGATCCTCCTGCTGCAGCCCTTCTAGTAGCTGGAATTGGAGGCATAAACTACCACACCCAGTTTCTTTCTTTTAAAACTCTTAGGCAACTTCCAAATGTATTTTCTTAATTCTAGTTATTTCCTTTGGGTTATTTAGTTTTTTCCTTTTTTTTGAGACAGGTTCTCACTAAATTGCTTAGAGCCTTGGTAAAGTAGTGAGGCTCACCTCAAACTTGTGATCCTCCTGCCTTAGCCTCCCCAGTTGTTGGAATTACAGGTGGGCTATTTCAAAATAGAGACAAAAATCTTTCAATTTGTAGAAATTTTTTCTAGAGGCAGGTGTGGTGGTACACTCTTGTAATCCCAGTGAGTCAGGCTGAGGCAGGAGGATAGTAAGTTCAAAGCCAGGCTCAGCAATTAGCCAAACCCTAAGCAACTTAGCAAGATTCTGTCTCAAAATAAAAATAAACAAAAAATGTGAGTCAATTCCTAGTACCAAAAAAAAAAAAAAAAAGAAAAAGAAAAGAAATTTTTCCTGGAAAAAAATGTATCATAATCTTTAAAATCAAGTTTTAATATATGTGTTAAACCATGTAGATTATTAGACTTCATTTTTACAGAATATATTGTTACATTTTAAATTGAAATTCAAATATACATTGTTGCTTTGTGTAGCTTTTTACTGTAATCAACATTCAGCCTCAGGGAATATTATTCTTTGATTTTCTTTTCCCTCCAGAATAAGGAACTTCCATCCCAGACCGCCAGTAATAATTCAGATGAAGAAGATTCTGGTGCAGGAGAGTCTGTTATGGAACCAGTGGATATAGACCTGAACCTGGTTTCAAATATTTTGGAATCCTACAGCTCTCAAGCTGGACTGGCAGGACCTGCTTCCAACCTTTTACAGAGCATGGGAGTGCAGCTGCCTGACAACGCAGATCACAGAGCCATAAGTAAGCCAGGCCAAGAGTAACCAGCATATCTAGCTTCTCTTTTCTCTCTTAAATAATGAATCTAAGTGTGTTCATTTCTACTTTTAATTACTCATTTGGTAAAAATGGTTCTTCATTACAAATGAGCTCCAAATATTGCCTTTTCTGGCTTGATAATTTCTATTATATCTAGAAATATCTTTTTAAATTTATTTAAATGTTTTTCTGTCACATTCTTTCCTGTCATTCTGGGCCTCAATTAGGAATATGTTCTTGTTCTTTTTAGTTGATTCAGAAATTATAATATCTTCAAGTCTGCATTATTGTTAATAAATTTGAGTTATTGACACTTTCTATAGACTGCTTACTATGGCTCATGTTTTATTGAAAAAAATAACTCTTTGTATATGTGATAAGCTTCCTGATATGTTTAGACAAATTCTACTATATGAAGGTTATTCATTATGGTTTTGTGCATTAAAATACTTAAATATTTCATTCCAAATATTTTCATCATTACTATATTTTATTTCATTAAAACTATTCTTAAAAAATAAAGGAGAAATTGCCAGGGGTGGTGGCACATGCCTGTAATCCCAGCAGCTTGGGAGACTGAGGCAGAAGGATCACAAGTTCAAAACCAGCCTCAGCAACAGCAAGACACTAAGCAACTTGGTGAGAGACACTGTTTCTAAATAAAATACAAAATAGGGGTAGGGCTGGGGATGTGGCTCAGTGGTTGAATGCCCCTGAGTTCAATCCCCAGTATCAAAAAAAAAAAGGAGATTAAATTGTACCCAGATAAAATCTGACGGACTTAATCACTAGTAAAACTGCCCCATAGGAGATGATTAACAGGAGTTTGTCAAGCTGAAATGAAAGGAAAATAAATACTAACTACAAACCATATGACGAAATAAAGAACCTCAATAAAGTGCATAGGTAAGTGTAAAATTTAACATTATTGTAATTTCAATTTGTAATGCTGTTTATTTCCCATATAATTCAAACAATGGCTTAAATCAGTGGTTCTAAATCTATGATAATTATTACCCAAGTGACAGTATATATCTCCATATTTCCTTGCACCTGTGTGACCCAGATATTTTATCACTCTTGGTTAAAGACTACCTTTAGGTCCTAGAAGATGCCTGCAGATCCTAGAATCTTGGCAATGGGCTTCCTCAAGATGGCTACTTACTTCACCAAGTAGCAGAAGGGTGTGTCAGTGTAGCTGGAATATGCTGCATTGGAAAGAACTCAGCATCACTTGTGTGACATTCCTGCTCTAAAGGCATAACCTGAATCCAGTTATGAGGAACTATCATATACTCCCAAACTGAAGGAAAAAAATCTATGAAACTACTGACCTATATGGTTCAAAAACATAAATATGAAAAGCAAAAAGACTCAGGAACTGCTCCAGATTAGAGACTAAATAAAAAGGACCTTGGGACACAAGGAAGCATGGATCATGAAAATCCCTGATCTTGAATTTAGTTTGGTTATAAAGAACATTGTTGAAATAACTGGTAAAATCTGGATTAGGTTTTGGATTAAATATTAATATTGAACCAAATTTCCTGATGTTGATCATTATGCTATAGTTAGATAAGTCCTTGTTTTTAGGAAATACAAGTAGGAATAAAGAGGAATTGTGTCTGCAACTCACAAATGGTTCAGAGAAAAGTTTTGTTATATCTATATTTATCTAGAAAGAGGAGAAGGTATAAAGCAAAGGTAGTTAACTGTTAACATTTGGGGAATGTTTTCTAGGAGTTCTTTAAAAAAATTTTTTTTAGTTGTAGATGTACACAATACCTTTAATTTATTCATTTATTTATATGTGGTGCTGAGGATTGAACCCAAATCCTCACACATGCTAGGCAAGTGCTCTACCACTGAGCCACAACCCCAGCCCAGGAATTTTTTTTTTTTTTAATTTTTTTAAGTTGTAGAAGAATATAATGCCTTTATTTTATTTAGTTATTTTATGTGGTGCTGAGTATCAAACCCATATAATTTGATGTGAACAAATTATAGTACACTCAATATAATAAACCATATATTTATGTAGATACAAGTAAATAATTAAGTTGAAAGTTGAATGAGGAACAGAGTTTCCAATTACCTCCCCACAGAGTACTAAATAATGTACAAAGGAAGAGCAACATCACAGAAGAGAAACCTCACAAATAGCACTGTTAGTGAGCAATGTTAACATCATCATTAATGGGGAAATAATAAGTCATACGATGGGATTCAAAGAGAAAAGTATGGAACGACTTCTGTGATACTCTTGCCAAAAAGCGTGTGGTCAGGTTCCAATCATAAAGAAAGCAGAAAAATCCATTTGAGGCACACTGTACAAGAGTTCTGCCTTTTTTCATTTTCAAGGTTGTAATGTAGTTAGCAGCATGTTCTGACTTGCAGGAAACACTAAGGAACCATGAATGAGGGTGTATGTCAGCAATTTATCCTCACATGAACTGTAAGTCAGTGCCTAAAATTATAAAAAATTAAAAGTGTACAAGTTTGATGGCACTATAATAATTATAATAAACATTGGTGGTGATCACAGTACTAGCATATGAAAATGATATCTGTCTAAATCTCTACATATTTGGTGATAAAATTAGTATAATACAAGCAATTCATCATTAATGTAATATTTAAATCCACCAAGGTAGTACTAACTAAAATAGTACTACCTTGTTTAAATAGCTAGCATTTGGGCAGTTTGAATACATAAAACTCAATAATTCAGGTTTGTACTTGCACTTCAAATTTGGTTATAGATGCCAAGAAACAGTCAATATTTTATAAATTTCATCATACATATATGATACAAACATTTTCCTTGAAGTTTTTACATGATACCTTTAATGGGAAACAAAATGTTATGTTCACAGTCTGATAAATACAATATTATCTTTTAAATCATATTTTTTTCCTTAAAAATCTCTGTATTCTTGTGATGCTTCCAAAAGTAGATCTTGTATTGGCTTATTAGAAGATCTTAGGGCAGAAGTTCTGGTGGGTCTAGATTCAAATTCTGCAGCAAATGGAAAGAATAAGAATTAAGTTATGTATCTCAAAGATTTCATATCTAACATGAGTCAATAAAAAATAAGTTGACTTTTTGGTGTTTATAAGAATGAAAAATATGTCTACAAAATTACCATGAAATATATTTGCCCAGAGTTGCATGCTGAATTATTTATCACCGGGACTGGGGATCAGAGCTTCAGGTTTTTCCACTCATTCATTAATTCAAGAGCTGTACGCTGAAGTACTATGACAAACACTGGGATGACAAATGAAGATGATGAAGCTACCCCTCAACAACCATATGCATAACTTGAGAAACAGATGAGCAGAGAGTTTCCCTGCAGTCATGGGGGCTCTGGCAGGTATACAACAGGGCACTACTGGAGCAGAGAAGGGACCTGTGTGCAGTCTTGTGTTACAAGTGGAGGTGTTGACACCTGAAGGATAAGGAGAAAGTACGACAGAAAGAGGGAAGAGGTGCAGGCAACACCAGAGGTGAGGAAGAACACCTGTGGAATCCCAGGTGATCTAGTGCAACTAGAAGCTGGAATGAAGGAGTGGAGGCAGGTGAGAGCAAGAGGGAAGGTTGTGTAACTTCATGAGAATCCAGGAGGTTTAGGTATTTTAATTCCTTGCTAAGGATTCTGCAATATTCCTGGGGCAAAAGGTAAAACAGTGACAAAGTCAATGACAGGAGATCTGAAATGCTTGACTAGGTGAGTCTGGGGTTTTTACCTAAACCAGAGAGAAGTGGGTGATGCCTTTGTCTTCCAAGAACAGTTTCATGTGAAACACACAGTTTCATAGTGGTGGCAAAAGTGAAAAAAATGTCAATCCAGAAAAATAAATATATTGAGATTTTAAAAGCTATGGGGCATGAATAAACAATGAGTATATTCTTCATTAAGAATTTTTCACATCTTTCTTTTGAAGTGTGCAAGAAAAATATTTAATATAGACTCTATTAACCAATCCAAGGAAAGGCATACATTAACTATTTGTAATTTATTTCAGAAATCAATTAATAAATTTAAATGTTTTGGCAACATACCTTCTTTTAGTTCTCCAATTAAGCTTTGTCCCTTTCCTGCTTCATGTGAAATGAGGCAAATATCATTTGTAATGCTTAAGCAAGAGAGATTATCATGCTACATCACATAGACAATGTTGTGTTTTTAATAAAACTTTTAGAGTCTAGAACTAACTTGAAGATGGCTTAAAATAATAACCCGAATAAAATTCTTATTTTACATGGCATATCTATCTATCTGTCTATCTACACACACACACACACACACACACACACACACACAAATATGCAATGCTGTAAAACTGATAAAAGTACAATTAAATGTCTATGAAATATAGATCATATCAGAAGGGTACACTTTTATCAATGCAAAATCAAACAATTCAATTCCTATTTTATACTGACTGCATTACAGTTTGATTCTTAGCAAAACTTTGCTTTTTAGAAACGCTTATTTAGTTTTTTCTCTTTAATGGATTGTTCCTTAAAATGAACTTTCCATTCTCTACTTTTGGAAATTAAATATTTAACATATATTCTATGTTATTAATTTTTCAGTCCATTATCCTAAATATATAAATGAAGAAAGCTGTCATAATGCTATGTGAAAACTTCTTCTAGCAAAAGACTGAAAATATTGCTATGTGGATTATCAACAAACTTTATTAACATGGATGCAAAGATTTCAGAAGATTTCCTTGAAAGCAGGATAAAATGAGGTGCTGATAAAACCAGGTGCTGGGACACAGGTCTATAATCCCAGTGACTTGGAGGCTGAGGCAGGAGGATGGCAAATTTGAAGCTAGCCTGGAACTTACTAAGACCCTGCCTCAAAACAAAAAATAAAAAGGAATCAGGTTGATAGGTCAGTGGTAGAACACCCCTGAATTCAATTTACAGTACCACAAAAGGAAAAAAAAAAAAAAGCAGTATAAATAACAGAGTCAGTTTGAAATTTAAGATTCTTTGATTTGTGACTTTCCAGACTTGGAAGCAAGATATTTCTTGAACCACAGCTCAGCTCTGATTTCTTCTCAGAAATTAGGACCAAAATTTTCAAAACATATGACCAATTATAAGTATGTACTTAATTAGAAATGTGGGAAATACTTCAAACTATATTGCAAGTGACCCTATCTATAGTATTTTATGTTAAAAAAACTATGCTCTAATTCTCCAAACAAGGTCTAACAGAATACTAAACGTAATAAATACTTTGTGGTGATAATAATAATATGATGTCCAATACTTTTACATATTTTAGATGTTGACAAATTTATTTGACTTAGTTTCCCGTGTTTTCTTTTTCTAAATTTAATTTTTTTAATTTTTAATTTTTAATTAGTGTTATAATTATACATAATGGTGGAATTCATTATGACATATTTAAACATGCACATGACAATTTGATCCATCTCCAGTATCTTCCATATTCCTCCCCTCTTCCCTTCCCCTGATCCAGTTGCTCTATTCTACTGATCTCCCTTCTATTATTATTATTATTTTAATTAGTGCATTATAATTATATGTAAAGGGAATTTATTGTGATATACTTATACATGGATGTAACATAATTTGGTAGATTTTATTCCTAGTACATCCCCCTGCCCTTTCCTTCTTGTTCCCTCTCAACCCCCTTCCATAACTATATTGTTTCCCTTCTATTCTTGTGAGATTTCTTTTTTTATTCATTTTCTTTTTTTCTCTGAATAATTTCCACACAAAAGAAAACATTTGACTTTTGACTTTCTGGGTCTGACTTATTTCAGTTAGCATGATGTTTTCCATTTCCGTCCATTTGCTGTTCTTCTTTGTAGTTGGATAAAAATCTATTGTGTATATATGCCACATTTTCTTTGTTCAGTCTTCTGTAGATGGGTACTGAGGCTGGTTCCATAACTTGGTTTTTGTGTCTCTACAAACATTGGTATGCCTGTATTATCATAGTACACTGATTCTAGTTCTTTTGGATAAATACCAGGGAGGGGGATACCTCAAAACTGGAAGAAGAAGGTTTTATTGACAGAATCTTACCTTGCCATCAATAAACACTGTAAAATGTGACAGTTTTATAAGACTTGAAATAAAGAACTATCAATGTCATGTTATTATCTTCCCCAAAAAACTCATCTCCTAATATTTACTTCCTATAGATAATCAATCTTATTGTCTTTATACCCAATCCACAAATACTTAATTAAATAGTACAGAAATTCTGCTTAGATAAAAATTAAATACCTTCTCAAAAGTTTTGTGTTGAAGAAATACACTTTTTTTCTTTTGCTTCCTTATCTTTTTTCTTTGTGTGTGTGTGTGTTTGCGTGTGCATGCTTGGGATTGAATCCAGGGCCTTGCACATGCTACACCTTACCTCTGTCGCTGAGCTACACTCCCCAATCCACTATGTACTGAAAAAAAAAAACCTTAACTCTCTTGATGGAGAATACTTGTGGATTATCAAATTTGAGTTGAGATTACTTTTTTCTCCTCTCATCAAACACCTGGTAGATTTAGTTCCCTCACTTGAAACCATGAAGTTGGTCTCCCCTTCCATAAACACTCTTCCAGTCTTTTAGTAACCCTTGAGTACTTTATAAATTAAGTGACCACTAAAGACAACTGTTTTGGGATGGAGAGAGCAAGGAAGAGATGAGCTTTGAGAGAGACAAAGGACAGTCTCAGAACACAGGGAGGGAGCAGTGGAAAGAGGCACCAAAAAGCTTATTTAAACATCCTGAGACTGAAGGCTCCAGTTTTGTCATGGCTGGTGGGAAGTTGGGGAGGTTTAGCTCTCATGTAAAACTTGACAAATATTAAATGACTTTGAGAAAGTCCCTTTCACTTAATTCTTCCTTTCCCCTTTAATCACACTACTTCCCCATATTTCCCTGACTAGAAGTTTGGAATTGTTGTCCACAAGTTGAATGACTTAAGGAAGTAATCATAATCATTGTGACATTAATCATTGTCCTATTCTGTTAGATAAGAGTGCCACCAAAGTATAGAAATCAGTAACTTTGGAGAAACCGAATGTTACTGCAAGAAATAAAAAAGCTTAACACATCCCTAATCTTCAATGTATGTTAATACTAAATTGAAAATGATTTTAGCTCCTTATGGAGTCAAATGCATATCTGTAATTAAAACACTCCTCCTAGAAATAAAAGCTTCAGGGGAGTAGCCTGAATTGTTTTGGCTCATGGAGGGAGCTTTAAGTCTAACCTTAGTAAGGTGCACATTTGTAACCTCACTTATACTCTTCCATTTTTCCAAACTGTAATAAGGTGTGTAAATTTTAAAATGTACCATTAATTTTAGCATATTAGAAGAATTCTTTTATATTTGGTCCTTAGCTATCAAACCATGTCCACAAAAATCAAAAGTTTCCACAAAGCACAGTGCAAGACGAAGACATAAGGAAGTCACAGTTTTAGAGCCTCTTGTCCTAGCCAGAGAGCTCTGCTTCCATTAGTTTTATATAATACAGTTTCGTTCTAAAGATATTTTTTAAAGTTTCATTTTGTTAAAGAAGGATTTTTAGAAAAGCATGTAAGTCACAAAGTCCCTAATTTCACATGAAAGCCTACACAGGCTCACACAGATTATATCTTGACTGAGGTTACATAACCTCATAGTCCTTAGGTCTTCTTCTGGAGCCTAGAGTTCCATGCAGATAATCTCTCATATCAGGAAGGATACACAGATTTTTATATATAGTTCAGAGATGATGTATTTTGCAATTTTTGTCATGGGATCAATAGTATTGAAGCCCAAGATATAAAAGAGTAGCTGTCTGGTAAATTGTTCCAAAGTTATAGGTAAAAATAAAGGAATACAAATCAATATCATATTTGTGTTAGTAGCATGCTCAATATATAAAGCACACATGTTTAAACCACATAATAGGGACCCTGAAGGAGAAAATCTTCAGTTGAATCAAACAAGCTGAAATTGAGAAAATTCTTTAAAAGCACTTCAATTGTCTCTAAATAAGACTTGGTTTACCAACATCAATGGACAAAAGAATTTTCCATGTTGTGGGTTATTTGTGGTCAAATTAAAAACACAAAACAGATCTCTCTTTACTTTTTACCATCTAGCATACTTCTGGCCAGCTTTCCTTCATTAATTAGGTGGAGCAAAAATGTGGGTTTAATTTGAATTATAATTTAAATCCAGTAAAAAACGAGGGGAGAAACTCCATTTCCCTGACCTCGAGTTTCTGTGTGAGGACTTAACACTGTCTTGACCGACATCAAGAGAAGAGAGAGGGGCTGAGGTTGTGGCTCAGTGGTAGAGCGCTTGTGTAGCATGTGTGAGGCACTGGGTTCGATTCTCAGTACTGCTTGTAAATAAATAAAGCTCCATTGACAACTAAAAAAATATTTTAAAAAAAAGAGAGAAAAGACTTACCTGATCAGTAAAATTTTATGAAGTACATTGTATGCATGGGCTTGGCTCTGTACTTCTTTAAAAAATGTGTCTGCCTTCAGGAACATGAATTCGGGTCTGCTGTCATCTCTGCAGTGAGCAGCCTGCTCAAGGGACACATGTCAGGCATTGGTATCTTTCAGCTACACCTCTGTCTTATCTGTGATGAATATTTGGAGCCTGCTGAGGCTACACATCTAAACCACTTTCTTCCATTAATTTTTATGTGTTAGTAATAAAGCTAAAGTATTGGTTTTCATCTGTCTGAGTCTTATGTTCTGAACTCAACTGGGGAAAAGGAATGTTATTTGCTGCCTACCCCAGCCTGATATAGGAATATGTAAGACAGAAATTTTTTTTCCCTTAACTTCATCATTTTACTATATATTCTTCAAAATATCCCCCACACACCTTAAAAAGGGGAAGAGTGGAAAGGAAGATTTTAGAAACAAATATAGTGAAATCACTATATATATAGTGAAAGCACTATATATATAAATATGTTTGCTCATTCAGCAGTATTTATTGATAGTCTACTGTTAAATGGTAATATTATGGATTAGAAAATGATGTTGCATTCTCTTTTTGAGACCAGTTTGGTACGTACACACACATCTTCCACAGTGAATGTATTTTCAGTAACTATTGATGATTTTATATACCTATGTACATATACATATATACACACATATATATATATACATATATACATATACATACATACACTTAATATATATATATGTATATATATTTTTTTCTTTTTGGTATTGGAGATTGAACACAGGGACAATCTATCACTGACCCACATCCTTAGCCCATTTTTTAATTTTTCATTTTGAGACAGGATCTCACTTAGTTGCTCAGGCTGGCCTGAACTTACAATCCTCCTGCCTCAGCAGCCCAATTACAAGCATGCACCACCACACCTGGCAATTGTTGATATTTTAAAATTCAAATTTGACATCATTCTCTTTTTAAGGAACACTCAAATGTTATAAAATAAGTATATACTCAAATACGGTAAAATCAATTAAGTTAGTCCTTCAAACCACTGCAATTTATTATCAAATTCTAAATAGGTTCATGAATAAAGGAAGTTACCCTTGTCCATTTGTAATTATTAAATACATGGTCTTTGTGTCAAAGAGAAATACTGAGGCACAGTTTATTGTTTGAGAATTTGAGAATTTAAGTACAGAGCAATATATATTTAAAACCTCATATATATATGAGGTTTTAAATATATATTTAAAACACATATTTAAAACCTTGTGAAAAAAATAAAATAATTGAAAGAAGTCATACTATTACATAATTCTTTCAAAAGATAAAATGCCTACTGGGCACTTGGCTTAGTGGATAAACTTGAGACGAGGAATTACAGAACATTTAATTGATATAAAAACAAGTGTAACTGTCTTCGCCTTTGGAGTACTAACCATAACTATTATGAAAGTGTGGTTAAAGTTCTCCCTTGGTGATGCAAACAGGTCTACATTTAGCTGGGAAGAAATGTGACTTTTGTTGTGACACAATATTGTTCATGTAAAAAGCTAAAGTTTTAGGAATATTGTTTTGACTTTGACATACCTGGACAGTCACATTTAGAATAAGACTTGCTCAACTGAATGGATATTTCAGAAATAGAATAATTAGTTAAATAAACTATTTGATATTTTTCAAAGTATCAGTAACATACCCAAAATGCAAAATCAGTCAATGTAAAAATTAGTCTCAGACTGGGAATATTGTTATGGAAAGCTCAGACCTTGTCCCTGTGCCAATCCAATCATGAGGACACAGTTTTTAGAAAAAGGAAAAAACAAGTGTTATTGCTTTGCTATCAAAGGAGAAACACAGGGAATTCCTGGGACAGAGGCTGTGATTTTCCCTGTTACAAGAAACAGAGGAATTTTAAAGAGGTATTTCAAAGGCTACATTGTCAGGGGTCATAAGTCACTTGTAGACTTGAGAGAGAACCATTTCTTAGATCTTCTGACATAATCCCAAAGTCTGAACTTCTTCATTTCTGTGGCGTGTGTGCTTAAGGGTAGATAACTCAGCGTAGGATCAGAAAAAGGACTTCTCCCAAGGTTAGAAGAGGAGAGGCAGAAGAGAAAGGAAAAAAAAAAAAGTCAGTTTTAAAATGAGCCACAGTGGCAAACTAACAAGGGTTCAAAGCATGAAGTGGATCCCTGTTACGTTTCCCCATGGTCAATTACTTTTTTTTTAACCTATGAATTGAATTTACTGTATAATCAATCTATTGGTTTTACAATATGTCTCATAATCAATTATTTCACCAATATTTTAAATGATAGAGATCGATTTGGAAACACCATTGACAAAGATTCTTAAATGAGATAGTTAACATAAAAAGCACTAGCAGTCTCGATTTCTATTTTCATGAATAGATACATAATAAATATGTACTTTATAGTTAACATTTGTACAAAAGTCAAGCCATAAAGTTTTCCCTGGGAGAAAATTTCTAAAATGCTAAAACTTTGTTGAGAGAGAGTAAACTATTTTTCCTTTTTAAAATGTTGAACCCCTGCACCACCTACATTATAAATGAAATCAACCCTTCTGCATCTAACATTATCTTGCCATTCAAGAGTCAAGTTTCTAAGATTCATAGAATGTAAAAGCTGGAATGCCATTACCAAGGAGTGGCATATAAAAGGAAGAACAGTGAATTCAACAAGTACATTGGATCACATAACACTGTGTAACCAGTTGAAGGTTTCTGGAAAACATGCTTAGTGGTGATGAAAACAAAAATACAGTGATGTCTTGAGTCCAGTGATCCCCATTTAGTCAGGACTTCACTTTTTGGGGGTTAGAGGAGTTAGTGTTAGGGTTAGGGTTAGGGTTAGGGATGGGGGCAAGAATGGAGGAAGGATGAACTATATAGAGGGAAAAGAGGGGTGGGAGGGGTTGGGGGGGAAAATAACAGAATGAATCAAACAGCATTACCCTATGTAAATTTATGATTACACAAATGGTGTGCCTTTACTCCATGTACAAACAGAGAAACAATATGTATCCCATTTGTTTACAATAAAAAAAAAGACTTCACTTTTTCATATATTTTACAATTAATAGAGAAAACATCCTTCAAAATGGAGTCATTTGATAACCCAATCAATACATGGGCAAAGGAACTGAACAGGCACTTCATAAAAGAAGAAATATGAATGGTCAACAAATATATGAAAAAGTTTTCAACATCTCTTGCAATTAGAGAAATGCTAATTAAAACTATACTGAGGTTCCATTTCATTCCAGTCAGAATGGCAATTATCAAGAATACAAGTAACAGGGGTGGGGGTTGTGGCTCAGTGGTCAAGCGCTTACCTAGTATGTGTGAGGCACTGGGTTCAATTCTCAGCACCACATATAAATAAATAAAAAATAAAGGTCCTTTGGCAACTAAAAAAAATTTTTTTAAGAAAAAACAAAAAAAAAAAGAATACAAGTAACAATGAATGTTGGCAAGGATGTGGGGGAAAATGTACACTCATATACTGCTGGTAGGATTGCAAACTGTGCAACCACTCTGGAAAGCAGTATGGAGATTCCTCAGAAAACTTGGAATGGAACCGCCATTTGACCTGGTTATCCCACTCCTTGGTATATACCCAAAGGACTTAATACCAGCATACACAGTCACATCAATGTTTATTGCAGCTCAATTCACAATAGCTCAACTACGGAACCCAACCTAGATGCCCTTCAACAATTGAGTGGATAAAGAAAATGTGGTATATATACACAATAGAATATTACTCAGCCATAAAGAAGAATAAAATTATGGCATTTGCTGGTAAATGAATGGAACTGGAGACTATCATACTAAGTTAAATAAGTCAATCCCAAAAACCCAAAGGCTGAATGTTCTCTCTGATATGTAGATGCTAACATACAATAAAGGGGCAGGGAGGGAAGAATAGAAGTTCATTGGATTAGACAAAGGGGAATGAAGAGAAGGGAGGGGGTATTGGTATAGAAAAGAGTAGAATGAATCAGACATAACTTTCCTATATTCATATATGAATACATGACCAGAAAAACTCCATATCATGTATAACCACAAGACTGGGATCCTAGGTTATACTCCGTGTGTGTAGTATAATATACCAAAATACACTCCCCTGTCATGTATACCTAAAATAAAACTATTCAAAAATACTATTTAGTAGTCAAAAATTGAGTAATCTGAATCTTGTTTTAACAGCAAACAATTGTTATAAAGGTATTCATACTAGCCCTACCATAAAATTACTTAATGTATAACTCCATAAGCTACAGAGCACTCATGGTCTTCACAATATTCTGTGTCTCTGTACACACACATACTGTGGTGCTTGTGCACACAATACAGTCCCCACTATCAACTTCTACCTTCCATTTCTATGGGAAAATGGGCAATGACATTTCCACATTACTTCCTGCTGAAACTGGGTGATGAAGGGGATCTGAGAATGGAAGATTTGTACCTGCTATCATTTTTCTCTTTTGGACTTTAACCAACCACAAGGAATGGCGAGGTGACTGGAAAACCTGGAAAAGCACACTCTTGTACAGCAATTAATATTTGACTGATTGTTGTACCTACTGTTTTAATCTAGTTTCTTTTACTATGGTCACATTTTCTCCTCTCTCTCTCAAGGTACCAGGACAGGTCTTACACTATTTCTTTTTGGACTCAATTTAAGCCTGCTTCTGGGGAAACCCTTATTGAGGAAAGCAATTGACAACACCTTATTGCATTCCCTGTAGAGTGGGGTCTCCAGGATGCATGTAACTTCCATTGGCTATCCCACGCTTTGTTCACCTGTTGGGTCACTTCTACAATGAAAGATGGTCCACTGTCACTTTGCATTGAGGAGGGGAGCCTTATCTTGGGATCTTCTCCTTCAAGAGATCTCTAGGTATTTCTATACCCTTTTCTGTTCTGATAGGATAAGCTTGAATCCACCTAGAGAAAGTGACTACCAGTATGAGCAAATATCTGGTTTCCTGTGGCACAGTACATTTGGGTAAAATTATCAGAAGTTGTTATTTTTACTATTATGTCCATTTTATAGTAAGCTCCTTTTATAGTCTTTAGATTAATTTCAGGTACACAAGATACGGTTCTGACTCACTTGCTGAATAGTCTGTTGGAGGCATGGCCCTGGAAAGTGGGGCCTGATGAAATTCACCAAGGCATCCCTCCCATAGTGCATACTCTCATGTAGGTGTTTTACTAAGGGCCAGACCAGCCCTTGGGCAGGATGGGTTAGTGTTGCAGCAGTGTTTGAAAGGCAGTGTTCAAAGTCACAGGCAGGAAGATGAACCCATGGGAATTTTGTCTCCACCTGGCAGTTCTACCCCAGAAATCTAAATTCCATTTTGGGGGACCCATTTTTCATCATCCTCAGTATAAAAGGGTTTGTATTGGTCCGATTCAGTTTGAGGCATTAGAGTCCCAGTAAATGATTGATGTTTGGAAAGTCTGAGGATGACCTGCTATCTCCCCATCCTCCTAGAAGTCACCCAGTCATTATTCTTTCACCGTGTGGTCAAGCTGCTTTGACAAATAGGTTACTGGTCACAGTATGTCTCCCAATGTCTGTAGGAGAACTTTAAGAGGTGTGCCCTGTTTCTCATGCATGTATAGCTGAACTTTTGTAAGCCAGATAGGCCTAGGGCAGGGGCTCTCATGAGGCTCTGTTTTAACTTTTCAAGGCAGCTTGACATTCTGGGGTCTGAATCAAGAGTTCTATTTATTTATTTATTTATTTGTTTGTTTTATGACTTTTATGTATTTTTATGTGGTGCTGAGGAGCAAGCCCAGTGCTTCACATGTTCTAGGCAAGCACTCTACCACTGAGTCACAACCCTAGCCCCTCAAGTTTCTAATTAAGGCTTTATACAGGGGTTTAGCTATTAGTCCAAACTTAGGGACCTAAATATGGTCTGACATTCCCAGGAACCCAAATAACTATTTCTGATTCCTGGCTTCTCTAAGGCCCAAAGATAGACTGCTTCTTATTTGACATCAAATGTCTAGTTCATTGGCTAATCTGGAATCCCAGCTGATGACCTACTTACAAAACTGAACCTTTTTAGTGGCCACCACATATCCACATGAGGTGGGATGGGTTAGTGCAGCAATAGTGTTTGAAAGGTAGTGTTCATAATTGGGGCTGGCTGGCTATAAGCAGATCATCCACATATTGCAAAAAGGATTCCTTGATCCAGCTGCAATTCTCAAAGGTCTTTTGCTATATTCTCATTACACACAGTAGGTGAGGTTTTAAATCCATGAGGTAGGACAGTTCAGAAATACTGGGTAGTTACTTTGATATCAGAGTCCTGCCACTCAAAAGCAAATAATAAATTGACACTTCCTTTCCAGGGGGATGAAAAAGAATGTATCCTTTAAATCTAGCACTGTGAACCAGCCAGAGTTACCTGGCATTGCAAGCAATAGGGCATATGAATTTGGTATCATGGGGTGAATATTCTAAAAATATTATTTATAGCTCTCAAGTCTTGCACAAACCAGTATTCATCAGTGTGAGGTTTCTTAGCAGGCAGAACAGGTATATTATAGAGTATCTGGCAAAGCCAACTTTTAAAACTTTGTCCAGAAAAGTTTGGATTCCCATCAATGTCTCTCTCTTAAAGGGGATATGTTTTTTCATGGGGTGAATTAGTTACTTCCTCCTTAAACAAAATCTTGGTTGGGATAACATTGATCACCCTTCCCAAGTTTCCTTCAGTCCAAACAGCCATACTCACTTTTTATTAGACTGTCAGCAGAGCGGGCTTAGTTTCCTTTTTCTAGATGGCAAGTGACAGATAGAACCACAGCCTGTGTTCTGGTGAGACTTGTAATGGAGTCATTGCTTTAGGGGTGATAAATTTAAATGAGTATTTAATTGTCACATCAAATCTTGTCCCAGGAGAGGGATCAGACAATACAGCCTATACAGCAAACAAACAAACAAAAACAGGGCCTTAATCTTTTTCTTCCCAGGTTGTATCAAGGGGTTGGAGCACAGGATATTGTTGAGCCTGACCTGTCACTCTTACCATAATCACAATGCCACCAACTTTAAGTGAGTCCCCCACCTCCCCTGTTGCTTTTTCCTACAGTAGGCATACTGATATTCAATGGAAGGAGGTCATTTCCATCCTTTTCTTTAGGTTTCCTTGAAGGTCCCTTTGCAGGGGCTGCCAAAAAACATGAGCTGGCTTTAGTTTCTGTTCCTCCCAGGCATTTATATACCATGAAGGCAGTATCAACCTGCTGCCAGGTTTGTGTCAGTTTGCCCCCTTAGTCCACTGAAGGTTTTTTCCTTATCTCCAGGGCACTCTATCCAATGAAGGTCATATTGACCATACAGAGATTGTTAAGGATTTCTCTGCAGAAACCAGCAGGGATAAGAGGCAGGTAATGCTTACATGGGGACTCCAAGAGGCCCTTGTAGCGCAGCTCTGTGGGAAGCAGGTAGGGCTCCACTGAGACGTGTCCACCTGCAGGTGAAAGAGCTTGGTGGCTGGTTCAGGGCTTGCAAGGTGGGGAGCATGCACAGGAGGCCTTGCCTTTCCTCAGCTGCTTTGGCCTCAGGTTACAGTCAGGGCCGAGGGGCTTTGTCCCTAGTGCTGAGGCTAGACAGGTAGTTCCCCTTTATCTCTACATGAGCATGGCCTCTGCTGCTTGTGGTGCAATTGCAGTAGCCCCAGCAGTCCAGGGCCTTTGAGGTTTTCAGCCAGGCCCTTAGGACCCTGCAGTTGCTTGACCCAGTTTACACAATTGCTGCTTTTGTCCAGAGATGGAGGGGTTGCAATTTTTTTCTCTACTCTAGCCATTTGCTTTTAAATCATAGCTGTTTTTTCTTTTCTTTTCTTTTTTGCATGCTGGTGTCTGTTCTGCCAGTCTCCTTGTGCATTTAGGTTGATGGGATACTGTCATAGCAAGAATTTCTTTTTCAGCAATGGGTTTCCCCTGACCAAATAGAGTGTCCTGTCAGATCTTAAAAGGGAGACCATTTCCATCCCCAGGTCAAAATCTAGCAGTGCTGAACCCCACTGCCACATATTTTATGGTTGGCAGTCATGGGTAATAGGGGTTGGAAGGCAGGGCAGAGGCTAGGTCCTCTTTGCCTATTTCTCTATGGCCCAGGCAGCTTTCCTGGGATTTTCCGCCCCAAACCCAGATCTGTTGCTCTTGACCCATAGTGGAATGATCTGTGGTTGCCTGGGGCCAGGCTGAGAAACAGGGCTGGAACTGACAGCATTGGGTAGAAAGGATTTAAATTTTGTTTAACCCTTTCTTCTGGTTTCCTGCTATCCTTGAACACCAGAGGCAGTGATTTTTGAACCCTCAACTCAAGGTTCTGGATGTTAAGAACTTTCTATCATGCAATTGCATAAATGACTACACACACAGAATTTCTTCCACTTACTTTACCTCTGACAGTTCAACTCACTTCAAGATTATACAATAATTTAGAAAACCATTTAAAGGCCAGATTGTGTTACAGTAAAACATCATCTTCTTAGGCTTACACCTATAGGTGGCCCTTTCAGTCAAGATCTTTCCTAATAGACTACTAGTATGATCAAGACAGTATTACTCATGTCTTAAAAGGGCCAGTAACTGATACAAACAAAACACAGAGGGACAGCCAAAGGAGATCCCAAGAACCAGATGGAAACCTTTAAAACAGGCTAGATAGGGGTGAAAAAATCCCCTAATCTCCCTATGCTTACTTAACCATGACTCCTACAACACTGGCACACAGATGTCCTCACGGAAGTTCCCACAAAGGGGAACCAGATACGTGGAATCAAGGGTCTCAACATACACTGGGGAAGCTTACCAGATGGCTGAGGTGTCACGACTTTACTGCATTGTTTCCTTTTTCTCCAAGTAGACCAGTTGATGGAACAACTGGGGTACCATTCAGGGAGAGAAGGTGGGAGTTTCCTGAAGCAAAAGGAGATTTGGCAGCTGCTGGGACAGTTCCTCAGTTCCTCCCTTTACTTATAGGAATAGTTCCTCCAATTCCAACCTAGGTAAACTCACCCCACCTCCTAATTCTCTGATGGTCAGCTCTCAATAAGGTCACCAACTACCTTGCTTCCACAGCTGGGGGTTGCTGGGCATGCCATACTTGCTCAAGGAAGCTGGAGCAGGGACTGCTCTCAGGCTTCAGTGGAAGCCAATTTGTTACTGAAAGCCTGGTTCTTGTCCTGATGTCAATCCAATAATGAGGACATAGTTTTGAGAAAAAGGAAAACCAAGTTGTATTGCTTTGCTAACAAAGGAGAAACACAGGGGACTCCTGTCCCAGAGGCTGTGATTCTCCTTATTAGGGTAACGAGAGGGCTTTTAAAGAGGTGATTCAAAGGCTACATTCCAACTGTATCTTGTCAGGGGTCTTATAGACTTAAGATGTAGCTGTTTCTTAGGTCCTCTGGTGCTATCTCAAATTCTGAACTACTTCATTTCTGTGGTATGTGTACTTAAGGACAGATAACTCATCCTAGGAGGGGATGAAGGATAATCTTGCTTTTCCAAAGTTAGGGAGGAGGAGAGGGAGAAGAGAAAGAAAAAAAAAAGTGTCAGTTTTAAAATAAGCAGCTGTGGAAGAGCAGCAAGGGTTATGTTCAAAGCATGAAGAGGATCCCTTATGATATGGTTCAGTGATAGAGCACTTGCTAAGCATGTACAAGACCTTGGATTTGATCCACTGTACCTTCTTACATAAAAAAATTTTAAACTAGAAAAGTTTTATATTTCATAAAATTGGAATATATTTTTAGTATTTTATTTAAAGAGCAAGGGGTATAGCTTTGTGGTAGATCATGTGCTTAACATGCATAAGTCCCTGGGATTAATACCAGGACTACAAAAAAAAATTCAATTATCAGAAAATAATTCTATGTGCAAAATAAATCTAAATGATGATCTTTCTGTTGAGGTTAATTTTAATTTTTGAATTTTATAATAATAAAAGCAAATTGTTAGTCAATAAAACTGTATAATTACAACAAAGCATTCCAGAATTAAATCAGAAAGTGAAAACAAAGTCAAAATTAACAACACATGTATGTATTAATCTATTTACACTATAATTTTGTTAAGCAGAAGACTAAATTTCATGTTATGGTCAGACCTACAATAAAACTTGGTTAATACGAACATGTAGAAAACTTGTTATAATAAACAGTACAACTGAAATCATACACTAGAATCATAAATTACCATAATTTTTTCTTCCTTAATCTTAGGAGGAAGATGCTAGTATGACAGAACTTCACAATAGGTGAAGGAGAGAAACAGATTCACTATTAGTGCTTATTTGAACATTTTACTTTCTGGGATTCTAGTTACAATTCTTTAAAAGTCTGGCTTTTTTTTAATGCCTCATTCAAAAACCCACCCTTTTCTATCAATTTAGACAGTGTGTTACCACCTATTGTAACATTTGTTTTAATTTTTTTTAGTTATAGATGGACACAATAGCTTTATTTATTTTTATGTGGTGCTGAGGATTGAACCCAGTGCCTCACACATGCTAGTCAAGGGCTTTACCACTGAGCCACAACCCCAGCCCATAACATTTGTTTTCCTAGCAGAAATATCAAATTCCTCCCACCTGTAGAAGACTCCTTCTGTAGAAGAACACTTTGAAGGCATTCTGCAGGTATTAAGGAGAAATGTCTTTGGTATCTTGATAAAAGAGTACTTCTTAAGGCTAGTATGATCTGGAAAACTAATGCTTCACAATCTTTGGAACTTCCAGATAAGCGTTAAACTATTCTTCAATCCATGCATAAGTAAAATAGAAAAAAAATTAAGAGAAATAGTTGCTCCCCAAAACCTTCTTTTGCACTGTGTTGCATGTACACACTCACTCATCATTGTCTTGTCCAATAATAGGTTACCTGATTTTTCTGTTAAGAACTAATGAGACCATCTTATATTTCCATTATGCTTAACAATCTACAGAAATATTTAACTTTCTCTTTTTTGTACATGGTCATCCAATTTCATGACTATGAAGCACTTCAAACTGATTCTTTCATTTGTCCAGAAAAAAGTGCAAGCTAAAAAGGGATGAAAAATCTATCAGCTAGCAAGGACCTGGCTTAAGTCAATAGGATACGTTGTTACTGTGGTCCTTGTTCCCCCCCACACCCCTCCCATGCCAATCCAATAAAGAGGACACAATTTTGAGAAAAAGGAAAACCAAGTTTTATTTTTTTGCTAACAAAGGAGAAACACAGGGGACTCCTGTCCCAGAGGCTGTGATTCTGACCATCAGAGGGAACAAAGGGCTTTTAAAGGAGTGATTCAAAGTCTACATTCCAACTGTGTCTTGTCAGGGGATCATAATTCACTTGTAGTCTTAAAAGATAGTCAAGGGTCTTCTGGATGCTTCCCCAAATCCGCAATTACTTCATTCCTGTGGCATGTGTACTTAAGGACAGATAACTTGGCCTAGGATGGAAAGAAGGGTAATCTTACTTCCCCCAAGGTTGGTGGAAGGAAGGAAAAGAAAAAAATGTCAGTTTTAACATAAGCATCTGGGGCTGAGCAGTGAGGGTTATGTTCAAAGCATGAAACGGACCCCTGTTTCCCTGTTAAATTCCTCAAAAAGCAACCTGTCTTCTTTAGGAGAAATGCAGGCCCAAAATGTAGATAGGAACACAAATTACCTGTCAGCATAGGCCGAAGTGAGTTGTCAAATGCAGTGATTCTTGAAAATCTGATGTCATTTTGTTGTCAGTCAAGAGGTAGGTCTGGGCAGGATTCTGAGGCGACCTCCCGGGACCCCCAATAAAACTGGAGAACCCACCCTCCCTTGAGAGTTCTCCTTTTCCTATCCCTTCAATCAACTCATGTGGGCTACTCTAATCTCTGAAATCTTTTGGCATCAGGCAAGAAAGGACCGCCTTGGCTACCTCTGATTGGTGGCAGGCCCATGCCTGAAACTGTCAGACAGGTAGTGCCTCACGGATGGAGCATCTCTAGCAGTGACTCTGGGCTGCCTGGGATGCTAGAGTCCAGAACCAGCGAATGGCAAGATCAGAGCCAAAAGGGAGAGCAGGTCCTGACAACTCTCTCTCCTGTCTGCATAAGGCAGACTGGTCCCTGTTGATCGATAGGGGACAGACAGATGTGAGTAGTGAAACATGAAGTTAAGGGAATAATTCTATAAAATGGGCCCACTGTGCTGACTCCCCACATACTTTCACTTTAAAATAATTTACCTGCAGCCATGCAAGGCTTAAGTTCACAGGATATGTTGCATTCCTCAGCAAACAACTTGTTATCTGCAGGAAAAATGCAGGCCTGGAAATGCTGATAAGAAGAACACAAGTTACTGTGAAGGGGTGATTTTTGTGACCCTTATACAGACCAGATCCCAGACCAGGGAGATACTTACCCCCTTTCCATAAAATCTATAAGAACAGGTTTCAATTAGGTCAGCATGGGTCAAAGCGACTAGAGTTGTCATGCCAGTGAGGACTTGAAAATCTGATGTCATCCTGCTGTCAGTCAAAAGTCAAGAAGTGGGCTGGGGATGTAGTTCAGTTGGTAGAGTGCTTGCCTTGAAAGCACAAGGCCCTGGGTTCAATCCCCAGCACCGCAAAAAAAAAAAAAAAAAAAAAAGGTCAAAGAGGTGGACCTGGGCAGGATTCTCTGGAAACTTCCCTCGGACTCCCTAAAAAATTGAGAGGACCCATTCTCTCCCTTGAGAGTGTCCCCTTTACCCCCTTTCCTAACCCTTCTAATGAATTCTTGCCTGTTATTCTGAGCAATATGTCTGAAATCTTTCTGGTCTGATGGCAAGAACCAGGGTAAAGCAGACCTTCGCTGGTGCCTCAATTTTTCAATTTTTCAGAAGGCCCTATACCCTGTAATATGATGACAAGCTCTGCATCCAAGGGACCCCAAGGGGTCAGCCATGACTGTCAGGTGCAGTGGGGGAAGTCTTGGTAGTGCTGAACCTGGGAGATTCCTGATGCTGGCCTTCCAGGGGCTTAGGAAGAACTTCTTGCACCATGCTCAGTACTTCTTGGGCTGGCACCAGGGTTTTTTGACTCTAGCCAGCTCTACCTGAGCGAGAGAAGCTGTACTTCGCCCAGCAGACGAGTTCTCCTTCCACAATGGGATCACCTACTGGGACCTGGAGATGCATACTTCCAGTTCAGCTTCCAGCACTGCCTCTAGGACTGCATGTCCCAAGCCTCTACCTACCACTACTGGACAGAGAAGCCTGCCACCTGCTGAAGCACAGGCTTCAGTCAGGCCTTCCAGGAGCCCAGTCACCGCTGGCCAGGCAGATCCTGGCGTGTGTGTGTGTGTGTGTGTGTGTGTGTGTGTGTTGGGGTGATGGGGGGTTCCTGATTCTGTACATAGTGGTTCTGTGACCAGCATGCTGACTAATGGTAACCTGGATGGCCATGACTGGAGCAGGATAACAAGCTATCTGCACAGGCTGGCTTAATGCACAGTGCATCATGAGGTTCATCATCTTCAAAAACAACTGTGAGTTTGTCCAGAGCTTCCTGAACATCAATGATTTCCTGGCAGTCATGTGGTATTACATCTCTGTGCTAATGACCATATTTGCAAGCTAAAACTTTCAACTCCGGAGGCCTGGCATCACTTTAGGAGTGCTCAAAACAATGAGGAGTTTGGGTGCAATTTTGCTTGCTCTCACTTCATTGGTCATCAGTTCCTTGATTTGGCTCTCGGACAGTGTCCCCAAGATGGTTGTTACTTGTGTTTGTGTTGCCACTGCAATCATTGGAAGGGAACAGGACTACTCGGGGGCTGAGAGTTAAGCCATCAGGACACTTTCATGCGCACTGTGCACGATTGGCTCCAGGGCTACAAGGGTGAGCACAGGGCAGCGGCACTTCCCTCTGAGCATGCGCACTTGTGGTTAGCAGTGTTGCTTGGCGCCTACTCTTCTGCGGTTGACAGATGCCTACTTAACCGGAGCTGCCCTGTTGGGATGCTGTAGAGACACTAGATGGGCTAACATCTAAACCCCAGTGATGGGTTCTGGAGGCGGAGGCAAGCCCAGCGGGGGTAAGGAAGTTGCTTCTGACGCCCAAAAATGGAGTACACCTAGAAGAAGTTTGAGAGGTTCGATGTCTTCGGCTTTGGGCGCCAAGTGGTGGGATACAATCCAGTCAGCAAGATCCGCGAGGCAGCAAGGGATGACAATGAAGCCCTGGTGACAGTCTCCTTTGTCGTGGGGAAAGTGGTATCAATGACAGATACAGAAAGAACAGGTCTGGGAGTCCAGAGGCCCCACGGGGAGGTGGGGCCAATGTGCCAGCAGACTGCATCTTCTCCTTTGGGCCCAAGGAGAGGGGAGCAGACAGGAGACCAACTCTCCTTTCTCCAGAAGGCTTGTCTTTCGTGGCCCCACAGGCGCCTCAGCTCCTGGGACCTGCAGACCTTGGAGCGGCTTCGTGCCCAGCCCCTCCTAATGGGCAGCAAATTAAAAATAAAACTTGAGTTCCGTCAGGCAGCGCTGGGAGAAACGGAGCGCGGCATGCCCTGGAGGCCTCCTGGGGCAGGCCTCTGCCTCCGCCCCGCAGACTCCTGGACCTCGGTTGGGGCTGCCCACTGGGAGGCGATGGGCCAGTGAGCCTCTCGGTGGTCCTGTCTCCCTGACCCAATGGCTGCAGCGGCCTGCTGGAGCCCGGTCGAAGCTTTGGCTGAGGATGTTTGGGTAGGGGCAGGTGTGGCGGTGGTGAGAACAGTAGTCTCCCCAGCATGCTGTTAGGGGCTTCAAGGACCCAAGAAGCGGGCAGATGCCAGAAAGATCTGCCACGCTTAGTCATGGGGCCAAGCAGATCAGAGCCCTGGTGACCGCTCTGTGCTGGTTGGATGAACCCTCACCTTGTCCCCACAACTGCTGGACAACGGCCTTAACGGTCCCTGGCCGTTCTACCAGAAAGTGTAGCATGACGCGCGTTTGACCAATTGAACATGACCACCATCCTTTGGGAAGATTTACTGGTCATTTGTAGAAGGCCTGTGTATATAATATGAAAAAGTGGCATTCAAAGAAAACTCTTGCTACATCTGGACCTCCTAGCTGTAAAGAAGTTGTCTGCCTATGGTAGAGTTGGGCTTGGTGGGCATTCCTATAATCCCAGCAACAGGGGAGACTGAGGCAGAAGGATCACAGTTTCCCAGCCTCAGAAATTTAGCAAGAGCCTCAGCAACTTAGTGAGAACCTATCTTAATATAAAAAGGAGGAGGAGGGATGTAGCTCAGTGGTAAAGCACCCCTGGGTTCAGCAGTTGGCATAAATAAGACTATTAGGAGGAAAAGAGAAAAAAAAATAAAAATGTAGAACTATTAAAAACTCTTGATTTGTTACATTTTTCAATTTTGAATGGATTCTATTATTCTTTGAATTATCAGTATTAACAAGAGAATGATTCATTACTGAGGTTGTAGTTAAATGGTACAGTGCTTGCTTAACCTATGTGAGGCCCTGAGTTCCACTCCCAATAGAAAAAGAAAAAAAAAAAAAAAAAAGTAGAAGAATGGCTTACTTTTCTATACTTCAGACTTAATGCAATTGATATTGATGATAAAGATTTAACCTCCAGCCTCTTTTTCCACATATTTAAAATTGCTCTCTGGATTATTGACTTACAACTAAAGAAAATAACAGTATTTATTTGGACTATAATTATTTTGAAGTATGTCCCTTTAAGCTGGGGAGAGTGGTGCATGCTGGGAAGGTTGAGGCAGGAGGATTGCAAGTTCACAGCCAGTCTCCACAATTTAGTGAGACCCTAAGCAATTTAGAGAGACTCTTCTTGAAATAAAAATAAAAAGGGCTTGGGGTGTTGCTTGGTGGTTAAGCACTTCTGGGTTCAATCTCTGGTACAAAAAAAAATTATGTTCTTTTAATTTTCTTTAGACACAAGCAGAAGTTTAAAAAATTCAGAACACTTAAGAGAGAATAATGATACTTCAATAAGAAGTCAGATGGAACTCCAAATTAAACACGTGGTATCTGAAATGTCTAAAATTAAAACTCAGAATCCTAATTAAATACAACTAGAAGAATATAAACAACTCTTATCTAGATGAATCCAGAATTAGAAAATCACTGCCACCTACAGTAAAGTAGTAAATCAAAACCTGGACTCAGAAAATAAATTAAGATCCTTAATTTGCCTCTAAGTTGTAACTTTTAGGAAGACAGGTTCACAAGATTAGTAGGAAGCCCCAAAAGCTAGCCAATATAATTTGGGGAAGTAATGTTCATAAATTAACTTACTTTTGAAATATTAGTTCAGGAATTTTTTATCCCCCCTTTTTCTGCATATGGCTTTCTTCTCCCCTTCATATTCTCCTTTACTTAACCTGGTCTTCTAACTTTCAGCTAAGGATTTTTGAAATATTATCATTCAGACAGTTATAATGTGACCAAATTGCTTCTAAGCATTTCTTTTCATAGAAACATTAAAATGTTTAACTGTTGTTTGAAAGATTACAACTTAAACCCCAAGTGTCCAGAATTGTTAGCACTAACCCCCTCTGGGCACATTCTGGCACTTGGTAAATTAACTAGTTTTGATTGTGATCTTTAACATTATCTCTAGATGGAGCTTGGAGACAACTATCCTTTATAGCTTTTCTTCCCTACATTAAGGCTTATTTGTGATATTGGGAAAGATTATCACAGAGAGGAAGGGAAGTATATTTTCAAAGTGCTTAAAAATAATCCCACAGTCAATATTGGGGTTATAGAAGGCAGAATGGGGCAGGTCCCTCTGTCACCTTGGTAACAAAATTATGAACTAATTATCTTGGAACTGCAAACCCAGCTACCTTGTTCTGCTCCAGTGATCATTGCTTTGAATTATATCTCAGTGTCTGATGCTTAATTTCTCCAGTTAATGGGTAGAATGTAAAGATGGTGACAGCAAATGCCTGAAAATATCTTTAAGGGATGTTTTTTAAATGCTTAAACTGATTTACTAAGTACAAATGTTTCTAGCTTTATCTTACTCTTATTTTCTAGTTATATATGTTTAAGGGGTACATGGTGCTTTAATTCAAGACTATGAAAAGGCTTTTTTTAAAAAAATTATTTTCTGTACAGGGGATTGAACCCAGGGGCACTTAACCATTGAGCTACATCCCTAACCCTTTTAAAATTTTATTTAATGACAGGGTCTCATTAAGTTGTTGAGGCTGACTTTGATCCTCTTGCCTCAGTCTCCTGAACCACTGGGCTTACAGGTGTGCACCATTGTGCCGGAGCATTATTTTTATTTTTATTTATTTCTTTATTTAAATATATTTTTTAGATGTTGATGGACCTTTATTTTACTCATTTATTTATATGTGGTGCACATGCTAGGCAAGCGCTCTACCACTAAGTTACAACCCCAGCCCCCTTATTTTTATTTTGAAATAGGGTCTTAATAAACTCACCGAGCTGGCCCAAAACTTGCAGTCCTCTTGCCTGTGTTCAATTCCTGGTACCAAAAACAAAAAAGCAAAACAAAACAATGACAATAAAAAACAAACAAAAAAGAGAAACCCCTCTTCTCTGGGATCAAAGTTTCTCACCCTGACTGACTGGCTCCAGGAGAAAGACTGTCAATGGCTGTATGGAAAACTTGGCTCAGCAGAAAGCGTGGTCTACCAGTTGGCCATTTTGTAGAGAGGACAGCAGTGGAAGCACTTTCCTTTTCAAATTGGTGTTTTGAAATTAGTGACAGTGGGGGGAGATCAGTTGTGTATGGTTTCATGAAACAAAAATGTCATGAAATAAGGGGGAAGGGTCTTATGGAAAGCTTATTGCCTGAGGCTCTCTCAAACAAACAAGCACAGATCCTGCATGCAGTCCACCTGTGCCATGCTTAGAGTGGGAGGAGACCCCCAAGCACTTGAGATCCTGCACACCAAGCTTACTAACTGAGGGACTCCAGAATGGGAGTCTGCAGTATAGATTGGCCCACAGGCTTCATATGTAAGGGTTTTGTGGGCACCTCATCCCAATGTACAGAAAACTGACACTGAGGGTGATTTACTTCTGCAAGTGAAAACAGCCCCTCAACACTTCCTGGTAGGCAAGGAGGGGAGTATCTCCCATTAAAGATCTCACAACCAACACTGGCCTGTTAGGGCTAGAATGGAGAAGAAACAAGTGAAACCATAGTTGCTCCCCAGAAACCCCCCAAAGCTGGTGAATTCTAAAACTAGAAGTTGTGGAAACAAGTGTCTACATTTTAATTACATCAGCAAGGGGAAATCATAAACTTTTCTAGGTGGTCTTTCATTTTTGCATGGTTTTTCTTCATCATTTTTGTTTTCATTGTTGGTGTGACTCATATAGTCTTTTCATTGGTTTTTTCTTTGTGCTTGTTTCTTGCCTCTTATTTTTCTTGCATTATTTTTGAATTTTTTGTCCTCATTCTCCTTCAGTCTTTCTTCCCTCCCACCACTTTTTCCCCTATTTCTTACCTTTTTTCTATATATTCTAGTATTAATTTTACAATCACTAATGTCTCATTTTTTGTGCATTCTACCTTATTACTCACTTCTTGGTTAGTGGTGATAGATCATTTTAAATAAGTTTTTTTTTGTGTGTGATATGTTAATATGTGCTTTGCTTCTAAGTTGTTGCTCTTACTGGTAGTTGTTCTCTCTCTTCAAGTAGGTTGGATGAGTGATCCTAGCACTTCTGTCACATTGACTTGGGGTTTTTAAATTTTTTTAAAAAATAATTGTTTATTTACTGAACCTGGGGCATATATTAGATACACAACCAATATTAAATTTTTTTAAAGAATATTTTAAATTTTTTTAAAAGAACTGAGTTGGGATTTTGACAGTGAGGCATAAATCCTATTCAACGGCATATCCACAAAAGAAATCTGTTCAATAAAACGACCCACATCTAGAGAAGAGAAATCTACTCAAACACATGCACAAACCTCAGCGTATGGACACAGGAAACATGAAAGTAAAGGCAAGAAGACACTGCCAAAAATTCCTAATTCCCCAAGAGCTAAACCCATGGATATTGAAATGAAGGAAATGCTGGACAATACATTTAAACAATTGACTGTGAAAATAATTAAGGAACTAAGAGAACTATGAAATAATGAAATAATTAAGGCAATACAGATTTTAAAGAACTTTCCAAAAAGGAGACAGAATTTCTGAAAAAATAACAAGACAAAGTTTGGAAATGATAAGTTCTTTAACTGGTATAAAAATCTGAGTGGGAAGTAATCACCAATATGCTACATCAGGCAGAAAAATGAATGTTAAAGTTCCTAGAGTTCATCTGTACTTCACATCAAATGTAACAGAGATCTACAGAATATTTCATCTGACCACATCATAATACACATTCTTTTCAGCCACACATGGAACTTTCTCTATAGTAGATCATCTGTTAAGACACAAAGCAAATCTTAGAAAATACAAAAACATGTCTATCCGCCTTACTGTATCATAATGGCATGGAATTAGAAATCAACAGCAAGATAAACTACAGAAACTGAATGAACACACAGAGAATGAACAATATACTTTTGCATGATGAATGGGTCATTGAAGAAACCAGGGGAAATACCATGCACTATGTGCATGTTTTTTTTTCTATTATAATCACAAAATGATTATGATGATGGTTATCCCACACTCTGCTTCATGGTCATTCCAAGATGTTAAGAGTAAACTGATAGCCAGGTATGGTGGCTTATGCCTGTTATCCCAGCATCTTGGGAGACTGAAGCAGGAAGATCACAAGTTCAAGGCTGGCCTCAGCAACTTAGCAAGATCCTGCCTCAAAATGAAAAATAAAAATGGCTGGGGATGTGGCTCAATGGTAAAGCAACCCTGGGTTCAATCCCTGGTACCAAATAAGAAAAAAAAGTAAAATGATAGACAGTCGTGACCCACTGTTCTTTTTATCAGAATGTCCTCCTCCTAAACATTCATGCGACTGACTCTCCCATCCTTTAAGTGTGACCTTAAATGTCACTCTCAAAAATTTCTTCACTGAATGACTCCTGAATTCTACTTCCATTTCTCTTCCCATTCAAACTACAAGCTTCTTAAATTTAAAAGAAGTGAGGATTATGTTTCTTTCAGGTCTTCATTAAAATCAACTTTTAAATCAGAAGAATCTATCATATTTAATAATACAGACAGTTTCTGCTCTCAATGATTTCTGTTGTTTTTAAACATCTTTCACCCTGACACTCTTATTCAATGTGTATATTGATCTTGCCCTTCTTAAATGAATTCTTCCTAGGCACCCCTTTCTTAGCTTCATAGTCATCTAGCTATTCTTTTGACTTGCTTTCTAATTTTTCCTTCCATGATGGCATACCCAAGAATTGTTTACTTGCACCAAATTCTATGTTAATCCCTGGGCATATAAACTGTGGTCCTGTGGGCTGAACATATGATTCCCTGGCACAGCCCACATAATGCCAATGCTCTGCAGGTGTGAAGGGCTTTCTACTGCCCAGACATTGACCATGCCGCCGGATGCAGTGTGTGTACATGCCTGGAAAAGTTGTCTCTTTCCGTAGGCCTCTTATAGGAGGAATTTTGACTCACTTTTTCATCTATTCTACATTTTTCCCCTCACATTTTTTATTGGTGCATTATAGTTGCATATTCTACCTTTTAAATTATTATTTTATTTTGTTTCATAACTTTTATTGTTATTCTTTAATTGGATTATCTCTGTCTTTTGTGTTTCACCCCCTCTTTTTTAAATTGTTTTTACTGTTATGAACACTTAACAATTTAGTTAATTCCATACTGTTTTGCCCCTTTCTTCTCTACTGATAATGGTGTTTGGTTGTTGCTTTGGTTGTTAATTGCTTGTTTTTAAAAATATCTTTATCTGGGTTTTCTTTAGGTTGTGTTACTATTGTTTGTTTTCTTTCTTCTGAGTTTAGGATCCAGCCTCATGCCTTGAGCACATCTGGTGGGTGCTTTACCACTTTGTGACACCTACAGCGTAGGTGAGAGAAATTTCACCTTACTCCAACCGAAACAGTCCCACTCAAACCTTGGGAAGATATTCCAACTTAAAAAACAGGAGAAAGAAAAACTCCCAGCCTACATGTCTCCATGTAGGTATGGTATGGATAGAGGGAACTAAAATCCAGTCTCTGAACCCTCAACCCCATAGCTAGAGCAGAGAAATGACACGACTGTTGTGGACAGTGCACCGAGGTGGTACCTCAACCTAGGTCTCTCCCATAACCTTGCAGACAGCACATTATTGACAAGATTGAAGGAGTGACCATGGAGGGCGCATCCAAGAGACTCCACTGTCTACAATGCTCTTGTCACCAAAGTGACTCCACTCCTGCAAGATCTACAAAGAAAGTGGGTCCCTCAGGCTCCATCAGTACACACTGACAAAATTCATGAATCAGCCATGGAAGACAGGGAAACTACACTACAAACTCCACTTGGAAATAATTTCAACACTACACAACAAACCAATAGCTCAGGACACTTGGAGGTTATTCCCTAAGATGACCCTCACATAAATGTGGAAGAGATATATGCCCCACCCCCAGATGCACAACTCTTAACACAGAAATAGGAGAAAGAAGAAAAGGCAAGGAAACATGACTCCTCCAAGAGTTTGTAACTCTCTAGTAACTGATTCCAAAGATACTGCTGTGAGTGAAATGCCAGAAAAAAAATTCAAAAGAACGTTTAAATCGTTGATTAATTCAAAGAGGATACAAATAAATAGTCGAATAAACTAAGGAAAACAACACAGGATATAAAAGAGCAATTAAATAGAGATTCTGAAAAGGAATCAAACAGAAATCTTGAATTAAAGATTTCAAAAAATTCAATTGAAGTCACACCTGTAGACTAGACCAAGTGGGGGGAAAAACATCAGAGCTGAAGATGATGATGAAATGTCATATTAAGACAGTAACAACAACAACAAAAATATAAACAAGAAGGAACAAAACACATAAGACTCATAGGACACAATGAGGAAACCAAGTTTAAGGTATATGTCTGGGATTCTAGCTCAGTGGCAGGGCACTTGCCTAGCATGTGTGAGGCACTGGGTTCGATCCTTAGCACCACATAAAATAAACAAAGGCTTTCTGTCCATCTACAACCACAAAAAAAAAATAAATAAATAAAAATAAATCACAGGTATAGACAATGGAATAGAGATACAGGCTATAAGAAATGCACACTTATTCAGTGAAATCATAGAAGAAAATTTCTCAAATATTGGGAAAGGTATGGAAAGCCAGATATAGGAAGAATTTAGAACCCCAATAGACATGACCAGAAAAGAACCTCTCCATATTGTATCATATAAAACTGTCAAAAGTATATTGAAAACTATAAATGAGAAGGGCTAAATGAGAAGGGTCAAAGCAATTATAATGTAAACTTGTCAGAACATAGCAGATTTCTTAACAGAAACTTTCAAGGCCAGGATGACCACCCTATCCATTCATTTTCCAATTTTTTTTTGGTTCTTTTTTTTTCAATTTAGGGCTTGAACTATACCATTTCATGCTTTCCTGGCCTTGAGGAGAAGGGATCTGGGAGTGGGAAGTAAGAAGAGGAAAGAAAAGGAAGTGGGGCAACTGGATAGGATTCAAGTATGATGTACTTTATAGAGAAGTGTCACAGCAAAATCTACTAATTTGTGCAAACAATAGGAGTCAACTTTTATAGTGAAAAAGAATGTCTGTTTTTATAACAAGTCCAATTTGTTATAATGTCACTATAAACACTGTTGGCATCAGCTGCTGCCAGTATTCTGTTCCCCCCACACCATTTTACAACCCAGATTGTCAGCCTGCGAACATCCTAGCCAGCCATTGATCCAGATTGTCAGCCTGCAAACATTCTTGTCATTGGTTCTTTGTTATTAGGAAATTTGACTTACTTAAGAATAGCTCCAGTACCATTCTCTCTCTCTCTCCCTTGCTATTGCTCTTGCTCTCTCTTTTTCTCTCTCTCTCTCTCTCTCACCCTGCTGTCAGACACTCTGCCTGTCCCCTTAATAAAATCCTTTGTGTGAGTTCCTGAGTCTGGAGTAGTTTCTGGGTGCTTTCATTGGTACCGTGACTCGGATGGGCTCTTCTATTGCCACGTAGGCGAGTGGAATCCCATCTCTCACTTCAGAAACGCCCCCAGATGCTAGTCTTACCTTCCATCCGCCCTGGTGCTCTCCTCCACATCCAGACACTGACTTCAGACTGGTGAGTTTTCACCTAGGTCGACTTAAACACTCCTCTGCTGACCTGAGACATGAACGTTGATCATCTGGCACCCTTGAGGCGGTTGAGGAGTGGGGGTTCCCCCAGTCATGACTTTTACATTTATGGTTGGCCCCCTTAGTTGACCTTATCTAACTGATGGGTCCCCAATCTTTATGGTGGAGAATCTCTCTCAGGGTTGAGGCTTCTCTTCACTCTTTCTCTCGAAAATCCTGATGTCAGGTGCTCAACTCTCTCGGCTTTTGCCTGGCACACACTGATGTTTGGGTGACAACCCCATCACTGTGCTGCCTTCTTGTCTCCAGCCAACTAGTCTGTAACCTCCAGATGCTTTGGACACTGACTCAGTTGTAACAGTCTCCACCATGGGATCTGGGTCCTCCATTCTGGCAGATTAACCCCTGGGGTGTCTACTAGACAATCTTAAACCCGTTTACCTGACCCCCACCCTAAAACCACCAAAACTTATCTTATAGATAATCAATCCAAAATGGTCACATAATGGCATACAACTGCTGTGAGCAAGTGGGCAGATGGAAAGGGATTCCTTATCTTCAAGTTTTCTCTTTCTTGCACACTAAACCTGATCTTTGCTCTTCCTGCAAACCCAAACACCTCTTTTTGGCTTCTTCTCCCCCTATTAATCCCTCCTCCTCCTTCAGCTTTGACTCAGTTAACAAACCACCCCCATACCAGTCCCCTGTGGCAAAGGACCCTCTGGCCCTTGCTCCTCCATCTCCTTTGCCCCATTCTGTTTCTTCTTCTGTTCCCCTGCCCAACCCACCCAGTCCTTCTGCCACAAGGTCCCGTGCACATATTCTAGTCTTCCAACAGGGGGCGGCTGGTGTGGAGGGAGTAACCCTAAATAGCCCAACAGCCAGAGTCATATCACAATGAGAATTATATAGCAGCCCCATTCCTCAAAAGAAATGGGAGATAATGTTTCATAATTTTCTACATCCAAACCTGACTTGATTACCAATGAGGAAAAAAGGGTTAAAAAGCCCTAGGCAATTTCCCCTGCCTAGCCTTGCTGAAGCCTACATTGGAATGTAGACTGCAGCAGGCTCGGCAAGGGATCAACCTGAGACTAAAAAAAAAAAATGTCCATTTTAAACTTCTCCTTGCTGCAACACAGACCATTCTCTCTCTCTCTCTCTCTCTCTCCCCCCGCCACCTCTCACACCCTCTCTCTGTCTTTCTCTTTCTTGAACTATCTTGCTATAATTAATGGTCATTATCATTTTTTTCTTCTAGGACTCCTGTTTTGTTTTGTTTTTCTTATATGCTGTATTTTTCAAGCTCACAATTTTGATCCTACATACCTAGGTTATTCAGTTCTGTTTTTATTCAACTCTAGAGTTATTTTTGAGCATCTGTTATATCTTGTTGTCTGATATTGTGTTGTCTGTCTATATATGTGTGTCCAAATATAGTGCTCATGAATTAAAATTTTAAAATGAATCTTTAATTCACATGATTTAAAAAGGGTCAACTTTATTGGGTAAACAAATGAAAGTGAAATGTCTTTGAAATTACTTACCTCACAAGTCTCCAGGTAGTCAAATTAATAAGATGTTGATGTCTATAAAATGTCTAATATCAATTGTTTCTAGGACTTTTCTTCAACAGGAAAGAGACAGCAGATACTGTTCAATACACTTGACTGATATCTTGGTTTTTTTAATTAGATTCGACATGTATGGGATTACTCAAATGTGTTTGTAAGAGATATCTGATTAATTTACAAAGTTAAAATGCCAACTCCTTAAAAATTTGCTTTATGTCATCACTAAAAACAAGGTTAATAAGACTAAGTCCTACCAGGTATAATTCTATATACAAAGGGATCCAAAAACTTCACCTGTGTTTCAATCAGAGTACTGTACATAACAAAATATTTCATCTTAATTTATCTAAATTCAGAAATTTCATGAGTTGTTTCAGAATGTGAACATCAAAAAAAATTAAAGATTCTAGGTACAAAAATATATTTAGTAGAAGGGGAAAAAGATGTTTTTCTTCAGTATCAAGCACCTGGCAAGAAAAGAGCATGTTTCTATACAGCCATAAGGCTTTCCTGGCTCTCCCCTGAGAATCCAAAGGGAAGCATTGTGTGCAAGTTCATCAAGAATTTAAATCCAAGCTAACTTTAGTATGTCACTTCAAACATGAGGTCAAACTTAATTCTCTCTTTCTATCTTTAAAACGTAAACTATGTAGAAGTTACCCTTGTCTCTAATTACAGAAGAGAAAAAAATTTTTTTCCAGAATGTAGCTCTTCTGTGAAATCATTACACATTCACTCAAAGATGGTTACTTTGGATTAGGCAAAAGGGAGAAGAAAATGTTTTTTGGTAGGAAAGGCTTTCTGTGATGAAACCTGGAATGGGATTCATGGTCATTGCCTGCTGGCTCCCCGCTCATAGGAATCCAAGCTGCCTTGACTGTGCCCCCTCCTCTCTGGCCAATATTCACTGTAGGGTGTTTCTGCTTCTTGCTGTTGCCAACCTCCTGGCCCACCACCACCATTTGACTCTGGACAGCCTTCCCTTTATTGTTGGTGAGTCCTGAGAACTCTTCTGTGGTGGCCCTGAACACACACTCTCTCTCTCCAAAACCACCAGTGCTGGGTCAGGATCTCCCTTGGCTTCAGCTGCAGACCTGTCAGGGATGGTGACGACCCTCACTGATGGTCTGCTCCTATGTGGGAAATCAGAAAGGTTGTAGGAATGCCCCTTCCTCTCCTGTTTCCCTTCTCCAGGCTCCTGAGGACTCTTTTTTTTTTTTTTGGCGGTACTGGGGATGGAACTCAGGGCCTTGTGCTTGCACTCTACCAAGCTGAGCTATCTCCCCAGCCCTCCTGAGGACTCTTAGACATGGGCTCTGCCCAATCTAAAATTCTCTGTGACCCACAACCCCTTGGCTGTCTCTTTAAAAATATTCAGCCTCTCCATTTCACTCCAGATCTCAAACCTCTCAGGCTCATTTTCCATTGCAACACAGTCTGACCCCGATATAAGTGAGACTCATCTTGGTCAGAGAATGGGACTTATACAACTTCTGTCACTGCAGCAGCAAGTGGGTAGAGATTCCCTGTGTGCAAATCTTCTCTTCTCTTTAGTCTTGCCCCTCTTTGTGTCAATAATAATAATATTGGGGATTTATTTATATCATTTAATGTTCTATAACAGGACCTGTTAGAACCTGATTTGTTTAGAGGTTAATATCCTGAAACATGAAAGCATTTTGCCATTTTGCAACACAAAAGGGAAGTTTAAAGCTCTCTCAGCCTTTCCTTGATTTATATTTTGGATGTCATATCATTGTGTTAATTAATGTTCACATAGACTCAGGAAACAATACATGTAAACTTTGTAAAATGATGTTTAAAGAGGAGGCAAAGATCAACTCAGAACTAGAATACTGTGGGCTGGGGAGATAGCTCAGTTGGTAGAGTGCTTGCCTTGCAAGCACAAGGCCCTGGGTTCAATCCCCAGCACTGCAAAAAGAACAACAACAAAAAAAAACTAGAATACTTTACCTAAGATTTGTAAAGAACCCTGCCTTACATGAGATAAGACTCTGCCTCCCACCCTGCTGCATGTCAGAATGGCTCCAAAATAAGCCAGACTTCAGCTTATTTAAAGTTATATTCAAAAGATTGTTTTTTTGTTGTAAAATTACTGTGATCTCAAACAGGGGGTATAATGTATTGCTCAGTCAAAATGCAAGATGGCTATTACACAAACTAAATGTTTTACTCTTGTTAATTCTATTTTATATTTTCCTTATAAACTCTATAACTGTTGCCTGATTAATGTTTTGCAGAAGTACTGCTTCAAGAACAAATGACCTTAGTTAGTTTGAGATAATAAACCATCACTTATAGGACAGATAAGATAATGTAGACCCCAATTAAATAAAAAGGGGCAAATGACTGTAAAGTCATAAACATTAAAGTTATAGCCTAGTACTCTTACTTTATGACTGGTGAGACTGACTTGCTGGATGTTTAAGATCAAACTTAGAGATTGAGATTAAAATATGGGGGCCAAGAAAACCGGTATTTGACCCTTGCCCTCTGAGTAAGCCTGAACCCAGGGAGTGGGAGAGCTTCTCTAAGGAGTTTTGCAACTCTGGGCCACATGACCTCCCAATAAGGGAGATTGATGAGACCACTAAAGGATGAGAAGTCAATTAGTGCACCTGCTGTAGAGGAGGGTCATTGAAAAAGGGAGACATTCCTGATGCTTCCAAAGGAAGCCACCTCATCAAGGAGACCCTACCTAGCAAATGGCACTAAAGGAGCTAAGAAGCTGCTCTCAAGTTTTCCACAAGTAACCCCTGTGGGAACTCAGTTGACCCTTAACAGCAGGTAGGAACAAGGTCAATTTGACCAGCTTGGTCTTAAACACCTAGCAAAAACAGTTATAACCAAAATACAGCCATAACTGGATTTAAAAGGAAAGACAATAGTTCCTTTATTGGAACTTAAGACCTACACTTATCCCCAAGAATAAGTAAGATTGGAGGTTACAAAAGAGATTCTTAGGCAGGAAACTGCCAGAGTCAGAAATTTTTGGTCGTTTTAAGGTCTACAGATCTTCCTAAACAGGACCATACCAGCTAAATTGCCTACAGAAGTTCCTACAAGATCAGATATACAAGTTCCAGAGCTTGTGGACACACAAGTTCAGCAACCAATTGGTCAATCAACCTCTTCTCCTTCAAGACTACCAGCACCTGACATCCAAAGCTGAAACCTATGATTCACTATTGACACCTCTGTGTCCAAAAACACTTCTCCCACCTAAAGCCCTCCCTAATCAATTTTTTTTTTTTTTTTTTTTTTTTTTTTTACAGGAATGAGACTCTTCACCCCTAACCAGCAGGAAGAAGCTACAGAAGAAAGACCATTGTCCCGGTATCTATAAAAATAAAGAGGGAGAAACACTGGCATCAGCTGCTGCCAGTATTCTGTTCCCCCCACACCAATTTACAACCCAGATTGTCAGCCTGTGAACATCCTAGCCAGCCACTGGTCCAGATTGTCAGCCTGCGAACATTATCATCTGTCATTGGTCTGTTATTAGCCCATGAAATTTGACTTACTTAAGAATAACTCTAATAACTCTACCACCATTCTCTCTTTCCCTTGCTCTCGCTCTTGCTCTCTCTCACTTTTTCTCTCTTTATCTCTGTCTCCTCTCCTCTCTCTCCCTCTCTCTCCCCCCATCACCCTGCAGGCAGACACTCTGCCTGTCTGCTTAATAAAATCTTTTGCATGAGTTCCTGCGTCTGGAGTGATTTCTGGGAACTTTCAAACAAAACATCCTAATTTTAAAATATTTTTATTTATACAAGGATATATAAGATTTCAGTGGCCAAAATTAAATTACTACAAAAAGTTTTTTAGACAATATTATTTCAGATTATAAATTTCCTACAATTAATTGCTTAAATAATTCTGGGTTCCAGCCTATTAGGAAGTAGAGAAAAATATTAATGCAATTTACACAATGATTTTTTTTCACTCTTCCTTTGTGATCAAAACTTTCTTACTCTTACCTTTTTATACAGGGTAGAAAAACCAAGAGTAATTCACCTTCAGAAGTCTTACTTGGATTGTTATTTTTGAAATTTGAAATTTTTGCTTTCCTGTGTTGAAGAATTATTTTCCTATTGGTATGTATGAAAAAAGTAATAAAACTTGTATTTTAATACTGATATGAAAAACATGAACTAAATATGTTCAATTCTTAATAATGTTTTAGACAACATCAGACCTAGTATCAGAACTTTATCCCATGAACTTGAAATTTGTAAGCCTATAAATATTTTATTAACCTGACAATAATTTGTATTTTGTTTTGTGGTTTTTCCTTAGATCCTCATACACTAACATTTTGTAATTCTCTAGTTACAGAAATCCTGTCTGTACTGTCCACGACTACTATTACCAATTCCATGTTAGTGCAAGTGTTCCAGGAAGAACTAAGAGAGTCTTGGCCACCAGTATCCCACATTAGGAAACGTGTATTATTAATGGCTCTCTCTTCTACATTACTTCCTATTGTAGGGGATGTCTGTACAACTTCATTCATAGAAAATCAGTAAAGGATGATAATTTTCCCTGCATTGTCCAACCCATTGATGATAACTTTGTGCTCCTGGTGATTGAATGGTCTCCATATCCTGGGGAAGAGAATTTCCATTCTTGGGCAGTGGACCCCCGTCCAGCCACCTAGCTGCCTTAGTCACCTGGCCTCCCCAGCTCTCCACCTCTGCTGCTGTAGCTTCTGGGCCAGCTGCCAGTCCTTTTCCAGAGAACCAGAGGGAGGCCCAAAACATAGGCCTTGCTGCCAAACAAGGAGGCCCCATTGTGGCCCCCAGGTTCTCAGCAAGGAGCCTGGCAGGCTGGTCACTGTCCTCCCCCACCCCCTTCTCCTACAGCTACTGTGGAAGTGATTACCTATTTATAAATATCTTATCCCCTTAAATTAAATAATATAATTAGCCCCTACTATGAAATTAATCACACCAAGTGCTTGTCTTGGACTACTGCTATTTCTTTTCTACCTAATCAAACAGAATCAGCAGATCTTGGTGGGGATGATGCTTTATCTCCACACTGACTGCCAACTGACTTGGAAGACAAAATGCTCCTTCATACATGGACATTGATGTCATGATGGGGCTTAGCTCTTAGATCCAAGGAATCTAGTTTAGACAACTCTGCTTCCTGGCATCCTTAGGAGGCAGACCTTGAAGTAAGTTGCTTGGGAAAATTTCATTACTGTGGAAAAAAAAAATCACCAGAGGTGCCAAGAGACAGTAATATGTGGCCTGCCACAAAGAGAAGGTAACAGATCTGTAGCAAAGATTATAGGAAACTCAGATCTCTCCCTGTGACATTATTTGAAGCCCTCTGATAGTTTTGAATGATTCCAGTTAATCTGGCAGAAAAAACAAAGGCCTCAAAAACTAACTCACCCTGGAGGTCTAAGCTAACATGGGAGTTCCACATAAGGTTTTGAATTGGGGAGCCAGGGTCATTGTTCTGTGAAAGCATTAGGAAGGTGTAATACACAATGGTATGTTCCCAGCTGGGTGCTAAACTCCTCTAGGTTGGTGGCTATGTTGGAAATGTCTGCAGAAGGGAGCACCTTATTTACTTTTCTGTAATCTGCTGTCATGTGTCAAGTTACATCCTGATTTCTTACTGGTCACACAAATGAGTTACAAGGACTGTGCACTGGGCAAATTATATTTTTTTAGCCATATGTGGTCTCTGTTATTTTCTTTCTTTTTTAAAAATATTTTTTAGTTGTCAATGGACCTTTATTTATTTACATGTGGTGCTGAGGATCGAGCCAGTGCCTTACACATGCTAGTCAAGTGCTCTTCCACTGAGCCACAACTCTAGCCCCTCTGTTATTTCTTGATGGTCAATGACATTGGTGGCAACAATTCAGCTGATGTAGGCAAAACAATGCGGTGGGGTGTTTAGCATAACTTCTTTATTTTTTGGGTGGGTAACCAGGTATTGAATTCAGGGACATTCAACTATTGAGCCACATCCCCAGTGGTTTTTTTTTTTTTTTTTTAGAGACAGGGTTTCAATGAATTGCTTAGTGCCTCACTTTTGCTGAGGCTGGCTTTGAACTTGCGATCCTTGTGTCTCATCCTCCTGAGGCATGCACCACCAAGCCTGATTAGCATATCCTCTTAATATTGGCTTTACAGGGCCTGGGATTGTGGCTCAGTGGTAGAGCACTTGCCTAGCATGTGTGAGGCACTTGGTTTGATCCTCAGCACTGCATAAAAATAAATATATGAATAAAATAAAGGTATTGCGTCCATCTACAATAAAAAGTATTTTTAAAAATATTGACTTTACAGCTGACACATGCTATGCTTAATCTCTGGATAATGCAATGGAACTCCTCTATAGTAATTTGTAGGCATTTGCCCCACAAGATATTAACACCTGTAATATATTCAGGAATGGGAGTTATGAACACTGGGTAGAGACGGTTGGTAGTCGTCCAAGCTCCAGAGTCAACATTAAGTCTTGAACTCTCACTCTTTCCCCCCCTTATTCATCAATAGCAGTTACCTGGCTGAAAATTTGTCAGGATTACTATATATCAATGTATATTCAACCCCCATGTCCACCAATGCTGTTACATTCTGAATAGTTTTTGAAGACCAATGTACTGACAAGTCTATATATGGCCTCCAGTCCAGAGACTTGTCTTGAACCCTTAACTTTTTTTTTCTTGGCCCCCTGAACTTTTTTTTTTTTTTTCTTTTTCTTTTTTGTATGAGGGATTGAATCTAGGGACACTTAACCCCTGAGCCACATCCCCAGCAATTTTTTTTTTTAGATTCAAGATATTTTTTTAACAGCTACCACAAACAATAAGATAGCTCAATTAGATCACCAAGTACAAAATCAACATACAAAAATCAGTAGTTTACATACATTCAATCTTTTGGAAGACTTAATGGAAGAAGAGATTTCATATATAACAAAAATATATTAATATGTTTGTCCATAAAAATGTGAGCCCTATTAAAAATAAAAATTAAAATACCACTGAAGCCAAAAAATAGCCTTTCTACAAATAGAAGGACTATATTATTGTGTAAATTAATTTGTAAATTTAACAATCTCAATGAAAACTTACCAGTTTTAAACTATATCACCTGATGCTAAATTTAGTGGAAAAAATAAACATAGAAGTGGGACCAGCACTAAAACCCATTAAGGCATTTTTAAAAGCCTAAATAATTAAGAGTATCATACTGGTCTATTAGCAAAACAGAATGCCCAGATGTAAGTACACTCAGATACATATAGAAATTGAATATATAAAGAGGACATCATCTCAAATCACTGGGAAAAAGAAGTAGTCATTAAATGTTATAGGGATAAGTAAAGTAATATCCCTGCCTTACTTTATATACCATGATAAATTCCATATGTACTAAAGATTTTTTAAATAACACAACCACTAAATAATAACAAGAAAACTTGAAATTTTTTTCTTTGCAAATCTGGAGTTAGCAAGAACTATCTAACCTTTCATGACTCAAAATGCTCAAGTCATAAATTATTTCACTGGTACTTTTTGTTACATAAAAATCAATGTTTTTATGTAAAGAAGCATCATAAACTTTTAAAAGAAGACAACTAAGGGAAATATTTACGACTCATATCACAAAGAGCTATCCTTCCTAACATAACTTGACACAATCATAATCCCTTCAAAACATTGAAAAAGGAAATAAAATTTGCTATTAATAAATAACAAGATAGTTCATTCATTAAAAAAGAGAAATGTAAATTAAAACTGTAAATGAAAGACCATTTTCTCTCTCTCCATTGGCAAAAATCCAAAGTTAGCTAACTTATGTTATTGATAGGACTCTGGAGGGGAAAGCATTTTCTCATTCATTCTGACAGAGATGTGTTAAAGTCACCCAGAATTATTGTGTTGTGGTCTATTTGGTGCCTGGGATTGAGAAGGATTTGTTTGACATACATGGAGGCTCCTTGTTTGGGGCATTATGTCTTCCTGATTTATGGTTCCCTTAAGCAGTATGAAATGTCCTTTATCCCTTCTGACTAACTTTGGCTTAAAGTCCACTTTATCTAAGGATAGAAATCCCCACTTTTTTAGTGAGTCAGTGTGCATGGTATGCTTTTTCCCATCCTTTCACCTTTAGTCTGTGGATCTTTTTCAATGAGATGAGTCTCTTGAAGGGAGCATATTGTTGGGTCTTTCTTTTTAATCCATTCTGCCTGTCTATGTCTTTTGATCAATGACTTAAGGTCATTAACATTCAGGATTATTATTGAGATATGATTTGTATTCCTGGTCTTTTTGAATAATTTTCAGTTTTTAACTTGACTTGGTTTCCCCTGTGGTTGGCTTTTCCTTTAGGATGGTTCCTCCCTTTGCTGACCTACATTGTTGTATTTCATTTCCTCCTCATGGAATATTTTGCTGAGAATATCTGTAGCACAAGCTTTCTATTTGTAAATTCATTTAACTTTTGATTATCATGGAAGGATTTTATTTCATCATCAAATCTGAAGTTTAGTTTTGCCTGGGTATAAGATTCTTGGTTGGCAACTGTGTTCTTTCAGAGCTTGAAATATGTTGTTCCAGGCCCTTCTAATTTTTAGGATCTAGGCTTAGAAATCTGCTGATATCTGTATTGGTTTTCCACTATAGGAAATATGATGCTTTTCTCTTGCAGCCTTTAAAATTCCATCTTTATTTTGCAAAACCTTTTCTTTAAGGGGAGATCAATATTAGCAGTACCCAATTCAGACACTATGCAATCCTAGACCAAATAGCCCCAATGAGGACAATAACAAAATTGTCATAATAAACAGAATGAGTTCAAATATTATCTTCAGTATAACAAACAGATTTGCAATAAGGTCTGCAGTTTCTAATGGAGGACATAGAGGATGCAGAGGGATGTAGGATATAGCTGTCACTGGGATAAGAAAAGAATATACAGAAGTTCTAGATAATAGAAAGGGTGAGAGTGTAATCAAAAGAAATTGGATGTTAGCATGCAAAAAGGGAGAAAGAGACTCTGAGGGAAAAGGTAAACAAAAGGAAAAGAGAGCCAAAAGAAGTAAAGAAATAAAAACTTAAAATTGTTCAATAAGGAGAAGAAAGAAAATCTACACTATAACAGTCATATAGTATTCAAACCTCCCAGTCTTCAGTAGCCTGATGCATGAGAGGTACCTGACAATGAACTTCAAGTCTCCAGCAGACGTCCCAGGATGGGATTTGCCCCACCTAAAGATCGGAGCTACGGCTTCCAGGATTATCCAAGATGGCTGCTCTGGCTTCCAAATGTGTTGGCAAATGGGGAGCTGTAGCTCGGGGTGTGGACGTGGTCAGCTGGAGGTCCTGGAGGCAGGGTGTGGTTGGTCAGGCAGGGGTCCTGGAGGTCAGGTGTGATTGGTGTGGTTGCGGGATCCTGGAGCCCGGGTGCAAAATCAGTCGATCTGGGGTCCTGGTGATAGGGCGCAGTCAGTTGGTCTGGGGGTCCTGGTGGCAGGGAGCAGTCAGTTGATGTGAGGGCCCCAGAGGCAGGGAGTGATTGGTCGGGCTGAGGAATCCTGGTGATGGGGCTCTGTCCGTCCAGCCAGGGGTCCTACAGGGCCTGGCTGTTGTCTCAAAATGGCAGCAGTCACCTGTAACCAAACCTGCAGGTACTGTAACAGTGACCTTCCAGGCAACAGCAGGCAGCTGGCGCTCCACTGGCGGTCTGTGGTCAGTCTGCTGGCAGCTGTCGGACGATCGGGAGGTGAACCTTGGGTGGTGGGTGATGGGTAGGTGAAAGGCAGGCGATGAACAGGCAAGAGGCAGGCAAATGGTGGATGACAGGCGCCTGACAGTGAGCAATCTGCACTCAAAAAAGGCGTTGATATGTTGGCAGACTGCAGGTGATTACAGTACACAAATGGGGTAAATATCAGGGGATCGATAAGCAGCAAAAACTGCCTCGTCAAGAAATATATATCCTCTGCTTGAAACCAGAGTTACGGAGCGACAAGGAACACAGCCTCTCTCTAGTCCGCCATCTGGTTATCCCCTCCATCTTTATTTTGAATTGAATAGGTTGTTCATTCCTTTGGTTTGTATCTCTGTCTTCCTCAATTCTGATAATTCTTGAATGTGGTCTTTTCATGATATCCTATAGTTCTTGGAGGTTTCATTCATGATTTCTTTCCATCTTCTCTGGTCTACTTTATTTTGAAGATTAAATATTTTGAGGTTCTGTCTTCCAAGTGACCTAGTCTGTAGGTGATGTTTTCCATTGAGTTTTTTATTTGGTTTATTGTTTCCTTCATTTCAAAGATTTCTGGTTTTTTTTTTTTTTTTTTTTTTTTTTTTTTCCCAGAATCTCTTTCTCTTTGTTGAAATGATCTTTTGCTTCCTACAGTTGCTCTTTTAACTGTTTAATGACTTAATGGAAGAGTCGTTCATTGCCTGTATTTGGTCTCTTATCTCATCCTTTGCTTCACAGATCATTTTAATTAAGTATGTACTTAACTGCCTTTCTGATATTTCTTCTACCATGCTGTCATTGGATTCTATTAATATATAATCTCCATTTGTTTGCAACATTTTCTTCCCTTTTTTCATGTTATTCACCTATCTTCGCCTCTAGCAGTGCAGATCTGGGGTATTTCAGTTTCCCCCCTACAGACTTATACTGACCCTGCAGGTTTCCAAAACCTCTTCTTTAAGGGGTAGATCAATATTAGGAGCACCCAGTACAGAAAATATGCAGCCCTAAACCAAACAGCCCCTATAAAGACATTAACAATGTTGTTATAATAAACAGAGAGGATGCATTCAATTATTATCAACAGTATAACCAAATAGACTTGCAATGAGGTCACCAATTTCTAATGGTGGACAAAGAGGAGGGGGAGGGGTGTAGGATGTAACTGTTAATGGGATAAGAAAAGAGTATATAGAAATACTAGATCAGGTTGGGGATATAGCTCAGTTGGTAGAGTGATTGCCTAGCATGCACAAGGTCTTGGGTTCATTCCCCAGCACCACCAAAAAAAATAAAATAAAATAAAGGAGCACTAGATTGTAGGAAGAGCTCTACCTGAAAGTGGAATTAGAAGAAGTTGGTTGTTAGCGTGAGAAAAGGGAGAAAGAAACTCTGAGGAAACAGGTAAACAAAAGAAAAATAAAGAAAAACTTAAAAATTTAAAAAGAAGAAAAAAAAAACTACATCACAAGAGTCATTTTATTCAAACCTCCCAGTCTTCAGTAGCCTGATGCATGAGAGGTACCTGACAATGAGACTTCAGTCCTCCAGCAGGCATCTCAGGGTGGGATTGGCCCCACCTAAAGATGGCTGCTTCCATTTCCAGTATAATCCAAGATGGCTGCACTGTCTTCCAAATGTGTTGGTAAATGGGGAGCTACAGCGTGGGGTGTGGGCACCTAGTCCATGTGGGGTGCGGTTGGTTGAGCCATGGGGCCCTGCAGGTCCTGGTTGTTGTCCCAAAATGGCTGCAGCCACATGTAACCAAACCTGTGGGTACTGTGACAGTGGACTTCCAGGCAACAGTAGGCAGCTGGTGATTCACTGGTGGTCTGTAGGCAGTTGGCAGGTGAACTTCTGGTGGTGGGTGATGAGTAGGTGAAAGGGAGGCGATGGGCAGGCAAGAGGCGGGGAAATAGGCAAATGGCGGGTGATAGGCACCAGTCAGTGAGTGATCTGCACTCAAAAAGTAGTTGCTATGCTGGCAGACTGCCAGTGATGGAGGTGGACAAATAAACAGCAGGGGATCCACGAGCAGCAAAGACTGCCTCACAGAGAAACATATTTTCCTCTGCTTGAAACCCGAGTTATGTAGCGACAAGAACATAGCTTCCCTCTAGTCTGTCATCTTGGATCTCAAGGAACCAGTTTATGCTCCCCCAGCACTTTTTATATTTTATTTAGAAGCAAGGTCTCACTGAGTCACTAAAGCCTTGCTAAGTTGCTGAGGCTGAATTTGATCCTCCTGTCTCAGCCTCCTGAGCCACTGGGACCACAGGCATGTGCCACCATGTGTGGTAGATCCCTGAACCTTGACTGGTCCCATACCCAAGGGCACAAAGACTCCTCAGGGAGAGTTGTGAGCTCTACCTTCATCACCTCTCCTAATAGGAGAGGCTTGTCTCTGTCTCTTTTTGGAGTAGGAGTCCATTCTTCCTTTCTCTCTCCCTTTTATCTACTATCAGTTGTGCTTCTTCCTGAATGGGCAGTGTGGGAAGTTGCGTATGAATTATGGGTTTATTTGAGTCATCATAAGGCAGGGAAGCTGCTTTCCTGGGAACTACTGGGTGAAATTCCCTGGTTTGAGAAAGCCCAGATCATGCTGGTGCCCTGCCTTAGCTCACAACCCGAAGTTCAAATGCAGCCGCTGGTGATGGGCATAACCTGCCAAGCCCCAAACAACTTGTTTTCCCCATTTTCATCCTGTTTTCCTGAAGAAGCTCCTCACTGAATCCCTTTGATGTCTTTCACTATAAATAAAGCATTCCTGGGTTTTTCTCTTGGTTATGATGAGATCCATCAGGTCTCTTCCACCTGTCAATGCCTCTGCTTTGAATAATTTCTCATCTTTTGTGTTTCTTTTTTTTTAAAAAATTTTTTAGTTATTGATGAACCTTTTATTTATTTATATGTGGTACTGAGAATATTTATATGTGATACTAGCAGTGCCTCACACCAGCCAGGCAAGCTCTCTACCACTGAGTGCCCCCCCTCCCCATTTTAAAGAGCATTACAATGAAATTTTAAGATACCTTTATTTTTATGTGGTGCTGAGGATTGAACCCAGTGCCTCACATGTGCCAGGCAAGCGCTCTACCACTGAGCCACACGCACAGCCCTTGTATTTATTTCTTAATTTTACTTTTCTAGCTTTTATTTCCAGCCAGCCCACACTTCCGATGATTACCTACTCCCTCCCCAAGCAGGCCGTGGCCAGGAAGGCAGCCCACTGATGGGGACCACACTGATACCGGAGCACCATAGGAAGATGGAGGAGCTGTGATCCACACTGTGTCCCTCATCTGGGCAGTAAAAGTCGCACTGTCTGGTCCTGGGAAAGGCTGCTCATAAATGGCTTTTTTCAACCCCAGTTTCCAAAAGAAGCTCTGGAGTTCTTCCACAGAGGCCCAGGTGCCTGGGCATAGGAATATCTCCTGAATTTGTCCACATATTGTGAGTGGCAAGAAGCAGCCAAGCTATTACTGACCCTATGCTTTCATCAGTAGTCGTGGCATGAAGTCACTGACCTAAAGTAGGGTGAGCAGTTGCTGGAGCCATTTTAGCCAATTCTAGACCATTCCACATTATCCCATCTGCTTCAGTGTCCCACAGCAGAGCAGCCATGCAGGTACATTTTTATTTTCTGCCTGAAATTGGACCCGAGGTCCACCAGCTCTGTGGCAGGTATCATGGTGGTGTGCAGATATCCCTCCTGAGCTGGGAGCAGATCTGGATCCTCCCCCTCAGGCTTCTTCTGCTGGGTCTTGAACTTTTGGACCATCACCAGTCAAGCTTCCGCTGTATTTTCATCTTCTGCCTCGTCTTCTGAGTCACTGGAACTAATGGACTCCCTGAGTGGATCCTACACCTGAAGTCTCCAGTTTTTACTAGTCTCCAATGTGCTCATAGGGGCTCTGTGCCCGTAATGTTGAAGCCAGAATTAAGGACAGGTAGTTAGTGTAGAAATAGAAAATCGGGTCAATTCAAGGAAATGAAGCCATGAAGCCATCTGCCTTTGGAAGTTGGAGACTGCCCCTGGAAGAATGGAATATCAAAGATCTCCGGAGCCCATTGATTACCAAATTTACCTGCCTTTATCAAGGACTGCAAACAAGGAGCTGCTAATTAATGCCCCCTGGCCCTTACCCGCCTGAATCACCTTGGCCCTCCCCCTGCCCTTGGCTTACTTATGCAAAACCGGGCCTAGTCACAAGGCAGGAAGGAGAGATAAGGGGGGAAAGAACTGGAGAACAAAAGAGACTTTAACCTATAAAAGATGCAGGGTGTGCTCACTTCTTGGGACTTTAGAACATCAGCCATGGCCCCCTTCTCCCTGCCGGGAGAAGTCTGTATTATTCCCTTTAAATAAACCTGCTTAATATGCTTGCCTTGGCGTGCTTCTCTAGTGCTTAATCTTCAACATTAGAAGAAGCAGAACTCGTCACCGGTAAACGGCGGTATCAGATTTGGAGGTCCCACCGAGATTTACGCCAAGGTAAGTAAGCTTCTCTCTCCATGCACCCCACATCTGTTTGAGGTACATCTTTCTTTCTGTATCTTTATTTTTGGAGGGCAAAATGGGCACCCGTCGGCTACTTAAATGCAGTTAGTGCAGCCGCCATCCTTAAGACTCGGGTGAGAGGTTTCCCGGCCCAGGCAAGTTTCCAATCCCCTGCTCTGCAGGCATGTTGGGGCTCTGCTGAAGCCGTTTCCTACTTTTCTGTCCAGGCCCGGAGCGCAATTGCCGCAAGTACACAGTGTCCCTAGTCCTGATCTGCCCAGGATGCGTGGAGGTGGAGGAAGGGTTGGAGCAACTGCGGGGTTCTCGGCCCGGGCTACTCTCGGGTGGACCCCAAAGGTTCCTTCTCCAGACTCCCCCTCCCGACAGCCCTGAGGGGTATCCAGGCTGATCGGTAGACAATGGCACTGAGGGAAAGCGCCAATCACCTTTGCCTCCGTATGGGCCATACAGTGCACAATACTCCCGCACATCCACTCCCTCCTGGATGCTCCCCTTCCCTTGCTGGTCAGACATTAGGAATTCAAGCTGTAGGATTAAGGCCTGGGATGATTAGTATGAAAAGGCCCAGGTTCCCTTTGTTCGCATAGTTAGCCTTCACTAGTCTAGACATCTAGAGTCTCCCCATTACTGTTCCCATGCTTAAATGTGCTCACTGTGTTCTCTTTAAGCTGCAAGAGGGAGGCATTTAAAAACCCCTCCCGTGAGACCCTCCAAGCAAAGGGTGTTATACGCCTAACAACCAATAGATGTCCCCTCACCCTCCGGAGATTCCTTTAGTTTACAGGGCAAGAAGATAGGCAAAAGGCACATTTTTTACTTTTGTCATCGTTTTTCATAATTAGGAGTTTATAGTGGCAGGGAGGAAAGCAGTAATGCCCTTAAGTCTGAATCCTCCAAGGGTCTCTAGCACAGGGCAAACTAGAGCCCCAGCACTTTGCCGAAGGAGGCCAGAAATACTTTGGCAAAGCCAGGTAGTGAGAGACGGGTTTTCTGGACCGGATTGAAGCTCAAACTTAGGGAGACGTCCCTGCACATAGTCCCCGGCGCGGGCGACTGAGGTCTATTTTTCTTTTCTTCCACTTAGATGGGAGCTTCACTCTCAACAGTATTGCCAGGTTCACCACTAGCCTGCATACTGCTAAATTGCAAATGATCAAGAAAAGTGCCTTTCATATGTTACCATGCTTGACAGCAATAATCTCTACCATGAGAGGAGAAAGTCTTGAGGAATCGCCCACTAAGGGAGGAAAATTGAGGGAACCCTCCCAACTTAAGATAGGCAAAAATAAATTTAAGGAGGCTTTTGGAGGATCCTAATAAATATTGAGATGTTACAAAACTTACGCCAGGTATTTGACTTCACCTGGAAAATTATGCTATTAACCATCTAGAGTACAGGCAGTTCCCAGAAACCATCCTAACTGGGATTCAAATAATGAGTAGGATGCATAAAAAAACTATTATACAGCCTTCACGAAAATCCTGCTATTTTCATGGAGAGACTTAGGAAAGCAATAAGAAAGCACACCACTCTGAATCCTGAATCCATAAAGGGCCACCTACTTTTAAAGTATAAATTTATCATTTAGTCAGCCCCAAATATTTAGAGGAAATTTCAAAATTGGCACGTGGCCCTGATCAATCCTCAGATGATCTTCTCCAGCTTGCATCTTCTGTTTTTAATAGACATCAAAAGAAAAAAGGGAACATATAGGCAAGAAAAAGGACTTATTAAAGATCATTCAAACTGATAGAAACTTTTAATGCCTTGCAATAGCCCATGCAATTTGCCCATTTAGGAGTTAAAAAGCAAACTGCCTAGTCCAAGACCTTAGAATAATGAAGCAGTAATTTCCCCCATCCTGTAGTTCTTAATCCATACACTTTTATCTTGGATTCCAACTGCTGCTTGGTTTACTGTTAGATTTAAAAGATGGTTTTTCCTGTTTATGCTAGACTCTGAATAGCAATTTGTTTGCCTTTGAGTAACCAGATACTGTATCTCAACTAACCTAGACAGTATTGCCTCAGGATTTAGATGGCCCTCACCTGTTCCGGACAAACCTTAGCTAAGGACTTAACAAAATTCAGAGATAAAACATTCTGTGATTGTTCTCCAGTAAGTAAAGTACATACTTTATGTGCCTCCACCCAGGAGGAATATCAAAAGGCCATTGCAGAACTCCTAAACTTCTTAGCTAATAGGAATTATAAGATCTCAAAAAAATAAAGCTTAATTATGTCATCAACAGGTTCAATACTACAGAAAATAACCACTATAGGACAATATTCTGCCCCAGGAAGGGGCCTTACTTCAAGCTCCTGTCCTCAGCTTACCTATGAAGCAAGATTTAACCTGTTTGTCACAAAAGGGGAAAATAAATCCTGGATAGGCAGCCATAGGCAACTCAATAACCAATGGCATATCTCAGTGAGGAACTTAGCAAAGTAGCTTCATTCTCAAAAGAAATGGAAAATAAGGTCTCATAATTTTCTTTGACATCCAACCTGTACTGATGAGATGGCTAAAGTGCCTTAGGCACAAGGTTTCTATTCAAATCTGTTAGGTCCTTCCAGATCTCAGTCAAGGCTTACATTGAAATGTAAATAAAAGAAGCCCAAAGGCTCAGTAGGAGACCGGTCTCAAACCCAAAGAAAAAAAGGTAAAAAAAGAGCCTTACCTAAACTCCAGCAAAAGTAAATTTTATGGTGCTTTACTAAAGTAATTAACGGCCGTATCATTTTTCCAGGACTCTTGTTTTTTTTTTAATTCTATATATTTTTTGAGCTCATGATTTTTTTGATAAGTTCTATTTTTTTATTCAACTACAGCTTTTGAACATCTGTTACATTGCAATGGAGATTCACCTATAAAGTTACAAGGCCTTTGATTTTGTGTTATTTGTATGTCGTGCTGTCTGGTGTTGTCTGTATCAAAACTGAGCGCTCCTAAAATTAAAATTTAAAAATGGATCCAAATACTTTTAATTCACGTGATTTAAAGGTTCAATTCAAATTGGGTAAACTAATGAAAGTAAAATGTCTTTGAAAATAACTCGCAAGTCTCTAGGTGGTCAATCTAATAAAATATTGATGTTAATAAAATGTCTAATATCAATTGTTTCTAGGACTTTTCTTCAACAGGAAAGAGACAGCAAATACTGTTCAGGACACTTGTCTGATTTCTTGGTTTTTACAGAATAAGTGAATTAGAGTTAACATGTATGGGATTATTCAAATGTGTTTGTAGAGACATCTAATTGATTTGCAAAGTTAAAATGCTAATTGTTAAATAGCATCAAGCACTCTTAACTCTTTAAATTCCATGGGGTATCATACTTAAACATTATTGGTGTTTTTATAGGTTGGTAAATAAAAGGGTTTAAACTTGCTTTGTGTCATCACTAAACTAAAAACAAGGTTACTAAGAGTTATGTCCTAACAAGTGCAATTCTATGTACAAAGGGTCCCAAAAGTTTCAACTGTGTTTCAATTAGAGTACTATAAACAACAAAATATTTAATCTTATTAAAATAGAGCAATTTATCTAAATTCAGAAATTTCATAAGAGTTGTTTCAAAATATGAACAAAAAAGGGTCAACAGATAGGAAAGAGAAAATAAAAGGTTCTGGGTATGGAAATATATTTAGTAAAAGGGAAAAGGAAATGTTTCTGTGTGATGAAATACATGAGGGTCTAAGTAAGTGCTAAGAAAGTCTGTGTACGTAAAGGGCAAGTTTCAACAAGTTTGCGTGTAACTAAGTTGGTTGTATGTATGTGAAACAGCTAAAGCTATTTAAGGTTTTTCCTAAAGTGAAATACTAATGTTCTGATATAAACCAAAGTTTAATCTATATGGTAAAATGACATGGTTAAATGGCAAGGATTTCTTAGAAACACTAATTTACTCTTAACTTTGTGTCTATTAAGTTTTTTTTCTTTAGAACAATTAGTCTTAAAAATTGGGGTTTATACAATTATGGTTAAACAACTGTTAGAGTATTATACTGTGTTACAGAGTCTACATTTTTCTTTAAAAACTAAATTTGATAAGAAAAAAGTGTCAAGGTAATTGTGAAGTGGTCACTAGTTGTATATTAAATGTGTTCATATTTTTCAGGTATACAAGTTTTAAAGCAGGGAATTTATCCAGCTGCTATTCTCCAGATTAAACTTGTCTGTAATGGTAATTTTAAACTTATAAAGAGTAAATTTTATTGGGGATTTATTTCTATCATTTAATGTTCTATTATAGGACCTGTTATCAATAGGGTATATGTAAAATTTGTTACTTTTTACACTGAGATAAAGAATTTCAAATGTAAATGTATTTCTAAACATTAGAGCCTGACTTGTTTAAAGGTTAATTTTGTGAAACATGAAAATATTTTGCCACTTTGACACACAAAAGGAAAATTAAAAGCTCTCTCAGCCTTTCTTTGATTCATGTTTTAGATACAATGTTAAATTGTGTTAATTATAAAGTTTATATAGACTCAGGAAACAGTATATGTGAACTACTTAATGATATTTAAGGAAGAAACAAAAATCAACATCAGAATAAGAACACTTAAGGTCTGTAAAGAGCCATGCCTTACCTGAGATAAGGCTCTGCCTCCCACCTTACTGCATGTTAGAGTGACTCCAGCTTATTTATTTGTTAGTCAGACTTCAGCTTATTTTTTAAAGTTATAGTCAAAAGATTATTTTTTGTTGTAAAATTACTATGATCTCAAATAGGGAATATAATGTGGTTCTCAGTCAAAATTCAACATAGCTATTATACAAGCTGAATATATTTTTACTCTTGCTAATTTCATTTTGTAAAACTGTTACCTGTTAATGTTTTGCAGAAGTAGCTGCTCCAAGAACACGCAACCTAGGTAACTTGTGATAATAAGCCATCACCTAACAGATAGTGGTAACTTCCAGAACTAATGCAGACTCCAGTTAGATAAAAGGGTAAATAACTGTAAAGTTATGGACATTAAAGTTAAAGCCCAGTACTCTTACTTTATGACTGGTGAGACTGGCTTGCTGGATGATTAAGATCAAACTTAGAGATTGGAATTAAATACAGAAGGCAAGATAGACCAGTATTTGGATCTTTTGCTCTCAGTCAGCCTGAACCCAGGGAATAAGAGGACTTCTCTAAGGAGTGCTGCAACTCTGGGTCACACAACCTCCTGATCAAGGAGATTGTTGAGACTAGAGGATGAAAAATCACTCAGTGCATCTGCTGCAAAGGAGGGTCATGGAAAAAGGGAGACATCCCTTTATGCTTCCAAAGGAAGTCACCTCATCAAGGAGACCCTACCTAACCAATAGCACTGGTGGAGCTAAGAAGCTGCTCTTAAGTTCTCTACAAGTGGCCCCTGTGGGAACTCAGCTGACTCTTTAACAAGACAGGAACCAGGTCAATTTGACCAGCTTGATCTTAGACACCCAGCAAAACAGTTAAAACCAAAATATAGCCATTCTTGGGCATTTAAAAGAAATAATAGTTAAATGTAACTTAAGATGTACACTTGTATTAGCCCACTAGAATAAAGACTGGAAGCTACAAATGAAAGAAAGATTCTTCAGCAAATGTGCCTGATAACTATCAAGAGAAACTGCCAGAGTCAGAAGTTTTTAGTCAGTTTAAGGCCTGCAGACCTTCCTAAGCTACACAGGTAGACTTAACCTATGTTTGCTCATATGATTAGCTATCCCTAAGTAACAGAAGTATAGAGCTCTCTACTAAACACAGGTTATACCAATAAAGGGATATTTTACAAAAATCAGATAACATTAAGTATAGCTTAACTATGTTTTTTTTTTGGGACATCTATGACATTAAGAGTTAAATGTTGTGTTTACATTCCTGATAACCTGGACAATGTTAAAGTTCCCAAATAAAGGCCTTGTCCTTTCCAGCCTTTGCTAGGCCTAGTTATGGGAACAATTTCTCAATTCTTCCACCCGCCTGGTGAAAGATTGACTTCTGTCATTTTCATGATACTCAGTGGCATGTTCCAGATGCTGCAACATTTACTTTGTACTAATCTCATTTCAGTACTCATGTCTTTTTGTTCTATCATAGAAGCACCCACCCCCAGATGACTTTACAACCTGCTCTTCCCCAACCAGACTTCTACCTTGGACCCCTCGATTGACCCGATTTTTAAAAAAGGAACTCCAAACTGCTTTACCCCTCGCTGCCCCCTTTCAGCTTCGAAGCAGCCAGAACGACCGACGCCCCCTTTTCCTTAAAGCAGTTAGGAGTTCCTATAGCTAAAGGGGGGAATGAAGCCAGAATTAAGGACAGGTAGTTAGTGTAGAAATAGAAAATCGGGTCAATTCAAGGAAATGAAGCCATGAAGCCATCTGCCTTTGGAAGTTGGAGACTGCCCCTGGAAGAATGGAATATCAAAGATCTCCGGAGCCCATTGATTACCAAATTTACCTGCCTTTATCAAGGACTGCAAACAAGGAGCTGCTAATTAATGCCCCCTGGCCCTTACCCGCCTGAATCACCTTGGCCCTCCCCCTGCCCTTGGCTTACTTATGCAAAACCGGGCCTAGTCACAAGGCAGGAAGGAGAGATAAGGGGGGAAAGAACTGGAGAACAAAAGAGACTTTAACCTATAAAAGATGCAGGGTGTGCTCACTTCTTGGGACTTTAGAACATCAGCCATGGCCCCCTTCTCCCTGCCGGGGAAGTCTGTATTATTCCCTTTAAATAAACCTGCTTAATATGCTTGCCTTGGCGTGCTTCTCTAGTGCTTAATCTTCAACATTAGAAGAAGCAGAACTCGTCACCGGTAAACGGCGGTATCAATGTTCCCTCAGTTCCACATAGCAGCATGCCAAGACCTGCAGGTGCTCATCTGTAAGTTCCAAGAGCTAGGACAGCACATCCTTGTGTCAGCCTGCCCTGAAGTTACAGTTCTCTCTAGTTTTAACTCTTCCTGTCCTCTGTGGAGCTGAGCCTGAGTGGCAGTACCTGGTCTGTGGCTAACTTCAGAGCTCACAGCGGGTGGCCCTGCCACCCTGCAGTAGCTTTGTTTGTTTCTTGGGCTTTTCCTCCACTACTTTAGTTTCCTTTCTCCTTACCACTGTGGTTGCTCTGGATGCTGTTTTCAATACTTGCAGCATGGTTCTTCCCTCTTCAGGGTGTCCCCCATCTCACGTGGTGATCCCCACCCTTCTGATAGGAAAGCCACCTCAAACCACATCAACTCTGTGGCCAGCCTGGGATTTCCCTTATAGATTTTATGCTCTTTCTCAACTGCAGTGTCAACAAGTTCCCCTCTAGGATCCTGATGGCTACATCAAATTTTCCACTCCAGGGCTGCAAAGGCCTCAAGCATCCTGTTTACTAATCCCTAAAAGAGAACCCAGAGGACACAGCAGCGGTTTTGTACTTTTTATTACTCACTCCTTGGTGGTGTGGGCCAGAATACAAAGGAGGGCCACACTGTGCGTACAGGTGGGGAAGGATATAGTATAGGCTGCATGCACATTGCACAGGTGACTTTCTTAAAATGTTTTATGAGCACATTCCTTTACTTACAACCAGGGTCACTCTGTTCAGATTCTCTCCCAAGGACTAGAGATAAGGGGAGTGGCCAGTTTCCTGCCTTACCACATACATTCTTTTAGAGACCTTCTTATCTCACTGTGAGCTTTCCTAGGCACTGATTAATGTTTAACCCAAAGGGACCACGGGCAGCATACTCACTGCGTGTGGCTAAAGCTAGGAGGCCCAGCTGCCAAAGTAGAGTGCTGCTGCCTCTGGAATCATGGCTGAGGGTAATAGTATGTGCATATGTGAACTTAAAATTGCCGGAATTTTGCTGGGTGTGGTGGTGTGTGCCTGTAATCCTATCCACTCAGGAGGCTGAGGCAAGGGGGATCAAAGTTCAAAGCCAGCCTCATCAATTTAGCAAGGCACTAAGCAAGTTAACAAGACCCTATCTCTAAATAAATCATAAAAAGGGCTGGGGATGTTGCTCAGTGGTTAAGCACCCCCTGGGTTCAATCTCTGGTATATTAAAAAAAAAAAATGTTGTGACTTTAAATTTTAAGTGTATTGATTCAGGGATTGGGATTAGTCAGGATAGTCTGGTAGCAAAATTTAATCATTACCAGACTGCAGGACCATTTTTTTTTTGATGTTTAAATTTTTTGGTTCTGAAGATTTAATCAAGAGGCACTTTACCACTGAGCTACATATCTAGCCCCCCCTCCCTTTTTTTTGAGACATGGTCTCACTAAATGCTTATGGCCTTCCTAAATTGCTGAGGCTGGCCTCAAACTTGTGATCCTCCCCCCTCAGCCTCCCAGGCCACTGGGATTACAGGTGTGCACCACCTCAGGACCAGTTCTCATAGCAACACTGCAGTGACGGAATTGACAGAAACAGAGTGTAATGTACAAAGCTGCTCCCCCTGACCTTTCCAGTGCATCCATTTTCCCTGCCTCCCAACCACTTGTCAATCTGTGAACATCCTAGCTAGCTATTGGTTCATCAGTCAGCTTGCAAGTATCCTTCTCCGATATTGGTCCCCTGTTAGCCTGGCGCAATTCAACTGTTTTACTGTAGCTTCCCTGCCATCTTTTCTCATCCCTCCCTCTCTCCTACTTACTTTCTCTATCCTCCTCGCTTTCACACTCTCTCTAGCGTGCGCCTTTTCTCTTTCCCTTTCTTTTCCTCTCATTTTCTCTCTTACCCTGCAGGGAGACACCCTGTTTACTTAATAAACTCCCTTATGTGATTTCCCGTGTCCGGCATGGTTTCCATGGGATCCCTTACACAGAGAATGATTGAAAACCCTTTTTTTCCTCCATCTGACTGGTAAAAGAGGATTATCTTCCTCTGTCTTAAGGAACTCCTCCTTAGGTCCTTGGGAACTTCAAGGATAATGGTGGAAAAGCTACTCCCAGCGGAAATTAAGGAGATTTTCTATAAAAGTGGATTTTTCAAGACCCAAATAGCTAATTAGAAAAATCAAAGATGTGACAGTATTTGTACCCTATGGGTAGGGGTTATACTTGGAATAAAATGGATGATGCTGGCAACCGTGAGGATAAAGGTTTAAAATGTCCTGAGATATGGGTCACTGGCATATCTCAGTGGTAGGGCACTTACCTAGCATTCATGAATTCATGAGTCCCTGGGTTCAATCCCACCATTACCAAAAAGGAAAAAGGAAGGAAGGAAGGAAGGAAGGAAGGAAGGAAGGAAGGAAGGGAGGAAGGAAAGAAGGAAGAAGGAAGGAAGAAAGAAGGGAGGGAGGGAGGGGCTGAGGGAAGGAGAGAGAGAGAGAGAAATAAGGAAAGAAAGCAGAATCTCTGAGGCCAGGCCCTGTCATACACATCTGTAATCCCAGAGTCTCGGGAGACTGAGGCAGGAAGAATCGTGAGTTCAAAGCCAGCCTCAACAACTCAGCAAGACCCTGTCTTTAATATATATATATTTTAAAAAGGGCTGGGGATGTGATTAAGTGGTTAAGTGTTCCTGGATTCAATCCCCAGTACAAAAAAAAAAAAAAAAAAATGCTCTGAGATGAATCCTGTACTCATCACTACTTCCACTACTTCTAACTAGTCTAAACTTTTGCAGGGTTTCTAGCTAATGAAGTAGACTAACTCACTACTATTCCACACATATCTGAATTATAAAATCTCACCTCATGTGTAAGATGCAATAGTTGTGATTATTTTGAACTCCATTTAATATAAATACTTACACGTTATGACTACTAGCAATAGCATGAGATAATGCAGTCTATCTAGACTTATCTTCAGGAGAGACATTAATACCACCTTGAAGAAGCAACTTGTCCAAATTTTTTTATTTGTATCTCACAGCAAGCATGAGGATTATTCTAAAATAACAGAGTGATAACTTCACCTTTAGGTACTTTAGTAAAGTTATTTAAACAGTTAATTTGATACATTTCACCATTTAAATGGGTTGCTTTACATATACTAAGAGACATAAGCATGTTGGGAGATCAAGTGTCCATCTTTGTAAATCATCTTTAAGTCTAAAAGGAAACCTCTTGTGTAAAGGGGAGAATTAACAAACTTAAAATCCTCTGATAACAAGAACCATGATGAGGTCATTTATCCACAATAGGGGAAGATTTCAGTGAAGAATACTCCATTTCTTCCCTAGACTGATGTAATATACTGTAATTCACAGTCAGCTAAAGGTCAAGCAATTAAAAGCTATTTGCAGTTTTAAAACAACAGTGAGGATGCTGTGATAATCATTGTCATTTCAGTTAATGATAAGCATTTGCTAGGTACTGAACTCCAGCTACGTGTATAATCTTATAGCCCCTCCCTTCGAGCAGCTATTATCCTCTTTTTCATATCAGCAAACATATTTAGTGATAGGTTTTGTTTCCAAGGTGACACACTTTGCTACTAGGAAAACTCAGAATGCAACCTAGGTGGGAGTGAATCTAAGCTAGTCTCTTCCTCTGCACCACCGCCAGTCTTATCTTCATTGAAGGAAACATTCATCCCATTAAAGATGTCTTTCTTCCCCCTTCCCAAATCAATTAAAATAAAATCATCAAAATACATTAGAAAATAAACATCTGGCAATAGCAGTCATTTAGGAATGACCTAACACCAATACTCTACAAAGAAAGAAATTTGAGAGTCATTCAAATGACCAAATGCCAATTTATGCTCCATATAGCATTTTTTTTTTTTTTTTTTTTTTTGGTATCAGGGATTGAACTCAGAGGCACTCAATCACTGAGCCACATCCCCAGCCCTATTTTGTATTTTATTTAGAGGTGGGGTCTCACTGAGTTGCTTAGCGCCTTGCTTTTGCTGACACTGGCTTTGAACTCGTGATCCTCCTGCATCAGCCTCCAGGGCCACTGAGATTACAGGCATGCGCCACTATGCCCAACTCCATATAGCATTTTTAAAGAAAAAGTATATAAAAAGCAGAAGTTAAAATTACAACAGAAAGGTTAAGAAGTTCAATATTGAACCAAAAAGTAAAGTGTAAGTCCATATACTATAAAACTACCATGAAACTGTTAGCTAACATAAGATCTTGTGACCAACAAAATCAGTTAACAAACACCAGGCAATAATTATAAGTTCATGAATTATACTCTTACTTGTACTGCTCAGTTTGAATAATTGCACCCAACCTAAAAGTTGGGTGTGTTCATATTTTTCACTTTATCTCAATAATTATAAGTTAATGTTCACCTTACCATTAATTTAATATTTTTGACTTGAGTGATTATTACTACACCATTACCTTCCTTTCTTATCAACTACATGTATATTTTCTTCTGAATTAAAAATTCTGATATCTGCTGTTTGTTTTCCTTTAGATGAAGTAAAAGAGTTGTCTCCTCATACTGGAAAACAATACAAGAAAAACTGCTTATTTTTCAACTGAACTGCAAGTCTTGTAAAGACCATGTGAACACAGACATATATGAAGTAAATTAAGTAGCCTCTTCCTTCTCACCCCACTGAACTTCCACTTGTGCTGCTCCTTCAACTTGAAATGCCCTCCTCTACTTACAGTGTCCCCATGAACCCCGTCATCTCCCAGACTTGCTGAAAACATCCACTGCTTCCAGGAGTCTTTTCCTCTGTGGCAGCCTTTATCACGGTCTCTTGGAGCTATGTGATCCCCACCCCATGTAAACCAAGTGCTTCTTGAGGACAGGGACTGTATCTTTTATCTGAATAAGGCCAGAACCCAAAAACATAGTTGTAAAGGATTTAAGTATTTTTATTGACTCAATGAACTTAAATTTTCATCTCTAGAGCAGGATTTATCAATCTATAGTCCAAAAAATAACTACTTTTCTAGAAATACCAAACCTCATCAGAAAGATACCCTGATTCAAAACTCTGCATTATTTGTCCATTATTAAAGAAATCTATTTACCATTGCTAGCACTTACTTGACAATTCTTTTTCATGGTAGACATTTGCATTTGGAGAATCAGCTCATCGTGGAGACAGCTCTGAGAGCTTTCCAATAACATGGGAGCTTCCTCCATGCTACACAAACCCTCTGGATTTGCTTCTATTTAGTGTCAGGATCCCAGACTCCAATGTCAGGCACTTCTGTTCCACATGGGTCACTAAGGAAATGGGCTCTGAATTAAAAGAGATGCTTCAAATGAACTTTGATTGCTTATTCCCAATTGGTCCTCATGCTTTCTGCTAAGATGAAAGATTATTTTCTTACATGTTAGGAAGCCCAATACAAAATATATTCTCACTTGTGATGAAAATCCTAAGACCCTAATGTACATCTACTTTGAAAATTCTTTTTTCACTCTGGTTCTCTTTTAATTGCTACTAAAAGTTATTTATAATTTTAGCCAAAATATAATTCAGAAATCAACAAAAATTTATACAAATCTACATGGATTATTTTTAGCATCACAAAAGACACCAGAACACTTACATTTTTAAAACATTTTTATTAATTGTTTATGGACCTTTATTTACTTATTTTTTTGTGGTGCTGAGAATCGAACCCAGTGCCTCATACATACTAGGCAAGCACTTTACCACTGAGCCACAACCCCAGCAGAACACTTACATTTTTAAGGGACAAGGCTGAAGAGAAAGATACAATATTGCTTGCAATCTGCATAACCTATCCACCTCTAACAATAAGAAACTTAATCAGGCTTATGGAAATTCTAATGGGCACATGGCTTTTATGGTACACATAAGAGAAACATTTTTAAAATGCTAATTTCTAAGTTCTAAAAATTCAGTCCCATTTCAAAGAGACTAATACATTACATAGGCCATATTTATTTTTATTTATTTTATAGTTGTAGATAGACACAATACCTTACTTTATGTGGTGCTGAGGATGAAACCCAGTGCCTTACACGTGCCAGGCAAGTACTCTATCTCTGAACCCAGCCCATAGGCCATATTCTTCTCTAAGTTCATAGAAACTACTTTGCAACCCTGAAATCTTAATCAGGTGTATTATAAAACTCCTTCATAGAGGCAGAGTAGGGGATCTGAGTGAAGGCTGCAGTTTGCCAGCAGCAAACTGGAGAACACGCATGCCTAGTATGAGGGGACACTCTGCAGAGCACACCCCCCAGTAACATGGGCTCGAGGGAGACTTCATCTGAATCTTTCTCTTTTTGGTGCTGGGGATTGAACCCAGGAGTACTTTACCACTGAACTACATCCCAGTTCTTTTTATTTTTTATTTTTTGTCTTTTTTGAGATAGAGCATCTCTAAGTTGGTGAGGCTGGCCTTGAACTTGTGATCCTCCTGTCTCAGCTTCCCAGGTCACTGAAATTACAGGTATGTGCCATCATGCCCAGCTATATTTGTTTCTTTAAGAGAAACTTGAAATCCAGATTCCTGCATGAGTCTCCTGAATTTCAAATGTTGACTCAACGTATGGAGGCAAACTAAATATACCCATGAGCTATTTAAAGAAGAAAAAGGAGAAAGAGAAGGAGAAGGAGGAGGAGGAGGAGGAGGAGGAGGAGGAGAAGTAGTACTAGTAGTACTAGTAATAGTTGTTTCAACATTTGCTATTATTCTAATCAAGAAAGCCCTGCTTATAATCAACATTTGTTGACATGAGTCACTGTTTAAACAGACATGTTTCAAATATTTTAGAAATAAAGATGGTTGATGCTTGCTTTGGACATCAGTATTTTCATTGAATGAAGGTAGTTTTTCTGCAATTGATGTGTTCTTACAAAAGACAGCATAGTGGAGAGGAGTTATGCCCCTGTAGTCCCGAAAATTTGGATTGGCACAATTTTCTAGAAGAATCATTGCATCTTGCTGATGGTCTATAGCCTGTTGATTTTATACCAAGAAATAGATAGTAAATTTCAGGAATTCAAGACAAACATTTCATTGTTTTCATTAAATAGTTGTATTTAAATGACATGAATCAATTTTTATTCTAAGAATTTCATACAAATTCATTTTCTGAAGAAATGCTGCGCTATATCTACCTTCATCAGTGGTGTGTTGCCATCACTGTCCCAGAGCTGAAGGCTGCAGTTCATCTTCACTAGAAGTGTCACCGCTTCTGGCTGGCCATAGGCACAGGCATAATGGAAAGGGGTCATAGGAAAGGAGGAGGATGTTAGGAGTTCATAGAGCACCCTATCAAAATGTGCAATTATTCATGCATTTGTAAGTGTTAAATAGCATGCAATTCGTCTATTTTCTTCAGAAGAAAGTAATTTACTAGCTAGTACATTACTTTTGAAATTAATGAATGCACAGCCTATTCCATTGAGTTTTTCTTTCTTTCTTTCTTTTTTTTTCTTTCGTCCTGCCCCCGGGACATTCAACCCCTTAACCATATCCTGAGCCCTTTTTATTTTTTATGAGGCGGGATTTCACTAAATTGCTCAGATTGGACTTGAACCCAGAATCCTCTTATATGAACCCCCCCCCAAATCATTGGGATGACAGGCATGCACCCCAACACCTGGCCCCATTAAGTTTTGGTTTTTGTTTTGTTTTTGTGGTGCTAGAGAGGGAACCCAGGGCCTGGAGTGGTAAGGGGCTATACCACTGAGCCACAACAAGCCCAGAGCAGCCCATTGGCATAGAACTAAGAGCATGGCCTTTGGATTTAGCTCACCTTGGCTTTACATCCTACTTTATTAAATTATTATTTTAATCCTATTGTATTAAAATTAGTCATCTATAGTTAATCAGGGAATTATTTTTGCGACATAAAAATCTAGCTAATTTTCTCTGAACGGTGAACAGGATTTTCACTCATAAATCATTCTTTTCCTACAAATATGAAATTTCACCAACAGCACATTCTAAATACTTCCAGATATTTGGGTGCTTCTTGGTTTTTATTCTGTTTCACTCATTTTTCTGTCCTTTCAGCTGTTGGCAAACAATTTGTGAAAGTTGTGTATTCTGATACCCAGAAGGTCTTTGTTTATTACGAAACATTTTCTTAGTGTCATCACAACCCCACAAGACTGAATGTGGAACTCAAAAAATGTTAAAACTCTGATATTTTTATTGGCAAATTTTTATTCCTATTCAAAACCATCACACCAGGCCTGGGGCTGAGGTTCAGTGGGAGAGCGATTGCCTAGTATGTTTGAGGCACTGGGTTCCATCCTCAGCACCACACAAAAATAAATGAATAAAATAAAGGTATGTGTCCATTTACAACGACAACAACAAAAATCACACCAGGGCCCAGGCCCTCCCTCGTTACCCTGGTCCCTCTTGAGAAAAGGCAAGGTGAGGGGCATTCGGGTGGCAGCAGGCAGCCTGTGACACTCTCTCTTCTGCCCTCTGCCCTCTGCGTGCTGCCCCCTTGGCTCTGGTGGGTCGCCTGGACGTTGTGCTCTGCACTCCCTGCCTAAATAAACAGAGAAGCAGGACTGGATAACTACAGGAAAGGGTATTGGAATAGTGGGAATCCGCAATTTTGCGTGGGAAGATTTGGCAGATGTTGCGTACTGTAGTCTGCCTGAAGTGGTGACAACATCGAAAAAGCAGGATGTGTTTGGTGCTTTGGAAATTGGAAGCTACCAATGAACTCCACTGTATCAGGAGAAGTGAAGTTAATGAAGTTCTTGTCAACCATCTTGTCATGAAGATGGTTGACTGACCAAGATGACACAGGGTGACCCTTCAGAAGTAGATGAATTGAGTGAAGCATGTGAGAAATAAGTAAAATCTGTTGAGGAGTGGAAGTGGCACCCCTAAATAAACTAGTGTGAAATAAACTTTAAACACAACCAGAAGAGAGCCCACAGAGCTGTCTTCCCACTTCAGAGTCCACCTAAGGCCCCTCAGTAGAGAACAGGTACATAGATGTACGCTGATACAAATGGATATTGGACTAGATTGGAAGAATCTTCCAATTGGAAGAAATATTTTTCCCGGAATATGATTTCCTACAATGTATATAACTTGCTTTTAAAAATGTGTACAGTAACAATACACCTCAGTGTGTACTTAATTTTGTGAGTTAAATCGCTCTTAAACAGTCAGTCGCTCTATAGGGGGGATTGTAAGCGGCTGGGAAAGCAGCTGAAGTTTTGCAGCTCGTGAAGAGGGTCTGTGTGCTAGACAGCTCCAAGGTCTGCAGGTCCCAGCTCCCAGGCGTCCGTGGGGTACGAAAGCCGAGCAACTGATGAAAGGAGAGCTGGTCTCCCTTCTGCTCTGTCCCCCTGGGCACAGCCTGGATGGCTCAGGCTTCTGCCTCATCAGTCTTGTTTTCCGGGGTTGGCCTCTTGCCCCTCAGGTCCCTGCCCTCCCAGACTCTTATCACCTGTCCTCCTTGTCTGCGGCATTGACATTAACTTCCCTAAGACAGCAGACATCTCACTTGGGTTACATTTCCATTTCTTGCAGTCTAGTGGATCTTACCTACAGTGTTGTATCCCAAGACCGTAGTTCCAAGGCTGAAGTCAAGAAAATCCATCAAGGCTGCGTATATCACCGCGTGTAAGAGGCCCTGTCACTGCCTTTGCTCCCTTGGGGCTTGTAAATGTTTCCCGAACCCATTCTGGAGGGTACAGGTTAGTCCCCAACTTGGGAACAGGGCAGTTGGGCGGTTAGGTAACTGCCAAAGGCGGAATAGTCGTTGCCAAGCAACAATGATAAACGCAAGAGCGCGTGTGGCACTCCCAACGCTCGCGCAGGACCTGATGTGCCCGGACGGGAGTGACCCTGCTCCCGGGAGCTCCGCTGCCCAGTGTAGGTCGTGTGGGGCGTTGCTGAGAGCTGGAGTGAAGGTGGCGTCCCCAGGTCCCTGTAGATAATCGCTGTAGATTGAGAGCTTGTCCTTGGCTTCTCGAAGTCCAGCTTGCATGAACTGCATGAAGCCTAAGCCTCCTGGTGCCAGTCCATGTCGCATGGAGCGCAGTGCAGGCAAACGACCTTCCTGAGCTCCTGGAAGGCCAGTCAGGCTTCGTCCAAGTTCAACACCACCAAGGCGACCCTGCAGCACCCGACTGTCGAGGCTGCTCACCCAGGGGTCCCTAGCTCCAGCGCCCCGCCATGTCCGGGGCCCTGTCTACCACATCAGATAGGGCAGGGCGTTGTTGGGACCCGCTTATTGGGGGTCCTCTGGGCTAGAGCATCCTAGGCCAGACAGAAACTGGAGATTCTCCATCCATGCTGCACCCACTGTGGCAGGCCAGAAAGTTCCCTACCGCGACAGGGCTGCGCCCCACGGAACAAGAAAGAAGCTCTGTTGGCTCAGCGGTCCCTCCGCCTCAGGAGATAACTGCCCCCAGGCAGGGGTGCCCTCTCCCAGCTGCAACCCTTCCTCCTTGAGGGGGAGCACACTCGGAGGAGGCCCCAGGGGAATGTTCAGAGTCTGACCTTGGCGAGGGCAGCTGTCCCGCAGCCTTCCTGATGCCAGAAGCTCACGACTGGGTTTAAGGTAGACTGCAACTTCAGAATGCTGAATGCCTGGTCTCCAAGAAAACTCCCTTAAAATAGTTTCTGTGTAAATCTCCCTGTGCATCCCTTTCTTTCCCTCCCACATCCCAGCAGGTCTCCAGGAGTTTAGCACATGCAGTAACACAGGCTGTTTTCATGAGTTCAGAGAGTGTGGCAATGTACTGTCAGGTACTTTTGAGGACAAACGAGTGTACATTCTCCAGATGAAATGAAAATGTGTTTCTACATGTCTCCTGCCCCTCCGCTTTGACCCAGCTTTACATTTCTGCTTTTTGAACTTTTATTTTAGTTTCCCCTGTTACATCTTTAATCAATCCATGATTTATTTTGGAGCATGGTGGCATTCCGCAAAGATTCTTCTGCAGTCCTAGGTCTGCAATTCCAATTTCTAGTGGATATCAGTGCAGGGCAACCAAGGGGTTCTTTAGTACCATGTTTGCAACTGGAAAAGAACATGATGGTAAACAATTCTGACCACTTTGTGCCCCTAGAAAGCCACAACAGTTGGAGCTGTGACTATTAAAATTGCATGTAGAGTGTTAGGTTTTGCAGTTTTGTGTCTATATTCTTATGCTAGCATGCTCCCTTGCACAAAAATCACTTGAGGCATCACTCACCTTCTGTAAGTCTCCTCATAATCCCAGTGGAATGTTAGAGTGAGCCTCCCTGATATAGACTGACCTTAGCTTGGAGGCCAGCCTTGCTTCAGGAGGGGCCGGCTGGCTTCTTCCAACACACGTGGTTGACATGGCAGGGCACGTCTTTCATGTAGTTTCGCAAAACATTGGCCCGACTGAGCAGGTGTTCCAAAGTTTTAGCAGCATCATGCCAAACAGAACATCTGTCACCTGCTCTAGCATTCAGGTGCTCCTCGACAGACTACTTAACTGCATAGGCACTTACCTGCATAGGAGGAGACCAAGCAGCCAGCGGCCCTGTGGAATGAATACTGCTTGACTTGATTCTTCTGCAAAACCAAGAAATTAGTCTTATGTTATAGTACACACATTTCTGCTCCTCTCCCTTCTACAAGAGCCACGTGTAAAATTCTGTTGACCTAAGAATTTTCAACTTCTGATAAAACTAAACATTATGACAATATTTTATACTGATCTATTTATGTTGTGTTGAAAACCTCAGTGTTTTATTGGTTATACAGTTGGTTTGATGGATGGTTTGTCAAGTTTTATTAGAAATAAAAATGTCAAGAAGCTTTTGAAGGTCATCACAAAAATACAAGGTTAGGAATAGGAATGCCTGTATACCATAAATAAGAGGAAAGGAAGTAGGCAGCAGCTCACTAACTTTTGATATACACTTTTTACCTAAGCTACACATGGCTCTTGGTGAGACTTCTGTACTTTGCATCTGAGGACAACAGAGACATTTAAAGCTCTATTAAGCTTTTACAAACTGTCTAAGGCTACTTCTCTATTGTCTTTTTTTTCCTAAGTGCTTATCCCTGATTTCAAAAATAAAAAGTAAAAATAAGATGCTACTTTAAGTTTAAATATTTATGTAAATTTTTTCTGTTACAGTAGTTTACATTCTGTTCCATTGAATGATTGGCACCCCACTACTTTCTTTATGAAATATACAGTATTTTAATATCCATTATGATGGATAATTATATAGTATCCCTTCTTATTCTTTCTTTTTAGTATTTTCTTGGCAATGTTTCCCTCTGCATTATTTGGGATTTGTTTTGGGTTTCTTTTGCAGTGATAGAGGTTGACCCCAGCCAGGGTCTTCCTTCAAGGACATCATAACTAAATAGTGTAATTGGGGCGAATCTAATTTTCTTCTTACTTATTTGTATTTTTCAATCCTATTACAATGATTATGTTGTTCATTTGTGAAACTTTAAAAGTTTTTAAAAATTACATATATGTGGCATTAGAACAATATTAGATGTTGGTATTAATAAATTAAAACTTATAAACTAAACTGAAAGATTCCTTGAATATTTCTTAGTCATCTATTACATAAGCAGATTTTCATTCTGCTTATACTTATAAAGACCACTCATTTCTGGACTTATTTCCTTGGAATGTATTTTTCTTGTGTTTGATAGATTCTCTTTGCAATAATTTTGTTAGAATGGGGTTTTCCCCCAATTCCCATGTATTGTTACATTTTTATACCTTTTGTGAGGTTTTAGTATTCATGTTTTGCCAACTTAATAAAATGAAACACTAAGGGTTCCATGTTAGATCCCCAAGGGTCTGGGATATTTTTAAATTCCTTAGAATCTAATGATCTGGTCTTCAAGAACTGAACTATGAAATCATCTGGTACTCTTGCCTTTATAATGGTAACTGAAAGTCCCCTTTTTATATGGTAATTCATCCATTTACATATGACACTGAGTTCTTTTTATCTGTGTGAAATTGCATTCAAAAATAGTTCTCCCTCTTGGTCCTTAAATGGATGGCTAACAATTGCATTTTATATATATATATATATATATATATATATATATATATATATATATTTATATATAAAATATTTTTTCTTTTATTTTTACAGACTGCATTTTGATTCATTGTATACAAATGGGGCACAATTTTTCATTTCTATGGTTGTACATGATGTAGATTCACATCATTTGTGTAATCATACATGTACATAGGATAATAATGTCTCAGTCCACTATCTTTCCTTCCCCCATCCCCTCCTCCCCACTCATTTCTCTCTACATAATTCAAAGTTCCTCCATTCTTCTCTTACCCCTCCACCATCCCCTCTGTTATGTATCATCATCCACTTACCAGAGAAAACTTTCAGTCTTTGGTTTTTTGGGATTGGCTTATTTCACTTAGCATGATATTTTCCAACTCCATCCATATACCTGCAAATGCCATAATTTTATTCTTCTTTATGGCTGAATAATATTCATATATATATATATATATATATATATATATATATATATATATCACAGTTTCTTTATCCATTCATCAATTGAGGAGCATCTCAGTTTGTTTCACAATCTAGCTATTGTGAATTGAGCAGCTATAAACATTGATGTGGCATACTGTAGTATGCTGATTTTAAGTCCTTTGGGTTTAAACTGGGGAGTGGGATAACTGGGTCAAATGGTGGGGCCATTCCAAGTTTTTTGAGGAATCTCCATACTACTTTCCAGAGTGGCTGAACCAATTTGCAACGCCACCAGCAATGTATGAGTGTGCCTTTTTCCCCACATCCACACTAACACTTATTTTTGCTTGTGTTCTTGATCATAGCCATTCTACTTGGAGTTAGATGAAATCTTAGGGTGGTTTTAATTTGCATTTCTCTGATTACTAGAGATGATGAACACATTTTCATATATTTGTTGATCACCTGTATATCTTCTTTTGTGAAGTGTCTGCCCAGTTCCTTAGGCCATTTATTGATTGGGTGTAAAGTTTTTGAAGTTCTTTATAAATTTTGGAGATTAGTGCTCTATGTGAAGTGTATGGAGAAAAGATTTTCTCCCACTCTGTATGCTCTCTTTTCACATTATTGTTTGTTGAGAAAAATCTTTTTAGTTTGAATCCATCCCATTTATTGATTCTTGCTTGTATTTCTTGTGCTCTGAGAGTCTCCTTAAGGAGACTTAAGGAGTCTGGTCCTAAGCTAACATGATAAAGATTTGGTCCTACTTTTTCTTCTATTTGGTGCAAGGTCTCTGGTCTAATTCCTAGGTCCTTGGTCCATTTTGAGTTGAGTTTTATGAGGGTGAGAGATAGGGGTTTAATTTCATTTTACTGAATATGGATTTCCAGTTTTCCTAGCACTATTTGTTGAACAGACTATCTTTTCTCCATTGTATGTTTTTGGTACCTTTGTTTAGTATGAGATAACTGTATTTATGTGGGTTTGTCTCTGTGTCTTCTATACTATTGGCCTACCTGTCTATTGTGGTGCCAATACCATGCTGTTTTTGTTACTATTTCTCTGTAATATAGTTTAAAGTCTGGAATTGTGATACCTCCTGCTTCACTCTTCCTTCTCAGGATTGCTTTGGTTGTTCTGGGTCTCTTATTACTCCAGATGAATTTCATGATTACTTTTCTATTTCAATGAAGAATGTAATTGGAATTTTAATTGGAATTGCATTGAATCTGTATAGTGCCTTTGGTAGTATGGTCATTTTGACAATATTAATTCTACCTATCCAGAACATGGGATAGGCATCTTCTAAAGTTTTCTTTAATTTCTTTCTTTAGTGTTCTGTAGTTTTCATTGTAGAGGTGTTTCACCTCTTTTATTAGATTGATTCCCAAGTATTTTTTTTTGAGGCTATTGTGAATGGAGTCGTTTCCCTAATTTCCCTGAGGATTCATCACTTATGAATAGAAATGCATTAGATTTATGTGTGTTGATTTTTTATTCTGCTTCTTTGCTGAATTCATTTATTATTTCTAGAAGTTTTCTGGTGGAGTTTTTTGGATCCTCTAAATATAGAATCAAGTCATCAGCAACTAGTGATAACTTCAGTTCTTCTTTTCCTTTTTGTATCTCTTTAATTTCTTTGGTCTGTCTAATTGCTCTGGCTAGCATTTCAAGGAGGATGTTGAATAGAAGTGGTGAAAGAGGGCATCCCTATCTTGTTCCAGTTTTTAGAGGGAATGCTTTCAGTTTTTCTTCATTTAGAATGATATTGGCCCTGGGCGTAGCATAGATAGCCTTTACATTATTGAGGTATGTTCCTACTATCCCTATTTTTTCTAGTGTTTTGAGCATGAAGTGGTGCTGTATTTTATCAAACACTTTTTCTGCATCTATTGAAATTATCATATGATTCTTAACTTTAAGTCTTTTGATATGGTGAATTACATTTATTGACTTCCAGATGTTGAACCAACCTTGCATCCCTGAGATGAACCCCACTTGATCATGGTGCTCTGTCTTTTTAATGTTTTTGTATGTGATTTGCCAGAATTTTGTTAAGGATTTTTGCATCTAATATTGTCTGGTTTTGGTATCAGAGCGATAGTAGCTTCATAGAATTGAGTTTGGAAGGGTTCTCTTCTTCTCTATTCCATGGAATACTTTGAGGAGTATTGGTATTAGTGCTTCATTGAAGTTCTTATAGAACTCTGCTGAGAATCCATCTGATTCCAGGCTTTTCTTGGTTGATAGGCCTTTGATGGCTTCTTCTATTTCGTTGCTTGAAATCGTTTTATTTAAATTATGTATGTCCTTCTGATTCAGTTTGGGAGGATCATATGTCTGTCTCTAAAAATTTGTTGATGTTTTGAGATTTTTCTATTTTGTTGAGTATAGATTTTCAAAGTAGTTCTAATTATGTTATGTATTTCAGTGATTTCTATTGTGATATTTCCTTTTTTATCATGAATTTTAGTAATTTGAGTTTTCTCTTTCCTCTCTTCATTAGTGTGGCTAAGGGTTTATCAATTTCATTTACTTTTCAAAGGACCAACTTTTTGTTTTGTCAATTTTTGAATTGTTTCTTTTGTTTCAATTTCATTGATTTCAGTTCTGATTTTAATTATTTCCTGTTTTCTGTTACTTTTGGTGCTGTTCTGTTCTTCTCTTTCTAGGGCTTTGAGATGTGAGGTGAGGTCATTTATTTGTTGACTTTTTGTTCTTTTCTTGAATGCACTCCATGCAATGAATTTTCCTCTTAATACTGCTTTTGTAGTGCCCCAGAGATTTTGATATGTTGTATTGTTGTTCTCATTTACCTCTAAGAATTTTTTTTATCTCCTCCCTGATGTCGTCTGTTATCTAGCATCATTCAATAGCATATTATTTAGTCTCCAGGGTATCGGAGTAGTTTCTGTCTTTTATTTTATCATTGATTTCTAATTTCATTGTTATGGTCTGATAGAATACAAGGTAGTAGCTCTATTTTTTTTGTATTTACTAAGGGCTGCTTTTTGGCATAACATATGGTCTATTTTAGAGAAGGATTCATGTGCTGCTGAGAAGAAAGTGTATTTGCTCATTGATGGATGGAATATTCTATATATGTCTGTTAAGTCTAGTTATTGATTGTGTTATTGGGTTCTATGTTTTCTTTGTTCAGTTTTTGTTTGAAATATCTATCAGTGGTGAGAACAGTGTGTTAAAGACACCCAGTATTATTGTGTTGTGGTCTATTTAGTTCCTGGGATTGAGAAGGATTTGTTTGACATACATGGATGCACAATTGTTTGGTGCATAAATATTTATGATTATTATGTCTTGCTGATTTACAGTTCCCTTAAGCAGTATGAAATGTCCTTCTTTATCCCTTCTGACTAACTTTGGTTTGAAGTTCACTTTATCTTATATGAGAATGGAAACCCCCACTTTTTTAACTGAATCTGTGTGCATGGTATGTTTTTTCCCATCCTTTCACCTTCAGTCTATGGATGTCTTTTTCTATGAGACGATTCTCTTGATGGCAGCATATTGTTTGGTCTTTCTTTTTAACCCAATCTGCCAGTATATATCTTTTGATTAATGAGTTTAGGCCATTAATGTTCAGGGTTATTATTGAGATATGATTTGTATTCCTGGTCATTTTGACTAATTTTCAGTTTTTAACTTGACTTGGTTTCTCCTGTGGTTGGCTTTTCCTTTAGGATGATTCCTCACTTTGCTGACTTACATTGTTGTTTTTCATTTCCTCCTCATGGAATATTTTGCTGAGAATATTCTGTAGTGCAGGCTTTCTATTTGTAAATTAATTTAACTTTTGTTTATTATGGAAGGATTTTATTTCATCATCAAATCTGAAGGTTAGTTTTGCTGGGTATAAGATTCTTGGTTGACAACCGTGTTCTTTCAGAGCTTGAAATATGTTGTTCCAGGCCCTTCTAGCTTTTAGGGCCTGGGCTTAGAAATCTGCTGATATCTGTATTGGTTTCCCCCTATATGTAATCTGATGCTTTTCCCTCGCGGCCTTAAAATTCTATCTTTATTTTGTATGTTAGGCATTTTCATTATAATGTGTCTTGGTGTGGATCTGTTGTAATTTTGTGTATTCGATGTTCTGTAAGTCTCTGGTATTTGATTTTCCATTTCATTCTTCAGGTTTGGGAAATTTTCTGATATTATTTCATTGAATAGTTTGTTCATTTCTTTGGTTTGTATCTCTCTGCCTTCCTCAATCCCAGTTATTCTCAAATTTGGTATTTTCATGATATCCCATAGGTCTTGGAGGTTTCATTCATGACTTCTTATCATCTTCTCTGTTTGTATGATCTTTTGCTTCCTGCAGTTGCTCTTTTAACTGTTTATTGGAGTGATCATTTATTGCCTGCATTTGCTCTCTTATCTCATCCTTTGCTTTGTGGATCATTTTAATTATGTACATTCTGAACACCTTTTCTGACATTTCTTCTACCTTGCTGTCACTGGATTCTATTAACATATAATCTCTGTTTGTTGCAACACTTTCTTTCCTTGTTTTTTCATGTTATTCCCCTATCTTCCCCTTTAGCAGTACAGTTCTGAGGTATTGCAGTTTCCCCCCTATAGGCTTATAGTGACCCTGCAGATTTCTAATGCCTCTCCTTTAAGGGGGAGATCAATATTAGCAGCACCCAGCACAGACAATATGCAGTCTTAAACCATATAGCCCCTATGAAGATGTTAATAGTATTTTCATAATAAACAGAGAGGATGAGTTTGATTATTATCTACAGTATAACCAATAGGTTTGCAATGAGGTCTACAATTTCTAATGGTGGACAAAGAGGATGGGAGGGGTGTAGGATGTAACTGTTAATAGGATAAGAAGAGAATGTATAGAGGTACTAGATCATAGGCAGAGTGAAAGCAGAATCAAAAGAAGTTGGTTGTTAGCATGAGAAAAGGGAAAAAGAGACTCTGAGGAAACAGGTAAACAAAAGGATAATAGATAGAGAAAAAGAAAAACTTAAAAATTTAAAAAGAAGAAAAAAACCCTACAATACAACAGTTATACTATTCAAACCTCCCAGTAGCCTGATGCATGAGAGGTAGCTGACAATGAGCCTCCAGTCTCCAGCAGGCATCTCAAGATGAGTGTTGCCCCACCTAAAGATGGTGGCTTCTGTTTTGGGGATAATCCAATCTGGTGGCTGCACCAGCTTCCAAAAGTGTTGGTAGATGGGGAGCCACAGTGTGGGCACCAAGTCCTGAAGTGGCACACAGTCAGATATATATATATATATATAGTACCAGGGATTGAACCCAGGGGTGCTGAACCATTGAGCCACATCTCTGGCCCTTTTCATTTTTTATTTCAAGACAGGGTCTCACTAAGTTCCTTAGGCTCTGGCTAAGTGCTGAGGCTGGCTTTGAACTCATGGTCCTTCTGCATTAGCCTCCTCAGTCGCTGGGATTATAAGCGTGCACCACTGTGCCTGGCTTATAATTGTTTTTATTTTTAAAAAATCTCCTGCCCGCCCCCTAGAAAAGAAAAAGAAAAAGAAAAAGAACTATTGATGGTGTTTTCTCTCTCTGCTTCTTGGTGGTCACATCCAGACCTGCTGTCCACCACAGTTTTCTGCTCTGAAGTTCTGCCACAACTTGGGCCCAGAGCATTGGAGTTGTTGGTCTATGGACCAAGACCTCTGAAACTTTGAGCTCCAAATAAACTTATCCTCCTTTAAACAACAATGTCTCTTTCAGACTTGTGGTCCTTTTTCTTCTTAATAATATTATAGTTGCATTTGCCTTTTCCTTTAAGATGGAGAGCAAGTTAATGATCTTTTGTATTTTCAATCAGATTTTGGATACATTTATCCCTAACACTGAATTGTCTAAGTCATTTTTCACTGTTAGTCATATTTCTTTACAGTTTGGATACTGAAGTGTCACTCTGTCACATTTCTTAGCATAAATACTAGAGATGTTTCATTCTGTCATCCTCTTTCTGTAAAATGACTGTTTTCCGCCTTGTTCTGAAGTTTTTGTTCTTTTAATTGCTTTCTCTGTGGCTGAGAATTTCAGTTTAGGTAATCTATCTCAAGAGCAGCCTGGTACAAGACCTTCACCAATGAATCTGGTTAGATGTTCTGTGGCCTCTGAAACTTTTCTGGGGATGCATCTTCTCTGGGCTTGTGCACTTAACTTTCCAGGGAGATCTGTGCCCTTGTCAGAAGCAAATAATCTCTTGCCCCATCTGGTGTCTGTCTGCAGTACTGCATGCTCCTTGGTGCTCAACAAGTTCTTAGTGGCTCCTAGTTACCCCACCAGCTCTGGTACCAGCTCTGTGTCATGGGAGACAGAAAGCAGTCTCCTGAAGAGCCAGAATGTTGGACTACGTTTCCGTCTTCTCTTTGACCCCCAAGGGGAAAACAAGTTGGGCATTTTTCTCCTGAGCACACCAGTGTCAAGCCAAAAAAGAAAGGAAACAAACAAAAAGATACAAAAACTTTTTGAGATTTTAACAGCTATGAAACATGAATAAATTATAAATAAGTACATTCTTCATTAGAATGTCTGTTTTCACAGCTTTCATTTGATGCATGTAAGAAAAAATAATGTAGAATCTATTAGCCAAACAAAGGAAATGGATGCATTTCCTATTTATAGTTTGTTTCAGAAATAATTTATCTAAATTTAACATATTTGTAATTTATAAATTTAATCTAAATTTAATTTACAAATCTTGGCAACATGCCTTTTGCTAGTTCTTTGCTTATGTTTTTGTCCAACTCATGTTACATGTAAAGTAAGTCAAATATTATTTACAATGTTTAGCTTAAACAGGATATTACCATGAGAATGATATCACTTAGAAAATATGGCCTTTTTAATAAGATTTTAGAAACTAGACCAAATTTGACACACAGCTGTAATCCCAGTGACTTGGAGGCCTGAGGCAGGAGGATTGTTCGTTCAAAGTCAGTCTCAGCAATTTAATGAGGCCGTAAGCAACTTAGTGAGACCCTGCCTCAAAATTAAAAATAAAAAAAATAATAATAACTAAATAAATGAAGGGCTAGGGATGTGGTTCAGTGGTTAAGTGCCCCTGGGTTCAATCCCTGGCACCAAAAATTTAAAAAATATAATTAATAAAGTAAAAAATCACATAAATAAAATTCCTACTTTAAGTTTAGAGCTTATTTACTTACTGATTTTGCCACACCAAGGATCAGCACCCAGGAGTGATCCTCTATTCTCCTCGACAGTGTGGGACTATGCATCTATGCAGTCTGGTTCCTCTCCTTCCTTCCTTTTCTTTCTTTCCTTCTTCTTCCTCTTCCTCTGCCTCCTCCTCCTCCTCTTCTCTCTTTCTCCTCTCTCCTGTCTCCTTTTTCTCAATCCTCTCTTTCTCTCTTCTCTTTTCCAATGCCTTCCTTCTCCTCCTCTTCCTAATGGAATGGGACTATGCAGCTATACAGCCTTGTCCCGCTCCTTCCTTCCTCCTCTCCCCCACCCCCTTTTTTTTTTTCGTACTGTGGATTGAACCCAGAGGTGCTTGACCAATTAGTCATACTCCAGCCCTTTTCATTCTTTATTTTAAGACAGGATCTCACTAAATTGCTTGTGATCCTCCTGCCTCAGCCTCTCAAATTGCTGGGATTACAAGTATGTGCCACCATGCTCAACCCTTCCTAGCTTTTCTCTCCTCTCCTCTCCCCTGTTCTCCCTCTCTTTGCCCCCCTCACCCATCTCTGTCTCTCTCTGTCTTATTCAGTATTTATACTTCAGTATTCAGTATTTATTTCACGTTATATATATAATGTATTTTAATTTTGATTCATTCATTTTTCAACTTTATTTATTTATTTAGGTCCTGGGGATTGAGCCCAGAGGCACTTTACCAACTGAACTGCTACATCCCCACCCAACTTCTTTGTGTGTGTGTGTGTGTGTGTGTGTGTGTGTGTGTGTGTTCCCCCCTTTATTTGCCACAGGTACCCCTTTGCTTACTTGTTTGTTCAAAGGTGAGGTCTCCCTAAGTTGCCTGAGTGATCCCCCTGCCTCAGCCTGTCATGGGAGTGCTGGGGTGATGGGTGCTAGACTCACTGTCCCACCTTTCTGATCTTTGACTGCTCTTGTCATTCTGACCCAGGACATTCGGTTCTCCTTCCTTCCTCAAACCACAGTATCACACAGGAAATGTGATGAGGTTGGAGAATTTGAATGTTTTGAACTTTTTTCCTGGACGACCGTATAACCTACAGCAGGACACATATGTCCCCACACTGGAAGGCTCTCAATGATCTTCATGGAAAAGACAGAATAGAAGGATAAGTCTGAGGACACTTCCCATGGGATCAAACCTCTACCTCTTCCACTATGCCTCTTTTCTTTCTTTCTTTCTTTTTTTTTTATTGGTCTGTTTCATTCTACAGTTTTTCTATCCCCACCCCCTCCCATCCCTTTTTCCTCTAAACCATCCAAATTTCTTTCATTCTTCTCTTTCCCCTGCCACTCCCCATTGTTATATATTGTCATGTACTTATCAGAGAAAACATTTGGCCTTTGGTTTTTTGGGCTTGGCCTATTTCACTTAGCATGATATTTTCCAACTTCATCCTTTTACCAGCAAATGCCATAATTTTATTTTTCTTTATGACTGAGTAATATTCCATTGTGTATATATACCACAGTTTCTTTATCCATTCATCTGTGGAAGGGCATCTAGGTTGTTTCCACAATCTAGCTATTGTGAATTGAGCTGCTATGAACATTGATGTGGCTGAATCACTGTAGTATGCTGATTTTAAGTCCTTTGGGTATAAACTGAGGAGCAGGATAGCTGGGTCAAATGGTGGGTCCATTTCAAGCCTTCTGAGGAATCTCCATACTGCTTTCCAGAATGGCTGAACCAATTTGCAACTCCACCAGCAATGTATGAGTGTGCCTTTTTTCCCCACATCCACGCCAACACTTATTATTGCTTGTGTTCTTGATAATAGCCATTCTACTTACAGTTAGATGAAATCTTAGCGTGGTTTTAATTTGCATTTCTCTAATTACTAGGGATGATGAGCACTTTTTCATATATTTGTTGATCACCTGTATATCTTCTTCTGTGAAGTGTCTGTCCATTTCCTTAGGCCATTTATTGATTGGGTTCTTTGTATTTTTGTTGTAAAGTTTTTTAAGTTCTTTATAAACTTTAGAGATGAGTGCTCTGTCTGAAGTGTGTGTGGAAAAGATTTTCTCCCACTCTGTAGGCTCTCTCTTCACATTGTTGATTGTTTCCTGTTCCGAGAAAAAGCTTTTTAGTTTGAATCTATACCATTTATTGATTCTTGCTTTTATTTCTTGCACTAAGGGGGTCTCGTTAAGGAAGTCTGTCCTAAGCCAACATGATGGAGATTTGGGCCTACTTTTTCTTCTATTTGTTGAAGGGTCTCAGGTCTAATTCCTAAATCCTTGATCCACTTTGAGTTGAGTTTTGTACAGGGTGAGAGATAGGGGTTTAGTTTCATTTTACTGCATATGGATTTCCAGTTTTCCCGGCACCATTTGTTGAACAGGCTATCTTTTCTCCATTGTAAGTTTTTGGCACTTTTGTCTAGTATGAGGTTACTGTACTTATGTGGGTATGTCTCCATATCTTCTATACTGTACCATTGGTCTACCTGTCTATTTTGGTGCCAATACCATGCTGTTTTCATTACTATTGCCCTATCGTAGAGTTTAAGTTCTGGTATAGTGATACCTCCTGCATCACTCTTCCTGCCCAGGATTGCTTTAGCTATTCTGGGTCTTTTGTTCTTCCAGATGAATTTCATGGTTGCCTTTTCTGTTTCTATGAGAAATGTCATAGGGATTTTAATTGTAATTACATTAAATCTGTATAGCACTTTTGGTAGTATGACCATTTTGACAATATTAATTCTGCCTATCCAAGAACATGGGAGATCTTTCCAACTTCTAAGGTCTTCCTCAATTTCTTTCTTCAGTATTTTGTAGTTTTCATTGTAGAGATCTTTTACCTCTTTGGTTAGATTGATTCCCAAGTATTTTATTTTTTTGAGGCTATTGCAAACGGAATTGTTTTCCTCATTTCCCTTTGAGATGTTTCATCGCTTATGTATAAAAATGCTTTAGATTTATGCATGTTGATTTTATAGCCTGCTATTTTGCTGAATTCATTGATGAGGTCTAGAAGTTTTCTGGAGGTTGTTTTTGGATTCTCTAAATATAGAATCATGTCATCAGCAAATACAGCTTAAGTTCCTCTTTTCCTATTCGTATCCCTTTAATTTCTTTAGTCTGTCTGATTGCTCTGGCTAGTATTTCAAGGACAATGTTGAATAGAAGTGGTGAAAGAGTACATCCCTGTCTTGTTCCCATTTTAAAGAGAATGCTTTCAGTTTTTCTCCATTAAGAATGATGTTGGCTGTGGGCTTAGCATAAAAAGCCTTTACAATGTTCAGGTATGTTCCTACTGTCCCTATTTTTTCTAGTGTTTTGAGCATGAAGGGGTGTTGTATTTTGTCGAACACTTTTTCTGCATCAATTGAAATAACCATATAATTCTTATCCTTAAGTCTATTGACATGATGGATTATGTTTATTGATTTATGGATGTTAAACCATCCTTGCATTCCAGGGATGAACCCCACTTGATCATGGTGCATAATTTTCTTAATATGTTTTTGGATATGGTTTGCCAGGATTTTATTAAGGATCTTTGTATCTATATTCATCAAGGATATTGGTCTAAAAATTTCTTTCCTTGATGTGTCTTTGCCTAGTTTGGGTATGAGGGTGATATTAGCTTCATAGAATGAGTTTGGTAGGGTACCCTCCTTTTCTATTTCCCGGAATACTTTGAGAAGTATTGGAATGAGTTCTTCTTTGAAGGTCTTGTAGAACTTGGCTGAGAATCCATCTGGTCCTGGATTTTTCTTGGATGGTAGGCTTTTGATGGCTTCTTCTATTTCATTGCTTGATATTGATCTGTTTAAATTGTGTATGTCCTCCTGGTTCAGTTTGGGAGGAGCATATGTCTCTAGAAATTTGTCAATGTCTTTGGTATTTTCTATTTTGTTGGAATCTAGATTTTCAAAGTAGCTTCTCATTATGTTATGTATCTCAGTGGTGTCTGTCGTGATATTTCCTTTTTCATCAGGAATTTTAGTAATTAGAGTTTTCTCTCTCCTTCTCTTTGTTAGTGTGGCTAAGGGTTTGTCTATTTATTTTTTCGAAGAACCAACTTTTTGTTTTGTCAATTTTTAAAATTGTTTCTTTTGTTTCAATTTCATTGATTTCAGCTCTGATTTTAATTATTTCTTGTCTTCTACTACTTTTGCTGTTATTCTGTTCTTCTTTTTCTAGGGCTTTGAGCTGTAATGTTTAGTCATTTAGTTGTTGACTTTTTATTCTTTTCTTGAATGTGCTCCATGCAATGAATTTTCCTCTTAGTACTGCTTTCATAGTGTCCCAGAGATTTTGATATGTTGTATCGTCATTCTCATTTACCTCTAAGAATTTTTTTATCTCCTCCCTGATGTTTTCTGTTATCCATGTTTCATTCGATAGCATATTATTTAGTCTCCAGGTGTTGGAGTAATTTCTGTTTTTTATTTTGTCATTAATTTCTAATTTTATTCCATTATGATCTGATAGAACATAAGCAGTATCTCTATTTTTTGCATTTACTAAGAACTGCTTTGTGGCATAATATGTGGTCTATTTTCAAGAAGGTTCCATGTGCTGCTGAGAAGAAAGTGAATTTGCTCGTCAATGGATGGAATATTCTATATATTTCTATTAAGTCTAGGTTATTGATTGTGTTACTGAGTTCCATGGTTTCTTTGTTTAGTTTTTGTTTGGAAGATCTATCCAGTGTACATAGATTAGTTTAGGAAGTAAAGAAGCCTTAGAGGAAATCAGCTGAACTATTTTGGTAATTTTCTACACATATACATATTACTCAGATTTTAAATTGTTATAAGCAAAGATTTAAAAGAGAAGACTGTAAATAAAAACTGCTATCTCATCACTGTTAGCTAAAAACTTATTGCTTCTCAAGGTCCACATAATGCACAGTCAAGTGTTCATAGTTCCTTGTGTAGAAGAGATACAAAATAAACTGTTTAAGTAACTAAGGGAATGAGTATAACATGACTCACTCCTGATAAAGTATTGCTCCATATCTCATTAATATTGTCTTTTGTACAAGCACCTGGTATTACATGGAGCAGTCCTGTAACTTTTTTTTTTGTAACTTTTACCTGCCAAAATATATTATCCAGAATGTTTTATTTTTCTAACCACACAGAAAGGAAGCTTAGTACAGCTGTGTAAGATTTCTCAATTTATGAATTAACTTTGCTAGCAATAACAATTTTAAGGGGTTCTTTGGTTTTGTGGGAGATAGGTTTTTTTAATTTATTTGTTTTTCCACTTTGATTTTATTACTGTATAGGACAAAGCTGCTTTCCTGGGAGAAATAAATGTATTTTATTAGAAATGTGATTAATTTTAATTTTAAATCAATGAAAGTCTGCTGCTGCATAGTAATAGGGAAAGGCTGTATAATAGGGCAAATATTGCTGCTCAACTTGTCCAACCTATTTCTCTCTCTCTCTCTCTCTCTCTCTCTCTCTCTCTCTCTCTCTCTCTCTTTTTTCTTGCAGTGCTGGATGCTGGGGATAGAACCCCACAGGTGGACCTCACACATGCTAGGTAAGCAATCTACCACTAAGCTATTTCCCCAGCCTCTCTAACCCGTCTTTCTATAGCCAAATGCATTTTACCTACACAGGAAGGGGCTTATTGTAACCTGATCTCTGATACAGTGCAAGATGGTTCTGTTCACAATAAATGTGGGTCCACAAAACCCAAAATCTGGGGGGAGGGGTGATTACTGGAGAGTTCTATTTTCCATATCTTGCTCTACCCTTTTTCCAGCAATTCATTTCTGGCATTCAGATGCTTTAAATGACAGCTTTGAGAAGTTTACAAGTCTTTTCAAGTCCATTCATTAAATCACTTTAGTCGAAAAGTATTTTCAGAATACATCACAGGAGACTCACTTTCAGCATGATGAGTAAGTTGACACATTCTTTTCTCCCTTTGAAGAAACCAAATATAAACCTTGATAAAATCATCAAAATAATCATTTCAACACTCTGGAAATCAACAGACAACCTACAACAAATTATAACTTGTGTATTCATGAAAACGACGTAAGCTCAGATAAGAGCACATGAGTTTATGGTGTTCTTGCCTGTCTGGGGCTGCTCCTATCCCACGTTGGCTCTAAAGTTTCTTCACCACTGTACTAAAAGACCCAACAAAAACAATTTTAAATGGGCTGGGGTTGTGGTTTAATGGTAGAGCACTTGCCTGTCATGTGTGAGGCCCTGGGTTCAATCCTCAGCACTGCATATAAATAAATAAATAAGAATATATAGGGCTGGGGAGATAGCTCAGTTGATGGAGTGCTCGCCTCGCAAGCACAAGGTCCTGGGTTTGATCCCCACACCAAAAAAAAAAAAAAAGACAACTAAAAAATACTTTTAAAAAACAATTTTAGAGGTAGAAAAGTTTATGTTACTTGTGGTTTCCAGGGCCTCAATCCATAGATGGCCAAATCCATTGCTCTGGGCCTGAAGTGAGGCAGAACATCATGGTAGAAGGATGCAGAGGAGGAAAGCAGTTCAGGACATGGCAATCAGGAAGCAAAGCGAGAGCTCCACTCATTAGTAGCAAAATACATCACCAAAGGCACACCCCTCGTAACCTACCTTCTGCAGCCATTACCTACCTGCCTAAATTACCACCAAGTTAGTTCCTGTCAGATGATTAATCCACTGATTAGGTTACAATTATAATTATCTAATCACTTCACCTCTGACTGTTCTTGCTTTGTCTCACACTTGAGTTTTGGGGGACACCTCATATCTAAACCATAACAACCAGGGAGAAGGAAAATCCTATAAATAAGGCTTGTTCCAACTGCCAGAAGGGATTCATTTGATTTGATACATTGTAAATTAAACTTGTTTTATCAGTGAGAAGCCATTCACTAGGAGGAGTTGCACTCCTGTTTGATGCAAATGATGGAGTATCTAGGTCCTTAAATGAGACTTCTGGAAGGTGAGACAGCCATTGAACTTGATAAGTACTTCACACATTTCAGCTTTGCCCCAGGCATGCAGAGCAGAAAATTCTCAAATTCAACCACATACCCTTTGTTGCCACAGCCTTTGCCTATGCACAAAGCAGAAGCAAAAGCGTCCAGTAGAAAGCAAAAGCCAGGGAGAAGTTGAATGTACTTTGTCAGTTCACAGACTGATTCTTCAGCAGAAAGCAGAGGTCGGACTGAAAGGAAGGCACAGACTTGGTCAATTTGTGCTAAGTTATACGGACACTGTGGCTAAACCTAGGAAACCAGACTTAAAAAACAAAATACCTGAGCACAGACATCAGTAGCTATCCACATTTCAGTGGAGACAAATTTCACAGATTTTAGGCCAGTTCTTAAGCAAAGATTACAAGGCATGAAAGAAAGAAAGAAAGAAAGAAAAAGAAAGAAAGAAAGACCCACACCAAAAACTCCCCAAAAAACAAAGAAGTGTAGATCTTAAATAAAGAAGCCATGTGCACACATTTAAAGATAACAGATTACCATGATTCAATGAAAAAAAAAAATCCCAGAATGATACAGAACATATGAAACAACCAACTGAAAACCTGGCAGTTGAAAAATATGTCTGAAGTAAACAATTCAGTAGATTTGAGGTTACTGAAGAAAAATCAAGTGAAATTGTTTGACCTGAAGAACAGAAAGAAGAAGAAAATGAGCAGAGTCTGAGAGACCAGGGCAACATCAAGTGTACCAACATATGTATAAGAGGAATCACAGAAGAAGAAAGATAGAAAATGGTAAATATATTTATTTGACGAAATGAAGGCCAAAACTCTCTTAAATTTGATGAAAAAACTTTAATCTAAGAAACCCAACAAACCAAAAGAAGGATAATCACAAGTAAATCTCTGCCTAAAACCATCACGAACATTTTTTATTTTTGCATTGTGGGGATGGAATCCAGGGATGTTTTAGTCTAGAGTTAAAACCCAGCTCTTTAAAATTCTTGTTTACTTTGAGATAGAGTCTAGTTAAATTGCTAAGGTTATCCTTGAACTTGTGATTCTCCTGCCTCAGTCTTCCAAGTCCCTGGGATTACAGGTGTTTACCACTATGCATGGCTCATAGTCAAATTATTTTTAAATATTTTTATTAGTTGTTGATGAACCTTTATTTATTTATTTATATGCAGTGCTGAGAATCAAACCCAGTGCTTCACACATGCTAGGCAAGTGCTCTACCACTGGGCCAAAATCCCAGCCCTCATGGTCAAACTTTTAAAAGACAAAAGGAAAAAACTCTTGAAAGCAGTGACAAAAACAATCTAGCATCTAAAAAGAACCAAAAAGATTAATAGTTGACTTCTCACCAAAAGTAATGGAAGCCAGGGTGCATTGGAATGACATATTCAAAGAGATTAAAATAAAAACTTGTCAAGCATATGTATTTAGCAAATCTACCTTTTAAAACAAAGGTAAAAATAGACATTCCGAGATGAAGAATTAAGATTTAAGATTGTGCAAAGGAGTAGTTATATCTCTATACTGTTGAGCTTGCAACATTTTGTAGATGGAATAAATATGACAATAATAGAACAAAGAAAAGGAGAGGAAAAGGGAATTTATATAATGGAACAAATCCCTACTTTGTGTGTGTGTGTGTATGTGTGTGTGTGTGGTGCTGGGTATCAAACCCATGGCATTGTGTATACTAGGCAAGTGCCCTACAACTGAGCTTTAAGAGCAAATTTCCTATATTTTATCAAATTTAAGTTTGTGTTAGTTTGAAGTAGCTTATAATAAGATTTATGTTGTCATTCTGACAGTAGTCACTTAAAAATATAGTATCTCAATATAGCAGAAAAAATTAAAATGGTACTTAAAAAGTATTTAGTTATAATAAAAGAAAAGGGTTGAGGCTGTGGCATAAGTGGTAGAGCACTTGCCAAACATGTGAGGCACTGGGTTTAGTCCTCAGCACCACATAAAAATAAATAAAACAAAGGTATCATGTCCATTTACAACAAAAAATATTTTAAAAATGAAATAAAAGACATGAAAAGCAAAACAAAGGAATTCCTTTAGATATGAGAAAAACATAGCAAAAAGCAGGAGTAAATTCAATTATATCAATAATATTAAATATGAGTGAACATGTCGCGCTCCCTGCCCGCAGAGAGACAAGACGCAAACCTGGTTCTTTTGAGCTCTTTATTTTGCGCGCTTCTTCCTCATAGTTCTTTCTTTGTCCTCCTCTTTGTGGAACTTACACTCCAATATATACAGTACTTGTAACCAATCAGCATTTTCGCACGAGGGGAGAGCATTAACAGATACAGGCAGCGAAGGCAGGCATATAGTGGACCTGTACTGTCCATCAGGGAGCTTAGCCAATCCCTGGAACTTCCTCAAAATAATGTCAGTTGTTTGTGCAAAAGTTAATTGCTCTGGCTCACTGCCAGGCGCCATCTTAGCCTTGCCACACCTAGGGCCAGGGGTCCGGCCGAAACCCCGACAGTTCCCCCTTTTCTCTTTAAAAAGAAAAGGAAAGCTCGGGACCGTGCCTGTCTTAGGCGGAGTGGTCAACCACCGTCCTTACCCGTCATCGGATAACTGCAGAGCATGCTACAGCTCCTGTCTTAGGTTGGCACGGTGATCACCTCCTACCTTACCCGTCTGGCTAGCGGTCCAGCATCGTGAGCCATACTTGCGGGGAACTGCCGGCCTCTAGGGCAGCCATGGCCTGATGGAAGATGATACGATCTCTCGCTTGACTCTGGCGCACACGCATGATAGTGCGTGAGAGGAAGATAACAGCAATGATCATAAGCATGCATAATGCTCCCATACCAGCCCACTGCTTAATAAAACTGAAAGAGGAGGATAACCAATTTAGCACTTCAGACATTGGAGCTACATCAACTCTAGTAGCATTAAGGCTAACAATTTGAGATCTAAGAATAACTGTAAGATTATCAAATTCATAAGACCAGTTGGAACGTAGCTGAACAGACAAGATTCTAGACAAATTTGCTGCATAGCTGAAGTTGTGATAAGCTATGGGTGTAACACAAAGTCCTCTTAGGTGATAAATGCATCCTACGCTTAACAGTTCCTGCAAAATGTCCATTTGTTCCTGGAGTAAGTCCACCCTCTGGTTCACCAAGAGAATTCCCGCTTTCATGTGTTGATCTACTGTTTGTTGAGTAGACAGAGCAGTAGCTGTCTGCTGGACCACTTCATTAAGCTTAGTTGCTGACTGTACTGATGTCGTCAAGGCTACAGCTGCTGCGGCTGCTGATGCAACTATGGTGGTAATGACTGCTGCGGTGATTCCAAAGTCTCTCTTGTTTCTAGAAAGCAATACTGGCAATTCATCATCTGTAACATAGACTGGGACTGGTAGGAAGGTAGGAACACACATTAAGTCTGCCAGCAGGAACCTAGAAGCATTTTAACATTGAGAGATAGCACAAATCTAAAGTACAATTGAAAGAAGCAGTTGTTTTGTTACATAGTTGAACTGTTCCTCCTAAGAGACTAAAAAGAGGTAGTAAGTTAGTTTATTCCGTGGAAACACACAAACTGAGCCGCAGCTCCAGTAAAGCACCGGGTTACCCTTATTACCCAGAGTTAAAAAAAACCCCAAACAAAGAGACAAAGAGAAAGTTTATCTTTAGGGGACCTGAAGGTCTCCTCTATTCCCCCTTTTTGTTTATAAAGAACATTTTTGAGGGTGAGATGTGTATGCTCAACAATACCTTGTTTTTGTGGGTTATAAGGTACATCTGTGGTTAGAGTTATTTTAATTTTAGTGAGGAATTGGTTCTTACCAATTTTAGTTTTTAAAGAAAAATTTAGACTTTATAACGTAGTACAAATTTTTAACAGTTGCTTAACCATAATTGTATAAACCCCTATTTTTAATAAAACTTAAGAGACACAAAGTTAAGAATGAATTGGTGTTTCTAAGAAATCCTTGTCATTTTACCATGTCATTTTACCATATAGATTAAACTTTGGCTTATATCAGAACATTAGTATTTCACCTTAGGAAAAACCTTAAATAGCTTTAGCTGATTTACATACATACAACCAACTTAGTTACACACAGACTTGTTGAAACTTGCCCTTTGTTACACACAGACTTTTTTATCCAGAAACATTTTCTTTTCCTTTTTATTAAATACATTTTTAAACCCAGAACCTTTTATTTTCTCTTCCCTATTTGTTGACCCCTTTTTGTTCACATTCTGAAACAACTCTTATGAAATTTTTGAATTTAGATAAATCACCCTATTTTAATAAGATTAAATATTTTGTTGTTTATAGTACTCTTAATTGAAACACAGTTGAAACTTTTGGGACCCTTTATATATAGAATTCCACTTGTTAGGATATAACTCTTAGTAACCTTGTTTTTAGTTTAGTGATGACACAAAGTAAGTTTAAACCCTTTTATTTACCAACCTATGAAAACACCAATAATGTTTAAGTATGTTACCCCATGAAATTAAAGGAGTTAAGAGTACCTGATGTTATTTAACAATTAGCATTTTAACTTTGTAAATTAACCAGACGTCTCTACAAACACATTTGAGTAATCCCATACATGTTAACTCCAATTTATTTATTTTATAAAAACCAAGATATCAGACAAGTGTCCTGAACAGGATCCGTTGCCTCTTTCCTGCTGAAGAAAAGTCCTAGAAGCAATTGATATTAGACATTGTTTAACATTAACATTTCATTAGTTTGACCACCTGGAGACTTGTAAGTTATTTTTAAAAATATTTTACTTTTATTAGTTTACCCAATTTAAATTGAACCCTTTTAAATCACGTGAATAAAAGTATTTGGATCCATTTTTAAATTTTAATTTAAGAGCTCTCAGTTTTGACGCAGACAAAACATAACACCAGACAGTACGACATACAAATAACACAAAATCAAAGGCCTTGTAATTTATAGGTAAATGTTCATTGCAATGAAACAGCTGTTTAAAAAACTTCAGTTGAATAAAAAATAGAACTGATCAAAAATAAAATCATTAACCTAGGTATGTAGGATTAAAATTATGAGCTCAAAAATACAGCATTAAAGAAAAAACAAAACAAAACAAAACAAGAATCCTGAAGAATAAATCAGTTTTATGCAGCGGCCCAGGAATTTAAAACGGACACTTTTTTTCTTCTTTTCTTCTTATCTTTAGGTTACCCCCCTTTTCTCCTTGAGACGCTGTAGTCACATTCCAATGTGGCAGGGGGAGGGAGGATCACCCAGGACTTTTTAACCCCTTTTTTGCCTGGTTGAGAAATCAGGTTAGGTTTGAATGCAGAAAATCATGAAACAATTATCTCTTACAATATTAAGAATTGATCCAAGACACAAACAAGCCACACAACAAACACAAAAATAACACACCACACACACAATTTGGTACCCTTTTATAAATTGAGACTAATTTTACCGGGCAACGAACCTGCCTTCTGTGAACTGTTACCGGGCTTAAAGCCTATTAATCTTTTCTCTGCTACCGGGCTTAAAGCCTATTAATATTTCTCTGCTACCGGGCTTAAAGCCTATTAATATTTCTCTGCGACCGGGCTTAAAGCCTATTAATATTTCTCTGCGACCGGGCTTAAAGCCTATTAATATTTCTCTGCGACCGGGCTTAAAGCCTATTAATATCTCTCTGCGACCGGGCTTAAAGCCTATTAATATCTCTCTGCTACCGGGCTTAAAGCCTATTAATATCTCTCTGCGACCGGGCTTAAAGCCTATTAATATCTCTCTGCGACCGGGCTTAAAGCCTATTAATATCTCTCTGCGACCGGGCTTAAAGCCTATTAATATCTCTCTGCGACCGGGCTTAAAGCCTATTAATATCTCTCTGCGACCGGGCTTAAAGCCTATTAATATCTCTCTGCGACCGGGCTTAAAGCCTATTAATATCTCTCTGCTACCGGGCTTAAAGCCTATTAATATCTCTCTGCGACCGGGCTTAAAGCCTATTAATATCTCTCTGCGACCGGGCTTAAAGCCTATTAATATCTCTCTGCGACCGGGCTTAAAGCCTATTAATATTTCTCTGCGACCGGGCTTAAAGCCTATTAATATTTCTCTGCGACCGGGCTTAAAGCCTATTAATATTTCTCTGCGACCGGGCTTAAAGCCTATTAATATCTCTCTGCGACCGGGCTTAAAGCCTATTAATATCTCTCTGCGACCGGGCTTAAAGCCTATTAATATCTCTCTGCGACCGGGCTTAAAGCCTATTAATATTTCTCTGCTACCGGGCTTAAAGCCTATTAATATTTCTCTGCGACCGGGCTTAAAGCCTATTAATATTTCTCTGCGACCGGGCTTAAAGCCTATTAATATTTCTCTGCGACCGGGCTTAAAGCCTATTAATATTTCTCTGCGACCGGGCTTAAAGCCTATTAATATTTCTCTGCGACCGGGCTTAAAGCCTATTAATATTTCTCTGCGACCGGGCTTAAAGCCTATTAATATCTCTCTGCTACCGGGCTTAAAGCCTATTAATATCTCTCTGCGACCGGGCTTAAAGCCTATTAATATCTCTCTGCGACCGGGCTTAAAGCCTATTAATATTTCTCTGCTACCGGGCTTAAAGCCTATTAATATTTCTCTGCGACCGGGCTTAAAGCCTATTAATATTTCTCTGCTACCGGGCTTAAAGCCTATTAATATTTCTCTGCTACCGGGCTTTCTAGCCTTACTTACTTTATTACTTTATTGCTTTATTATTTTATTACTTTATTACTTACCACTTAACTTACCCTTGTCTGTGAAAAGTTTATGTTCTTTGGATCCCGGGTTTCGGCACCATTTGTCGCGCTCCCTGCCCGCAGAGAGACAAGACGCAAACCTGGTTCTTTTGAGCTCTTTATTTTGCGCGCTTCTTCCTCATAGTTCTTTCTTTGTCCTCCTCTTTGTGGAACTTACACTCCAATATATACAGTACTTGTAACCAATCAGCATTTTCGCACGAGGGGAGAGCATTAACAGATACAGGCAGCGAAGGCAGGCATATAGTGGACCTGTACTGTCCATCAGGGAGCTTAGCCAATCCCTGGAACTTCCTCAAAATAATGTCAGTTGTTTGTGCAAAAGTTAATTGCTCTGGCTCACTGCCAGGCGCCATCTTAGCCTTGCCACACCTAGGGCCAGGGGTCCGGCCGAAACCCCGACATGAACACACATCCCAGTGAAATGGCAGATTATCAGACTGGATAGAAAGGCAAGGTCTATCTGATAAAGGATTTTCATTCAGAATATATGTTCACTTATAACTCATAATTAAGATCTACATCTCAACTAAAAAAGGGTAAAAGATTTGAACAGACCTTTCTCCAAAGAGACTATTTGAATAGACATTTCTCCAAAGATATAAAATAAGCATAGAAGATATTCAACATCGTAAATCACTAGAGAGATGCAAATTATCCACGATAATTTAATCTGGGTGATATTATCTTTTGGATAAGTTGAACAGGAGTGGTGTGAGACACCGCTTTATGTTCATTAGCATGGCCATAATCAAAAGGGTAGACTACTACTAAAGCCAGAATTAAAGACAGGCAGTGTAGATAGGTGATCTGGTTGGATCAAGAAAATGGAGGCCGATTGAGTCAGGGAAGCTGGAACCACCCCTGGGAAATGGAAATGTCAATGTCTCCAGAGCGCTTTGATTACCAGGATTACGGGCCTGGACCACCTTTCCCAAAAGGTTGCAGACAGGGAGATGTTAATGCCTCGTAGGCTGCTTCCTGCCTGGATCACTCCATTTGGTTCTTCCCAATGCCCATCTGTTTCTCACATTTTGGCTATCCCACCCACATCTCCTGGGACTAGTCAGGAAGGAGAGAGATAAGGGGGAAGAGAGCAGGAGAACAAAGAAAGTCTAAAATGTATAAAAGGGGCAGACACTCTCACGTCTTGGGATACCAGGACACCAGCTATGGCCCCCTTCTCCCTCCCAGGAGAAGTCTGTGCTAGTACTTTTTAAATAAAACCTGCTATCTACACTTGTCTCGGCGCTTATCAAACTTCAACATTTGAGGAAGCAGAACTTGTCACCAATAACTGGCCATATCACTTTATTAAGGTGTATTATGAAGTCAGACAGGGTGGCACCTGCCTGTAATCCCAGCTGCTCGGGAGGCTGAGGCAAGAGGATCAAGAGTTCAAAGCCAGTCTCAGCAATTTAACAATGCCCTAAGCAACTCAGTGAAATTCTGTCTCTGAATAAAATATAAAGAAAAAGGGCTGGGGATGTGGCTCAGTGGTTAAGCACCCCTGGGTTCAATCCCCAGTACAAAAAAAAAAAAAAGTAGTACTGTGAAATGTGAAGAAACTGGGTCCTTCACACATTGCTGGCTAAAAAGTAAAATTATACATTTTGAAAACCATTTACCCAGTGTCTCAAAAATTATCCATAAACTGGCATGAAAGAATTTTGGGGGTCATGAAAATGTTCCAAAACTTGATTCTGGTGATGATTATACACAAACAAAAATCTTTGAACTGTACAGTTGAGCTCAATAAATTTTATAGCATCAATCTATTGATGCTATACAGCCCTACATATTTGTAGGGCTGGGGAGATAGCTCAGTTGGTAGAGTGCTTGCCTTGCAAGCACAAGGCCCTGGGTTCAATCCCCAGCACCGAGAAAAAAAGTAAAAAATTTTAAAGTCAGACTAGATGACAGGTAAGACTTCATTAGTGTACTGTATGTGTTTTTGTTTTTGTTTTTCTGGTACCAGGGATTGAACCCAGGGGCACTTAAACACTAAGCCACATCCCTAGCCTTTTTTATTTTGTGTTTTTGAGATAGGGCCTTGCTAAATTGCTGAGGCTGGTTTTGAGCTTGGCTTCAGCCTCCCAAGCCACTGGGATTATAGGCTTGTGTCACCGTGCCTGGCTGTATGCATACTACATGTGAGCGAGAGGAAGAAAGAGTACATGCACACGAGCAAGCATGGGGGCAATTTAAAAAATGGGGAAAATGGAAAGAAGGGGTGAATCTAGAACAAGGGCATGTAGGAGTTGCTTGTAATATTCTGGTAACTTTTCAGCTTAAAATGACATCAAAAGTTAAGATTAGGCGCGTAGCGCCCCGTGGAGACCGAGGAGGGTGGGCTGGGTCCTTGCTGCGGGGCGAAAAGCCTGAAAGGGTGTTGGGGTGGCGATGCGGGCTCCGTGGGGCTCCAGCCAAGCGGCAGCCGTGGTGCCCCCGGACCCTGGGCGAATAGAGGCCGGGGCCTCAGGCCGCGCCCAGAGTAACACAAAGAGAATGAAATAAGTTGATAATCGTGGAAGTATAAAAGAGAAGTGGGTTTCTGAAACAGGATCCAACAATCAACCTCTTAGTGATAATCAACAAACAAATTGAATATTTTGTTGACAGCCTTTTTGAGGAAGTTCAGAAGATTGGTGCCAAATGCTTGTCCCCCACTGAACAGAAGAAAGAGGTAGATGTAAGTATAAAATCATGGAAAAATGGATTCACAGTCAATGATGATTTTAGAAGTTATTCTGATGGTGCAAGTCAGCAGTTTCTGAACTCTATCAAAAAGGGGGAATCGCCTTCAGAATTACAAGTAATTTTTGACAAAGAAGAGGTGGATGTTAAAGTTGAAGACAAGAAAAGTGAACTATGTATATCTACAAAGCCTGTGTTCCAGCCCTTCTCAGGGCAGGGTCATAGACTGGGAAGTGCCACACCAAAAATTGTTTGTAAAGCAAAGAGTATTGAAGTTGAAAATAAAAATAATCTGTCCACCGTTTCACTGAACAACTTGGAACCCATCACTAATATACAGATCTGGTTAGCCAATGGGAAAAGGACTGTTCAGAAATTCAATACATCTCATAGGGTAAGCCACATCAAAGACTTCATTGAAAAATACCAAGGACCTCAAAGAAGTCCTCCCTTTTCCCTGGCGACTGCTCTTCCTTTCCTCAGATTGCTAGATGAGACCCTCACAGTAGAAGAAGCAGATTTACAGAATGCTGTAATTATTCAGAGACTCAAAAAAACTGTCGAACCTCGTAGAGAGTTTTTGTAGTATTGATTTTTAAGAGACAAAGTAGAAATTTCACAGAGAAATGATGGTTGGACGTGGACATGCAAAAATGGGAGGAAGGACCTGTTGGATTCACTGGGCTGTTGGTGTGAGTGCTGTTTACTGCTTCTGAGGAGAAGACTTTTGAATAATTTCAAATTAAGAAAGTAACATGGCTGGAAGCTACATTTAATGATATTTAATGTACTTTTCCCAGAAGGCTACTCAAAAAGAAAAATGTACTTAATTTCAAAAACCAGTTATTCAACATATATTAAGTAGCTCCATCATTTAGAATCTTAATATGTATAAATGAATAAAAAATGTTCACAGTTTTAATCATTGAAACATTTCTAAATAGCAGGTATTTATTTAAATGTTAGCTATCTCAGAGTTTTTAAATAGCAATATATTAAGAAATTATACATGACAGGTTAAAAGCATCAGTGTAATTGTTTTATAACTGAGATATAATCATGAAGGGTAGAAAGACATTTCACCGAAATTGAGGAAGACCTTAGAAGATGGAAAGATCTCCCATGTTCTTGGATAGGCAGAATTAATATTGTCAAAATGGCCATACTACCAAAAGTGCTATACAGATTCAATGCAATTTCCAGTTAAAATCCCAATGATGTACCTTACAGAAATAGAGCAAGCAATCGTGAAATTCATCTGGAAGAATAAGAAACCCAGAATAGCTAAAGCAATCCTTAGCAGGAAGAATGAAACAGGGGGTATTGCAATACCAGAACTTCAACTATACTACAAAGCTATAGTAACAAAAATGGCATGGTATTGGCACCAAAATAGACAGGTAGATCAATGGTACAGAATAGAGGACACTGACACAAACCCAAGTAAATACAATTTTCTAATACTAGACAAAGGGGCCAAAAATATGCAATGGAGAAAAGATAGCCTCTTCAACAAATGGTGCTGGGAAAACTGGAAATCCATATGCAACAGAATGAAACTAAACCCCTATCTCTCACCCTGCACAAAATTCAACTCACAATGGATCAAGGACCTTGAAATCAGACCAGAGACCCTGCATCTTATAGAAGAAAAAGTAGGTCCAAATCTTCACCTTGTTGGCTTAGGATCAGACTTCCTTAACAGGACTCCCATAGCACAAGAAATAAAAGCGAGAATCAATAACTGGAATAGATTCAAACTAAATAGCTTTCTGTCAGCAAAGGAAACTATCAGCAATGCGAAGAGAGAGTCTACAGGGTGGGAGAATATCTTTGCCACTCATACTTCAGATAGAGCACTAATTTCCAGAATATATAAAGAACTCAAAAAACTCTACACGAAGGATACAAATAACCCAATCAACAAATGGGCTAAAGATATGAACAGACACTTCACAGAAGAAGATCTACAAGCAATCGACAAACATATGAAAAAATGTTCACCATCTTTAGTAATAAGAGAAATGCAAATCAAAACTACACTAAGATTCCATCTCACCCCAATTAGAATGGCGATTATCAAGAATACAAGCAACAATAGATGTTGGAGAGGATGAGGGGAAAAAGGTACACTCATACATTGCTGGTGGGACTGCAAATTAGTGCAGCCACTCTGGAAAGCAGTGTGGAGATTCCTTAGAAAACTTGGAATGGACCCACCATTTGACCCAGCTATCCCACTCCTTGGCCTATACCCAAAGGACTTAAAATCAGCATACTACAGAGATACAGCCACATCAATGTTCATAGCTGCTCAATTCACAATAGCCAGACTGTGGAACCAACCTAGATGTCCTTCAATTGATGAATGGATAAAGAAACTGGTATATATATATACAATGGAATATTACTCAGCTATAAAGAATAATAAAATTATGGCATTTGCAGGCAAATGGATGAAATTGGAGAATATCATGCTAAGCGAGATAAGCCAATCTCAAAAAACCAAAGGACGAATGATCTCGCTGATAAGCGGATGATGACATATAATGGGGGGTGGGAGGGGGGCAAGAATGGAGGAAGGAGGGACTGTATAGAGGGAAAAGAGAGGTGGGAGGGGTGGGGGGGAAGGAAAAAAATAACAGAATGAATCAAACACCATTACCCTATGTAAATGTATGATTACGCAAATGGTATGCTGTTACTCCATGTACAAACAGAAACAACATGTAACCCATTTGTTTACAATAAAAATAAATTAAAAAAAAAAAAAAAGAAAGACCTTTCACCACAGGTATGTTTAAAACTCAGTGTGTTCTAAGTTTTCACTCTGCTGGCAGGATACACTCTAATATTAATTTGGCAATAGTATCTAAGTTGTATTTTCATTTAGGAATAAAATTGCATGACTTAATGTCAGTGTTAAAATATCCACTCACATTTTTGTACTTCTCAATGTATTTTTTTATTTTTACTTATCTTACACTTTTTTGCAGTGCTGGGGATCAAACCTAGTACCTCCAAAGGCTAGGCAAGTGCTCTACTGAGCCACTTCCTAGCACCCCCTACCTTTTATTTAATTGGGAATGGATGAATTGTTGTTTTTTGTTTTTTGGTTTTTTTTTGTGTGTGTGTATGTGGGGAAATCCTGGCTTTTTAACACTAAGCCACCCCAGCCCTTTTTATTTTTTATTTTGAGACAGGGTCTTGCTAAGTCTCTGAGGCTGGCCCCCTGCCTCATCCTCTGTGTCACTGGGATTTAAGATATGTGCTGCCATGCCTAGCTAGGGAATTAGTTTTAGTTAACAATTAGATATTTAGCCATTCATTTCCCACCAATCACAATATGCTACTAGGTTATCACATTACTAATTAGGGAATGTTTTTAAATATATTACTTGAAGTACAATTTTTTTTATTTCTTTTATCCTCTATGCATACATTAACAGATTATTTATTACATTCTAATGTCACCAAGACATCCTAGGAGTTTAACTAAAACTAGTTAAACTTCAAAATTTAAATCAGATTAAACATCCTGGTTTGAAACTTAAGAAGCTTTTTTGCCAATGAATCATTAAAAATAAAGTATTGGGGCTGGAGTTGTGGCTCAGTGGTAGAGCACTTGCCTAGCATGTGTGAGGCACTGGGTTCGATCCTCAGCATCACATGTAAATAAATAAAATAAAGGTCCATCTGCAACTGAAAAAAAAAACTTACATAAATAAATGAAGTAGGTGTTGAGCATGCTGAGGATTAAGTGGCCCATATCAGCAGTAATGTTCATAGGGTGCAAGATGGAGGCTGTGACGCTTTGGGTCTCGAGACCTTTTGTTTTATGTGTGTTATATATATCAACATAATACTAAAAATTCAAAGTTTTATTTATTTTTGTGACAGGGTCTGACTCTATTGCCCAGGCACCTTGAACTCTGGAACCTCCTCCTGCCTCAGCTTCTGCAGTAGATGTGACTACTCACATGAACCACAGCACTGGCTCCAAAAATTCAGTTTTAAACTATTTGCTTAAAAATAATGACTTTCAGGCTGGGTGCAGGGCATGTGCCTGTAGTCCCAGCCACACAGGAGGCTGAGGCAGGAGGTTTGCTCAAGCTAGAGTTCAGGTCCAGCCTGGGCAACAGAGTGAGAGTGTCTCTTTAATAAAGTAAAATGAAATTAAATAAATAAATAAATAAGCAATTTCCAAAACATAAAAGGGTTTAAGTAAGAAAAGTGACATTGTATTTTCTTTTTCTGCAAATGTCCTTTCTCTCTTACTAATGGTTTCTCTTTTTTGTTGTGAGGAGTTTTTTGTTTTGTTTTTGTGTTTCTTGGCATACTACTAGAAACAAGCCCAAGCACATACCAGGCAAGCACTCCACTCCTGAGCCAGAGCCCCAACCCCAGATGGCTTGGCCTGTCTGCTTCTACATTCACTGCTGCAGTAGCACACATCCCTAGCCTCTAGGAGACACCACCTACATTCATGAGAGAGGAAGCACATAACACTTTAATATTACTCAGAAAAAAGTTTGGACATCATAATCCCCTGAACGGGTCTCAGGAACCCCCAGTGATCCTCTAAGATTCAGTCCTTTTAAGCAATGTAGAGTTCACAATACTTGAGTGTAAGAATCATTTGACTTTTCAAAAATGCCCATTCCTACCACCTACCACAAGCATTGCATTCTCCCTGGGGTAGGTCCCAAATCACTGCATTTGAAATTTGAGTGGTGCTTAGAAATGTGGTGGCAGTATCACTCTTCAGGAAATCCTACACTAAGCTTCTACCCTAAGAAAATAAAGCCAGCACGCTTCATTATGGACTCCAAAAAAGAGCTGCTGTACCTCATCCACCAGTTGCTCTTACAGAGAGCCCATCCCCTTTAACCTGAATAGATCATGACATAATCCTGTGCTTTGTCTCTTGTAACACAGATGAGACAGGGCTGGAACTTTGAATGAGGCTTTTTCCCAAAGGGTCAGAATAGCAAAAGGGAAGTATTTACATAACTGCATGGCATGACTTCTCTTTGTGGTCTATTTTAAGGACACTTCCTTTTCTAGCTCCCAGTTGTCCATGTGGCAGAGGTCTTTTTATGAGAAAAAGAGGAAGAAAAGAGATCCTTTTTCCTTTTGTCCTTTACCCTAGAAAATGGGCAGGTACATAGTAGAAAATAAATGTTTGTCAGTAACATAAGGTAGTGTCGAGTCCTCTCTAGTAAAACAGAAATAATGACATTCTTTCAAAAAAATGGTAAAATCAATGAACTTCTCTTTCAGATATGGAAAATAATTTATGAGTGTTCATATAATCAGAACTCCGTAAGATGTTTCATATAAGCCTATCATGAAGTATTTTTATCTGCATAATTAAAATGAATAGATGATTCTGTATTTGCACACAAGCAGTCCTTCTTACAATGAGAGTTTTAAATATATATATCACCAGGGACGGTGGTGCACACCTGTAATCCCAGGAGCTCCAGAGGCTGAGACAGGAGGATCAAGAGTTCAAAGCCAGCCTCAGCAAATTAGTGAGGTCCTAAGCAACTCAGCAAGACCCTGTCTCTAAATAAAATATTTAAAAAAAAAAAAAGGGGGTGGGGATGTGGCTCAGTGGTTAAATACCTTTGGGTTCAATCCCTGGTACCAAAAAAAAAAAAAAGAAGTGTCATATACCTACAGAAAAATCCTCCTTTGTGGAATTTCCAAATTGTAATTCATTAACCAGAAGATAGAATGTATGTTTCTTTTTTTTTTTTTTATTGTAAACAAATGGGATACATGTTGTTTCTCCGTTTGTATATGGAGTAAAGGCATACCATTTGTGTAATCATAAATTTACATAGGGTAATGTTGTTTGATTCATTCTGTTATTTTTTCCCTTCCCCCCACCACTCCCACCCCTCTTTTCCCTCTATAGTCCTTCATTCCTCCATTTTTGCCCCCTCCCTAATCCTAACTCTAACCCTAACACTAACCCATCCCACCCCCCATTATGTGTCATCATCCGCTTATCAGCGAGATTATTCGTCCTTTGGTTTTTTGAGTGGACGTTTCTTATGTGTACGTGTAACGTTTGCCCCAATGAAAGGTGGTTTCGCCCTATGGAGAAAGACCTATCATCAGCAATAACCTTCCTTTTTTTAACTGTGAAAACTTGTGTTAATGTGAATAATAATCTCAAATGTTCTTGGAAAAGTTAATCATCTGATAAAGCTTTTTACTTGAATGTTTATATGTTGTAAATGCGTAAAATACTCAATGCAGGTTGAATATGGGAAACAACTGGATTTGCCAAGAGAAGGAAAATTTGAAAATATGGAAACATCTTAGGTGTGGAATACAGTTTGACCTAAACAATTGTTTCAAAGCTATTATCAATTTTTTATAAATAATTAGGGCTAATATATAGAAGTATATTTCTAATTTTACAAATTCTGATTTAGTGGTTAAATTACTATGCATTATTGAAGTTAAAACTTATTTATATACTTTTCATGATGTTTCAGTGTATTGATAATATGGTAGTATGAATTTATTTCAGTGCCTTAAAGTATATTGAATGCAATATTTTCCTAATGTTTAAAGAATTGTTCTCTTAAGAATGAAATGCTATCAGGTAAAAAGGATCTATGAAGTAATTTACACTTGTACACATGGATGCATTTGTCATTTTTTGTTTGAGTCATGCATTTGAGAGTCAACAAATATTTATTAGGTGCCTTTGCTTTAACCAATATTGCTTTCATTTAATACCCAGAAATGTAAAAATGTAGTATTTGTAGTACCAACTTAATGGTTGTATTTATTTTTTAAATCATCCTTTGTGTCCTGAATTGAGCTAGCATGAAGGCTTGTTTGTAGGAGTTTCTCCTTTGTTCTTTCTCTTCCAAAATAGAAACTAGATTTTAAAAAATCATCAAATAGAAAAAATTACCAAAAATGGTCAAGAATATTATTTATATATTTTTTAAAATTTTAAAAGAATTTTCATATACCAACACAGAGATTTGCTCCTGAAGATTTATTTTTACCATCAGCATGGTCTGGGATCCAGAACTCTCACTGCAGGCACCTCAAGAGCACAGCCTCCAAGGACAATCACTAGTAATTTAAATAAAATCAGTTTGAGAATATAATTTGGCTGTAAAACCAATATGAGTTACTCTAAAATGTCTTCTATTGAGTTAAATAAAAAATCATCTGTAAATCCTGTAACAACATGTTCATATTGTTGAAAGCTAAACTCTGTTTTTATCCAGGGTCATTCGATGGCTCACTTTGAAAGGGACTAAGGGTATTTTTGTTTGCTTGTTTGTTTTTTGTTTTTGAAAGTTAGCCTAATTATATAGCCATGCAGAATAAAGCTTGTTACTTGTTTAACAAAATACTGTTGCTCTAAATTAAATTTCATTTGTCTAGTAAAGATGAAAGTGCATGCTGCCTTTCAAAAAAGTTATAATCATTTGAATTCAAACTGTACCTTTAAGTTTACAATTCTCTACTCTTAGATTTTTTTTTAGAAACCTATTTTATACTCCATATGGAGTATAATAGGTACATCTTAACCATGTTTCACTGATGTACTTAGTGAAGGGTTATAGAAAATAATATCCCTGCAACACAACCTCCAAAGAAAAATGAACAGAGGTACAGCTCAGAGGAGGGAGGGGAAACTAACCAAGGAGCAATGGGCCCTGGGGGCCATTGTTCTGAATGCTGGGCCCTAAACCATGACCTTCCCCCATGGCTAATTAGTCCTAAATGGAAGCACAGCAAATACCAATGGGAAAGATTGAGTATTCATCCCTGGGATCTGGACTCTTATCTCCCCAGACAACACTGAGTTTCAACCTTTTTACAACTACTTTCCTAGATTAGTTTTAACTTGTTCAACTAGCCCCTGACTGTCAAAACTGCACGTACACAGTTCCCAATGATTACATCATTGTACCCTATAAATCCCCTCTGTAACTGAGGGCATTTTCTCCATCTGGAAAATGGGCCCCCATGGTGTCTGAGTCCATGAAGGAATAAAGACTTCTCTGAATCCATGGAGGTCTGCTTCCTGTCCCCTTGTGCTTACATTTTGGTTCTCTGACTGGAAACTAGTGTAAGGTAAATTTGACCCTTCCCCCTTACCCATCTCCCTTCCCCTGCAGTTAAGTTAAACAGCTGATGCGTCCTGGTTGGTGACGGTTGAGAGTCGGGCACCCCTATGGTTCTCTGAAGTTGGGGCTCCCGCAGCCACCCCTTACACTATGACTGAATCCCCATACTGACTGTGCACACCCCAACCTGCAGAAAGAGACCCTCCACACCTCCAAGTCCACTTTGGCTTAAGGGCTGCCCGACCCCAAACCTGGGCTAGGTTTTCTCAGCCTATGCTGCCGTGGATGTTGCAAGGACTTGTATAAAGTCCTTTATTAGTGCTGGAGGCATCCTCTTTCTGACCCCACACACTTGCCATCCTCTCCCTGATCCCTCCTTCCCGATACCCTGCAGACCTCCAGATCAGAGATCTTCTTTTTTTTTGCCATTTTGCTCCTGTATCCAATATAGCCTTTAAATTCTCCAGAGAGGTAAAATCCCATCCATCTGTCTGCGTCCATCTGTCCATTTATCCACATTCAGTCTTTAGTAGATAGGCACCCTGTCCTGAGGCCCACACGTTTTGGCCCATGGGACCCAGGGGTCCCTCAACCATTGAAATTGGGGTAAAGACTTTCCCCCATTTCTGGTGGCATTGTCCAGCTTGGTGTCAGAAAGAATCCAGGAGACACTTTGGTTTCAATCTGACACCCCATTCACCTGCCCCATGACAACATGGGAATCAGTCAATTACCTCAAAATCAAAAACCTCATTAAGCTCAGCACTCAAATTTGGCCACACTACAAATTAGATAATCTGCACCAATGGCCCAAATATGTAACATTTGATCAATAAATTCTCCAAAAATTATAAAATCATTTATTGCAAAATGGCAAATGAAGTGAGGTCCCAGCCCAAAATTCCATAAAAAGCCTTATTTCCAGTCCCTACCTTCAACTTACCTATGGAGCAAAACTTTAACCTACTTGTCACTGAGAGAGAGAAAAATAACCCTAACAAGTCCAACAGCCAGTGGTATGTCTCAGTAAAGAGTGTGATATAGCAGCCCCATTCCTCAAAAGTAGTGGGAGATAATGTTTCATAATTTTCCGCGTCCAAACCTGACCTGATTACCAACCAGGGGAAAAAGGGTTAAAAAGCCCTAGGCAGCAATTTCTCTCACCTAGCCTTGCTGAAGCCCACATTGGAAAGTAAGCCAGCAGGCTCAGCAAGGGGCCAACTTAGGCTGAAGGAAAAAAAAAGTGTCCATTTTAAACTTCGACTGGGCTGCAACACAGAAAAATGTTTTTAAGGCTCTCTCTCTCTCTCTCTCTCTCTCCCCTTCCCTTCCTCTCTCTGTCTTTCTCTTTCTCACTCTCTCATGCTTCTTTACTAAAATAATTAATGGTCATTATCATTTTTTCTTCTAGGACTCTTGTTTTGTTTTTCTTAAATGCTATATTTCTGGAGCTCACAATTTTGATCCTACATACCTACGTTAATGTTTTTTTCTGATCAGTTCTATTTTTATTCAACTCTAGAGTTTGTTTTATTTTCTTTTTAACATCTATAATATTGTAATGGAGATTCACCTGCAAAAAGCTACAAAGCCTTTGCTTTTGTGTTGAGTATTTTGTGTTGTCTATATATGTACATGCGTCCATATATCATGTACATGATACCAAAGTTGGTCTATAAAGAGTAATCATGAATTAAAATTTTAAAAATGGATCAAAGTACCTTTAATTCACATGGTTTAAAAGGTTCAGTTTACATTGGGTACACAGATGACAGTGTAAAGGTATAAATCCATTATTTCTAGGATTTTTTTTTCAACAAGGAAAAGATGAATGCTGTCTAATACACTTGTCTGATACCTTGATTCTTATAGTTTTTTTTTGTTTTTTTTTTTTTTTTTTTGCGGTACTGGGGATCGAACTCAGGGCCTTGTGCTTGCGAGGCAAGCACTCTACCAGCTGAGCTTTCTCCCCAGCCGATTCTTATAGTTTTTAAGCAAATTAAATTTGAGATATATGGGATTAATTTTCATAAATGTGTTTGTTAGAAACATCTGATTAATTTACAAAATTAATGCTAACTGTTAAATATAACATCAAGTTCTTTTAACTCCTTAAATTCTGTGGGGTAACAGACTTAAATATTATTGGTGTTTTCATAGATTGGTAAATGAAAAGGGTTTAAAATTGCTTTGTGTCATCACTAAAAACAAGGTTACTAAGAGTTAAACCTTGACAGGTACAAATCTATATACAATGGGATCCAAAAATTTCCACTGTGTTTCAATTAGAGTACTGTAAACAACATAAAGTATTTCATCTTATTAAAATGGAATAATTTATCTAGATTCAGTAATTTCATAAGGATTGTTTCAAAATGTGAACAAAAAGGGGTCAAACAGATTGGAATTAGAAAATAAAAGGTTCTAGGTATGGAAATATATTCAGTAGGAGGAAAAAAATGTTTTTGGTTAAGAAAGTCTTTGTGATGAAATAAATGAGGGTCTAAGTAAGTGCTAAGAAAGTCTGTATGTTAGTAAAGGGCAAATTTCAACAAGTTTGTGTGTAACTAAGTTGGTTATATGTATGTGAGACAATCAGTAAAAGCTATTTAAGGTTTTTCCTAAGGTCAAATACTAATGTACTGATATAAACCAAAGTTTAATCCATATGTTGAACTGACAAGGATTTCTTAAAAACACTAATTTACTCTTAACACTGTGTCTGTGAAGTTTTATTCTTTAAAACATTTGGTCTTAAAGAAATTGGGATTTGTACAATTATAATTTAACAATAACTGTTAGAGTATTATGCTACATTACAGAGTCTAAATTTCCCTTTAAAAGCTAAACTTGGTTAATATAAAAAAATTAGTATGGCATACTAAATGTGTTCACATCTTCCAGGTATACAAAGTCTGTAAAGCAGAACATGTAAAAGAATATTTTTATCAAGCTGCTGTTCTCCAAACTAAACTTTTCTGTAATGGTAATTTTAAACTTATAAGAATAGTAAATTTTATTGGGGATTTATTTATATAATTTAATGTTCTGTAACTGGACATGAACCTTATATTATCTTCTACACTTGGGTAAAAATGTAAATGTATTTCTAAAAGATAATGAGAGCCTGATCTTTTTAAAGGTTAATATCATGAAACAGGAGAGTATTTTGCCACTTTGTCACACAAAAGGAAAGTTAAAAGTTCTCTCAGCCTTTCTTTGATTCATATTTTAGATATAATGTTATATTGTGTTAACTAATGTTCATATAGACTCGGGAAACAATATATGTAAACTTTTTAAAATGACCTTTAAGAAAGAGGCAAAGATGAGTTTCAGAATTAGAACACTTTACCTGAGATTTGTGAAGAGCCCCACCTTGCCTGAGATAAGGCTCTGCCTCCCACCTCATATATTAGAATGACTCCAAAGTAGTCCAGACTCCAGCTCTTTTAAAGTTGTATTCCAAAGATTTATTTTTGTTGTGATCTCAAATAGGCAATATAATGTATAACTCAGTCAAGATTCAAGATAGCTATCATGCAAGCTGAATATTTTTACTCTTGATAATTTTATTTTGTAAAACTGTTACCTGTCAATGTTTTGCAGAGGTACTGCTTCAAGAACACACAACCTAGGTTAACTTGAAATAATAAGCCATCACCTATAGGACAGATAGTATATAATGATAACTTCCAGTACTAATACAGACTCCAGTTAAACAAAAGGGTAAATGACTGTAATGTTTTAGACATTAAAGTTAAAGTCCAATAGTACTATTACTTTAAGACTGGTGAGACTGCCTGGCTGGATGTTTAAGATCAAGTTTAAGATCAAGATTAACACAAAAGAAAACCAGTATTTGGCTCTTGCCCTCTGAGTCAGCCTGAACCCAGGAAATGGGAGAACTTCTTTAAGGAGCTTTGCAACTCTGGGTCACATGACCCAGGGAGATTATGAGAACCCGGAGAAAAGAAAGCCAATCAGTGCACCTGCTGCAAAGAGGAGGGTCACTAGAAAAGGGAGACATCCCTAAGACTTCCAAGGGAAGCCACCTCATCAAGGAGACCCTACCTAGCAGACAGCACTAAAAGAGTTAAGAAGCTGCTCTCAAGTTCCCCAAGAGTGACCCCTGTGGGAACCCAGTTGACTCTTAACAGCAGACAGGAACAAGGTCAATTTGACCAGCTTGGTCTTGAACACCTAGCAAAAACAGCCATACCTGAGCATTTAAAAGAAAGACAATAGTTCCTTTAATGGAACTTAAGACCTACACTTGTGTCAGACCCATAGCCCTGATGCCACCTAAATTCTGAGGGTTTTTTCCTTTGGGAGATTCATATTTATCCCTGCCTACCAAAATTACTCCTCACGCTGACACTTTACCCCACAACCAAAGCCTACCCATTCCAAGAACAGCACACACAAGGTGTACGAGCCACCCCCACCAAATTATTTCCTTACTCATAGGGCTAAAAACACCCACCAGGATTAACACAGGAGCAGCAGGGTTAGGAACCTCTATTCATTATAAAAATAGCACAGGTTATTGTAGATATCTAATGGGTCACTGATTTGGTACTGACTATACAAACTCAATTGAATTCCCTGACATCTACCAATCAGGGAAGACTGCTATTTCTAGGTAAACCAATCAGGAGTGATGAAAGACAAGATTAAACAGCTCTAGGACCACCTGGAATATGGAAAATAAGTCTGACTCAGAAGACTTTTCAAATCTCAAACAGTGATTTTCAATATAATAAGTTTAAAATGTTACCCACCTTAATATTTCCTTTCTTAAGGAGTCCTATCTCACAGCAGGTATATTAAATACCTATGTGTTATTGTCTGGACTTATTCAAGTACAATATGATGCCTCATAAAACATGTTAAATGTGAAAACTGTATGTTACAACAATGTGTCAATCAGAGTATATGATAAAGTTCAGGACAAATCGTTGATTCCAAAAGGCCAGTAGCCACCTGGCTCCCTGTCAAAGTACTAAATGTTTTATCTGAGGGCTAACAGCTGACATTGCTATCTTTGCTGGGATAATCACCTCTGCATCTACTGCAGTGGTGGCAATGCACCAGCGGCACCACAACTCATTTCCTTCAACAATTTCAAAAATTTTACTGAGACCTGGCAAACTCAGGTACATATTGATCAGGGACTTGATCCTTTTCATAATGCCTCTTTAGGTGTGTTAAAATTACAATCTCAGGTTCTGGTCATGGCCCATGCAAGAGCACCTGCTCTTATTAATGAAGAGGTTTGGGTCCATTTAGCTGAAGGAATTTCTTCTCTGAACCCTTTTAAATGCTTTTCTACACATATAACTGGGTTGCTAGTTATAACTGTACTGCTAATTTTATTCCTGTTCTTATTTTGCATAATTTGTCAAGCAGAATGGAAATGATTAAAGCACCAGGAAACTTATGATTCCAAGGCTAATCATGCTTGCTATGCTTCGAAGGACCCACAGTCCTGGAATCATGGAAAGTACTCCCTAAATCTGAGTAGGGCCCATGGTCCTGACTAAGGACAATAGGGTCCCAATTGCATTACCTGCTGAAATTATTCCCTTAGTGTTAACAAATCAATTAATCATCACCTTTCTTATTGATACTGCCGTTTAACGGGTTTAATGGTGACGAGTTCTGCTCCCTCTAATGTTGCAGTTTGAACACTAGAGAAGCATGCCAAGGCAAGCATATTAAGCAGGTTTTATTTAAAGGTAATAATTCAGACTTCTCCCAGGAGGAAGAAGGGGGCTATGGCTTATGTTCTAAAGTCCCAAGAAGTGAGCGCACCCTACATCTTTTATAGGTTAAAGTCTCTTTTGTTCTCCAGTTCTCTCCCCCCTTATCTCTTCTTCCTGCCTACAGTGACTAGGCCCTGTTTTGCATAAAGTGAGAAGCAATGGGCAGGGGGAGGGCCAAGGTGATTCAGCCAGGCAAGGGCCCAGGGGGCATTAATTAGCATCTCCTTGCTTGCTGTCCTTGATAAAGGCAGGTAAATTTGGTAATCAATGGGCTCTGGAGATCCTAGACATTCCATTCTTTCAGGGGCAGTTTTCAGCTTCCAGAGGCAGATGGCTTCATGGCTTCATTTCTTCGATTTGACCCGATCCCCTATTTCTACACTAACTACCTGTCCTTAATTCTGGCTTCATTATAATCGCCTGATTTCACTGTACTTGTAATAACCTTTCCCCTGCCTATTCTTAATTCTGTATAGGAATAATTTCTTAATAAACTTACCTGCATGACCCGGAACACATGAACGCCATTCTCCTGCCCACCTCCTGACTCACTGGGACTTCACCTACAATGACCTCAAGGTCCCCTCCCCCACATCTCTCCCCACCAGAGTCTCCATGCTTGGTTCCAGAACTCTGAAAGAAGGGGTCCCCCACTTTGCCCCTTATCAGCTCGAAACAGCCAGATCAGACTTGATGCCCTGATTCTCTCTCCCCTTTCAGAGTCTGGAATGAAGGGTTATGGAAAATAATATTTCTAAAAGACAGCTCTCCAAAGAAAGATGGAGAGAGGTACAGTTCCAGAGGAGGGAGGGGAAACTAGCCAAGGAACAATGGGCCCTGGGGGAAAGGGGTGGATACTGAATGCTGGGCCCTAAACCTTGACCTTCTCCCATGGCTAATTAGTCCTAAACGGAAGCACAGCAAATACCAATGGGCAAGATTGAGGATTCATCAGACAACACTGAGTTTCAACCTTTTTACAACTACTTTCCTAACTTAAAGTTTTAAGTTGTTCAACTAGCCCCTGTCAAAACTGCACGTACACAGCTCCCAATGATTACATCATTGTATCCTATAAAACAAAAATCCCCTCTGTAACTGGGGCATTTTCCCCACCTGGAAAATGGGCCCCCATGGTGTCCGAGTCCACGAAGGAATAAAGGCTTCTCTGAATCTGTTGAGGTTCTGTTTCTCGTCCTTTTGCACTTACATAGCTCTATAGTAGCAGAGCTGGGTTCAAAAATCAAATATTAAAATTGTTTTAAAATAAAGCATTTAAAAATTTGGTTCTATAGGTAATTTGTGCATAAGAACATAAATAGTATATGGAAAGTCTGAAAGAATTTCACGTAGAGACACGGGTCAAAGCTAAGCGCTGGAGTAGTTCTGCTTTATTCAGAAAGGAGTGTGTTTATATAGAGCTGGATGTGGGCTGATTGGTTGGGGCATGATACGGGGTGAGAGCTGATAGGGCAAGTTCTATTGCCCAAGGTCTCAGGTGGAGGTGTTGAGTGCTGATTGGGTGTGGCCTGGCGTGGGGGGGGGCAGCGATGGGAGGTATAATCTGGAAGAGAAGGCTGACCAGCACCATGTTGGGAAAGGTAAGAGCGGTGACCTTATAGTCTGTATAACAGAAAGTCTTAGAAAATGTTTCAGAAGCGTTTCTGCCTTTCCAGAATGTTCATTCTCTTGGCTATACCCTCAAGTATTAGTTCTACCTTAAGTTATTGGAAACCTGTTTCTCTCCTGTGGAGACCACTTCCCCTAAGCCCTTCCAAGTATTCACTCTTATCCCAAATACTAGAGGATAAAGAAGTAAGGTCTTTGTTCCCATCATTCTCTTTAACATAATACCCCCAAAACCTACACCCACAGGGCTCCTATTCCTAGTTTAAACAAACAAACAAACAAACAGAAAACAGACTCTTCTTTTGTGTATTTTCTCCTTCTGAATTTTTAAAACAGTTTTACAGATATATATGGTTCTGTTAAAAAAAAAGTTGATTTTTTTCAACTTATTTGAATCTTTCCAATTCTCTAAGGGAAAGCCAAAGCAAATGCTCCCTGTGTTATGTGTATTGATGAATTAGATGCTGTTGGTTGGAAGAGAATTGAACACATCCCTATTCAAGGCAGGATATAATTTAACTTCTTGCTGAAATGGATGGGAATATTGAGTCTTCCTTTCTGTGTAGTACAGTGATATTTTTTAAAATTAGGATTCATCCTATTTTAAAATTCTAAAATAATTTAGAATAATATATACCTTTAAGCATTTGATATATGTAGACTTGGTTCTTATGCAAATTGTTCCCATAAAGCACACAGTAACATTTTACAAGTATGAAAAATGTTTTGTGTATAAGTCAGAGTAGTCCCTTATGCGAAGTCAAAACAAGTTTTTCTCTATTTTATTGTTTCCATTACTAATTGGGTCTTTGATATATCATTTCCTCTTTTAAAATTTATATCTATTTTTTCATTTATTGCATTGTATTTAAGAGAACAATGAATCAGTGTAAGTTTAGTAGTCTATTTTAAAAAGTAAAGTAAACCAGGCATGGTGGCAAACGCCTGTAATCCCACTGGCTTGGGAATCTGAGGAAGGAGGATCATGAGTTCAAAGACAGCCTCAGCAACTTAGTGAAGCTGCAAGGAACCCAGTTAGACCCTGTCTCTAAATAAAAAAAATATTTAAAAAGATGGGGGATGTGGCTCAGTGTTTTAGCACCCCTGGGTTCAATCCCAAATAAACCAAAATATTTATTTTTCAAACCTAAATAAATAAATAAATAAATAAATAAATAAAAGTAAAGTAAGCTGAAGGTATAGCTCAATGGTAGGGCACTTCATGGCATTCCCAAGTTCCTTCAAGAGACATTTGGAATTAAATAGGAAGTCTAGAAGCAAATAATCTCAATTGATAAACTTGAAAGTACTTTTTCAAAAAGTAATCAGGCACCCAAGTTTTTTATGTCAGGTCATATTTTCCTAAGTAGAACAGATATTACGAAAGTATGTGATCACAGGTGATTGCTGGTTTATTCTCAATCTCTTTTCTTGTGTGTTAAGATTCATGAGAGTTTAGTGTAGATTGTTGCTATGTATGTGCTATGCTTCAATATTCAGGGAAAAGGCAATTCTTTTTTTGTTTTGCTTTTTCCTAATAGTTTTTAAGTTCAATGAAGGAGAAATCTTTACAGAAATCACGAACTTCCCAGAAACATTAAATAAGCATTGAAAGAAAATTTTTGTGAGGTATTATTACCTGCTACAACATTATGCCAAGAGAGGAAGCCCATTACAAAAGATCACATTGTAGGATTCCAGTTACATAAGATGTTTAAATAAGCAATCCACAGACAAATTAGTGATTGCCAGAGGTTTGGGAGAATAGGAGTGAGGGGTGACTGCCATGCATGTGGGATTTCTTTTTGGGGGAATAAGAATATTCTGAAATTAGATTGAAATGATGTATTTCAACTCATTCGCTTTTCATTCTAGTTTTTTGAGTTTACAGTAGGTGAATTTTTGCAAGAATGCTCCTAACCCAGGATAAACACTTGTTTACTTTTTAAAACAAGTTTTATTGAGACATAATCACATACCAAAAATCCACTTCTTTAAAGTATATCATTTAGTAGTTTTTAGTATATTTACAAAATTGTGCAGCCATTTCCACTATTTAATTCCAGAATAGTTTCAGCAACCTACCAAGAAACCCCGTACCCATTAATGGTCACTCCCTACCCCCTCCTTGTTCCCAGCCCCTAGAATTGTTGATGTACTTTCTGTCTCTATGGATTTGCCTATTTGGGAGGTTTCACACATTGATACTAGTTTGAATTAACTGAGATCTGTTTGATATTAATATAACTCACATCTATTAACTAAGAAATGTTTATTTCTTAAGTTGATAGTGTAACTAATGTATCTATTACCAAGATAAAATGTATTTATCTCTTAAGATGATCCTTATATTCTTCAAAAAGTGAATTAAGTCAGTACAAATAGCTCCATATACTGACCATGTTTTTATAATTTGGACCTCTGGTTTTTCTCTTACTATTATTATTTTTTTGCTTATTTACTTATACCAGCGATTAAACTCAGGGGCACTCAACCACATCCCCAGCCCTATTTTGTATTTTATTGAGAGACAGGGTTTCACTGAGTTGCTTAGCACCTCGCTATTGCCGAGGCTGGCTTTGAACTCATGATCCTCCTGCCTCAGCCTCCCCAGCCACTGGGATTATAGGCCTGCACCACCACATTGGGTTCCTTACTATTATTATATGCAGAAAAAATATGCTCTTAGGATATCTTGCCGTGTGAGAGTAATGGTGAAAGTACAATTGTCCCTTAGTATCCATGGGGGATTGGTTCCAGGACCCCCACCCCAGGTCAAACCCCATGAGTTCTTGTGTCACGTATATTAAATGGCACAGTGCTTGCATACAACCTGTGCACATCCTCCTCTATACTTTAAAATGTCTCCAGGTTGCTTATACTACCTAATACAATGTATGTGCTGTGTAAATAGTTATTGCAGTGTATTCTTAGAAAATAATGACAAGAAAAAAAAAAAAAAAACAGGTACAGTTGATGTTTACTGACGAAACTTTTTTCCAAAAAATTTTAACCCACAGTTGTTGAATCCAAGGATACAGAACCCATGAATAAAGCGTGCCTACTCTTTTCCATACAGTTCCTCTTTAGTGACGAAGGGAGGAATTAGGAGAAACTTGTATAGTTTGTGAACTTAATGTCACCAACTATATCATCCTCTCCCCCTGTCCTCCCTCTTGTTTTCATAGCAACATTGACAAAAATGAATTGAGGAACAGGAAAAGCACTGCACTAGGACTTAAGAAAGCATCAGAGAAAAATGTTCCTTTTTATTACATAAGGCAATATTTTAAATAATGTTAACAGTTTAAAATGTTTTAAGTAAATACATTCTTACAATTTGCTTCCAAGTTACATTCCACTGGTTAAGAATGCTATTCCAGATTGATTATGAGAAATAGGTTTTCCCACAATGTATTTGTGGTACATGAAGTTTATCTTCATTGAAGATTAAATGTTGAATAGAGAAAGGGAAACAGGCAAAAATACGGAATGAATTTGTTGCTTTATTTCTGTTACCATGGTTACCTGACCTTAAGCCAAGCTCATGCTGGTAACAAATATATTTGTTTTAAGATTTTGCCTGTTTTTGCTATGCTGCATCCTGGATTCAGCTGAATTTTGTTTATTTTTAGCACCTCCATAACTCATTGCCACATACATTCACTCTCTAGTCCCAAAACCTTATATCAGTTTCTTCTATTTATCTGCCTTTTTCAGTACCCTAACCTTGCATTCCACCTCAGTTTTCAGATATTATTTTCTATAGCAAAGCCCTTTTCCTACTTGTGCTGGGAAAGCAAAGTTCAATGTTGTGACTTCTGTTAGTCAGTCTCTTCTTTTCCAAAAAAACACATTAATCAAAAAGCAAACAATTACTCCATGGTAAGTTTGAGAAACTCATAACCAGAATCCTGCACACTACCCCTTTTAACAGTATTTCAGATTGGGGATGTGTGCACATGTGCTCACAAACACACCCACAGAGATGGAAATGATTGGCAGACAGTAATACACATGGACCCTGAACTGTTTTCTTCTGACTACAAAATATGAAGAAATCTCAGGTCCTCTCTTTCCTAAGTGCATTCCTTTCTACATGCTGGGTTCATCCCAGGGAAAGGCAAGATGCCAATCTAACAGGCCAATCAAGTCCCATCACATTTTATCCCTCAACAACTGCAGATGAAGGCACTTTGATTTCCCCACAGCATTTGATGGTTTGCTGGCAGGGAAGATAGCAATGATCCTTTGAGGTCAAAAGGAAGTTCAATGCTCCAACTTTTCTAATCCTAGAATCTCTTTTGCTTAGTCCTGGGGGACTTTAATGTGTGAATAATCTTAAGGATCTTTGGGGCTTGTGCCTTTTAGTCACAAATCAGAGCCTAGAATCATCTGAAGAAATGGTTCTTCCTGCAGTTATTCTGTTCAGCTGGACCTCTGATAGCTCTTCTTCTACACATGGTTTCAGCTGTGCTGCAGACTTTGAAAGTACACTTAAAATATTTTATTGTCACACCAAAAAAGGGATCTTTCCTGCCCAATCCCATTCTCATGTTGCAAAATTTCTTTAATTCATAGGACAGGAAAAAAAATACATCTGAGTAAAGGTGTGGAAATGTATTTTATTTTCTCCAAATTCACCCCTCACTTATGACAAGGTATAGATCTAGCTATATGAATGATGAGTTATCCTAAATTTGGTTTATCCCATAAAGCTCAAGAATGGTTCAGATTTGACCTTTGCTTATCCTTGCTAATCCCTGAATTGAAATTAATCAGCACTTTCTGGGTGTGTAAATACCAATGACTCTTTTACACTTAAGAAAACAAGCACAGCAAAGTGATAGTCCTTTCAATGACTCAAATTGAGCAAGTTACAGAGCTGAGAACACAAAAGAGTCTTCAATCGTCTTGAGCCCCACTAAGATTCTAATGGAAACTCACTACCTCTGATTTATTGCAGAGTACTCCAAGGAAGACCTGCGATCCCTCTTCTTTCCTCAACCCTTCAGGTGATTTAAGGAAATACAAGTTTTATTTGATTACCATATACAAGAATGTACCTGTATACAAATTCACAAATGTTACATTGCACAATTTTTCAAAATTCTGGGGGAAAAGTAACTCAATAGTGATTTAAAATTTGCTACATATTTTCAGTACTAAAATAAAGGTTTTCACCAAAATTACCCCAGGCACATTTTGGCAGTTATTGTAAACATAGCATTAACAAGCCATATACCAGATGTTTGCTCCTAATGCCTGAGAGAAAATGAGTGATCAGAGGTCTATATCCACACTAATCTTTACGCTTCCCTCTGATTTTGATAGTTGACATCTCATTCATTTTTCTTATCACACTGGCATTTTATTTTGAGAGATGGGGTCTCACTATGTTGCCCTGGTTAGCCCCAAACTCCTGGGCTCAAGTGATCCTCCTGCCTCAACTTTCCAAGTAGCTGGGACCGCAGGCCTGCACCACTGTACCCAGCTTACACTGGCATTCTTGACTACCAGTTAGTAGAAACTTTTTAGATTAACATTGCTGATAGAGCCTGTCTTACTGTGGGTTTACCTGAGGTTGTCCTTGGCCTTGTGTTACCTCACCTTTACAATGGATCTCTGGTAGGCCCTTCAACAATACCTAGGAGGGATCTTGATGGCTTGATCTGGGTTAATCAGGCAGGGAAGAACAGGCATGTTTTTCTACCCACTCCTTAATCAGTTGGTGGGCAATGGCTAACTTAGGGGGCACGGAGAATGGGAAACTTTGATTCTGTTGCTGAATATAGGTGCCCTTTCTCTTTAGGGCTGCAGCCACCTCAGCATAACTAAACCAAGCAGCTGCCTCTAGTTCTCTCAGGTTCACCTGGATCTGAAAAACATAAGGAATAAACAATGTAAGGTTAGGAACTATAAAATTTAAAAATACTATGATCAAAAGTAAGAAAATGATTGCCTTGGAAGATAACACTTGGAATCTTGTTGATGTTTGGAGGCGGGGGGACTGCTGAGAGTGAGAACGAATGATGTCTACCCCAGTTCAGATACCAGGCTCTGAAGGCACAGATCTAATTTAACTTAGGATTGTACGAGACATATATAGGCACATTATCCAATCAGGTTAACATGATTGTTAAAGCATAACGAACCAGCCTATAGGTAAGCTATATGTTGAACAAAATAAACAAGCCAAGTATGCCTAAGTAATTCTGCCCAGCAATAAGTCTGAGTCAAAGGACTGGGGGGATGGCAATCTCTAGCACACAACATGAGGCAAGGCAGTGCGGGCAAGCTCACATACAGCTGGCTGGGCTGCTTGAAGAACGAGGCTTCCCCTCAGCTCGTAGCTCAGCCTCAGCAACTGCAAAGACCTTCATTCCATGGCAAGTCTTTACCATTACCTCAGTTTCTCTGTCCAGACTGTTTGGCTTACTTAGACCATGGTGTCAGCAACTGCTGTCAAATAAGCTTGAGGAATATTCCCTACAGGATCTCCAGGTTAAGTGAAACTCAATAGTTGATATGACCCAGACACAATAGAAGTACAACTAGAAATGAGACTTAAATGCATTTGATCTTTTTTTTTTTTTTTGGTGCTAGGGATTGAACCTAGGGTCTTGTACATGGAAGGCAAGTACTCTACCAACTGAGCTATATCCCCAGTCCTTAAATGCATTTGAAAAAAATAGTTTTTTTAAAAAAGATACTTTTTTTAAAAAACCCTGGAAATATAAGGCTGGGGTATATATAGCTCAGTGTTTCACATGCATGAGGCCCTATCCCCACAATTCTGGAAGTGCAAATACTAAAATATTAAGAGTAGTGGTTAACACTGAATGGTAAATTATGAATAATACTTGTTTTACTTTGTATCTCCATTGATTGTATGAGTGAATTAAAAGAGAACTTATAAATATTACTATTTTTATAAAGATTAAGGGCTAATGTTAATCAAAAGCACAGTATCTTCTTTGCAAGAGGCAAACAAATACAAACTTTGTCTACAGGAAGTCAAAACAGAATAGAATATTCTATAAAAATCAAAACACATAATGGGCAGACTTTGGCAAGCAAGGACCACAGTGCTATTGTCAGGGATGCCACAGATGAAAATGAGTAAGATGAGGTTAGTTATACATAACTTCCAAACACCTTTCAACCAGAAGTTCCTAAAATTTTATATCATTAGCCCCCAACATCCTGACTAACCTGAACAATGAGATGAATCTCAAAATTAGTCATTAAATTTGATATATGTATTTTATGGCTGTTATTGCAGGTACTATTATAATCTAAAGATGAAAGATAAAATTGTATTAGACAAATGGTTTTGAAACAACTGCAAAAGATTGAAATTGGATCCTTACATACCAGAGACCAAAAACAAAAAACCTCTCAAAATGGATTTAAGACTTAACTGTAAAACTTGAAAGTATAAAGCACTTAAAAGAAAACATAGGGAATGAGCTTCTAGACATTGGACTGAGCAATGAGTTTGTAGATAAGACACCAAAAGCCAGGCAACAAAAGCAAAAATAGGATTATATCAAGTGAAAAAGCTTCTGCACAGGAAAGGAAACAATAAAATGAAAAGGCACTCCACAGAATGGGAGGAAATATTTGCAGACCATTTATCTGATAAGAAGTTAATATCCAAAATATGTAAGGAACTCTTATAATTCAATAGCAAATAACCCAATTAAAAATGGGCAAAATGCCTAAACAGGCATTTCTCCAAAGAAGAAATACAAATGACCAAAAGGTATATGAAAAATGTTCAACAGTACTAATCACCAGGGAAATGCAAATTAAATTCATGGTGAGATATCACCTCATACCTGATAATAGCTAGAATGGCTATTATTAAAAACAACAACAACAACAAAAAAAAAAGGATAGTGAATACTGGCAAAGATGTGGGAAAAAGGGAATCCTGTACATTGCCAAGGGAAATGTAAATTGGTATAGTCACTATAGAAAACAATATGGAGAGCTGGGATCGTGGCTCGGTGGTAGAGCGCTTGCCTAGCATGCGTAAGGCCTTGGGTTTGATCGCAGCACCACACAAAAAATAAATAAATAATATAAAGGTACTGTGTCTATCTACAACAAAAAAAATTAAAAAAAGAAAAGAAAATGGACTGGGGTTGTGGCTCAGTGGTAGAGTGCTTGTCTAGTATGTGTGAGGCACTGGGTTCGATTCTTAGCACTGCATGTAAACAAAATAAAGATCCATAGACAACTTAAAAAAAGAGAGAGAGAGAGAGAGAGAAGAAAACAATATGGAGATTCATGAAAACATTAAAAATGAAATGACCATTTGATCCAGGAATCCCACGTCTGGATATATATCTAAATGAACTGAAATCTGTCTCTTGAAGGAATATCTGAACTCCTATGTTCACTGAGGTATTATTCACAATATCTAGGATATGGAAACAACCTAAATGTCCATTAAGGAATGAATAAAGAAAATGTGGCATATACAGATGATGCAATATTATTGAGTCTTAGAAAAGAAGGCAATCCTGCATTTGCCACAAGGTGATGGAGCTACAGGGCATACCAAGTGAAATAAACCAAATGCAGAAAGACAAATTCTGCATGACCTCACTTGTGGAATATAAAAGAACCAAATACATAGAAGCAAAAAGTGAAGAGGCTGGAGGGAAGGGAACATAGGGAGGCATTGGTCAAAGAATATTAAAAAAATACACAAAATATAAAATAATACACAAAATGAGTTCTGGAGACCTGTATAACATAGGGCCTATAATTAACAGAACTATGTTGAATACATTAAAATTTACTGAAAGAATAGATCTTTTGTAAATGGCTCTAATAGGGCTGTGGATATAGCTTAGTTGGTAGAGTGCTTGCTTTGCGAGCACAACGCCCTTGGTTCAATCCCCAACACCGAAAAAAAAAAAAAAAAAAAAAAGAGTAAATGGCTGTAACCACAAAAGAGAAAAAAAATAAACGGACAAGAGGAAACTTTTGGGAATGATGGATAAGTTGATGACATTCATACAGATTGATTGATGACTTCATGGGTATATTTATCTAAACACCCATCAAGTTGGATACATTAAAAATCTATAGATTTTTGTATGCTAATTATATAAAGTAGTTAAAAATAAAAAGAAATTGTCTTATGATTGATATATATGGGTAAGGTAGAATGGTGATTATGGGTTTCCTTTACTAGAATGCAAATTCCTTGAGGGTATAAATCAAATCTTACATACAATCTACACACACTGAACAAGATAGGTCCTATTTGTGGACCAGGAGATTGGATGAAGCAAAGGAAACAGCGCAGAATAAAAGAAACATAAGAATTTACCTCTGTCTGCCCTGGTTTCACGGTTGCATGACAAGCAATCATGAGTGAGCTGTTAGGAAAGGGCCAGTGCTGGGATGCAGAGTACTGCAGTCTTTCCAACTCCAATCCCACCTCCTCTGCAACTTCCCTTCGGACAGCCTCTTCCACACTTTCACCTGCAAGCATTCAGATTAATTCTGGATAGTCCTGGAGCCGGAAGATGCATCATGTTTCTGTATCATGATAGCCCATTGTGAAAAGAGTGCAAAACTGGCTCCAAGTCCCAATAAAATACTCTTGGGACTGTCCTCAATCTGAGACTTCCCAACAACAGGAATCAGACAGGAATCAGGTCTGGAGTTGGATGTTGAACTGAAGTGCTTATGCCTACTATATATATTTTTTGTTTGTTTGTTTTGTTTTGTTTTTGGTACTGGGGATTGAACCCAGGGGTGCTTAACCACTGAGCCATATCCCCAACCCTTTTTTTTATGTTTTATTTAGAGACAGGGTCTTGCTGAGTTGCTTAACTCCTCGCTAAGTTGCTGAGGCTGGTTTTGAACTTGCAATCCTCCTGCCTCAGCCTCCTGAGCTGCTGGGATTACAGGCATGTGCCACTGCATCCAGCTCCCATGATAGTTTAGTTATTTATTATGACTATATATGAGGGTGTCAATGAGAGAGGCTACTACTGACCTCAGCTTTAATAAAATCTTACTTTTCACCATTTTTAAGTTTTACTCCAATAACCTAAGAAAGAAAACAAATAACAACCCTGTAAATAAATATGGAAATCCTAGTTAGTATTATGCATGCTGAAGTATTAGAGAAAAGTGTACTAGGTCTGTAATCTGGACATCAGAAAAAAATGGATTGATGTATAGATGAATGGATATGCAAAAGTTAGTGTCATCAAAAAGCATTGACTCTAGGTAGTACAATAGAGTAGGTAGTACACTCTAGGGTGTTCACTATGTAATTCTTTTAACTAACACAATACTGGAAATTCATAGTGCCAAAAGGCAGTTTTCTTGACATGAAGAAAGAGGGTGTTTGGGATTCCAAGCACTATGGTAACAAAATGCCTACTTTTAATAAGGTTTTCTGTCCCCCACTATCACCTGTACATTCCCCACACTTCTTACCCATATCACAAAAACCTGCCAAAGCAGAATATAGTCCCTTGGGAAAGGAGCTCTGGCGGGCAAGCAGACATCGGGTCCCATCAGACACCAGAGTGATCACAACAGGTGCCATCTAGGAACGGGGAACAGAAATTAGACACTGGCATTTTGGGGCCTGCTAATTGGGCAGAAGGAATATATAATTAAGGAAGCCTTGTCCACTGAGTCACATCCCCAGTCCCTTTTTATATTTTATGTACAGGCAGGGTCTCACTGAGTTGCTTAGGGCCTTGCTAAGTTGCTGAGGCTGGCTGTGAACTCTCAATTCTCCTGTCTCAGCCTCCCCAGCTGCTGGGATTACAGGCATGTGCCACTGTGCCCAGCTAAGGAAGTGTTTCAACTGCACAGGCTTCCTTCCCCAGGATAGAGTAACTCACAGTCTTCTTGGATTATTGTCCCCTTAAACCAACCCTTACCTGTGGATAATAGATTATTTTATTGGAAGGACACACACGCTTGCTGCCAGCCATGTTCTTCTTGGTGGGCTGCCCACTTCTGCTGCAGAACTGATGGCCATCATGCCAATGGAGAAGAGACTGAGCCTAGGAACACACAGAGGGGCCTGGTTTCATTTGGAGAAAATGTGAGGTTCATCCACAATAGCACTGGTCCTAGTATCTAGAGCAATGTAGAGGGAAATGCTAATCCCTTTCCACCTCACTACCTGGAAGTGGTTACTAACTGTTTAAGATAAGGAAACTATCTGAACATATTTCCCTAATATCAGAAATATGAATAAAAGGAAGCATAAGTATATTATGAATTATTAAATAAAATTTATAAAGATAACAAACACCCACATATTCATGACCTAGCTTAAAAAGAAAATATTTTCAGTATAGTTGAACACCCCCATGTATATCTCAATAAGTTTGAGATTTTTTTCTTAACTAATAGTATTCAGAGTTTTCTTTTTAAATCAAATAGACAATGGAAATGCCAAATCAAGTGGAATCTAAAGCAGAAAGGACAAGTCATTAAGGCAATGTGAAATTATTTCTCATGCTAAAGACATGATATATGTCCTTCTGTGGGCCATTAATAATGTTTATGAGACTGACAGACTCTCTTGCCATACAGATCTGCACATCCTTAGGAGAAAAGAGCCTTGACAGCAAGTCTGCCAAAAACAGGGTTAAATAAGGAAGAAGAAGCAAACTTCTTAAAACACATTGTCCTGCCAAGGTTTGTAGGCAGGACTATGATCTGCAGAAGAAGAAATCAAATGTCACTCTAGCCTTGTGTATGCACACATGCATTTGACCATATACACAACTTTATTAAATTTCCTACTGAACTGATAAATCAACCTACTGTGAATAGCAAGGAGGAATCCACTGGATTCAGTTGAAAGAGAGCCTTCCTCAGCTCAATGAAAGACCCCTTGAGTTCTGTCTCCATTTCAGATTTTGGTAAGGAGGCTATTAAATCAGAAGAGAGAAGGAAATTAAACAAATGTCAAACTTTGCCTCTGGGTCCCTACGCAGTCTATCTTGATAGAGCAGTGTTTCCCAAACTTGCCTAATAAGACTCATCTGGGAAAAGTAGAAAAAATCTACAGGTTCTGAAGCTCCTACCTGGAGATTTTGAAGCAGCAGGTGTGGAGTGAGGCCCAGAATTCATTCATTCATTCTTTCTTTCTTTCTTTTTCTTTCTTTCTCTTTCTTTCTTTCTTTCTTCTTTCTTTCTTTCTTTCTTTCTTTCTTTCTTTCTTTCTTTCTCTTTCTTTCTTTCTTTCTTTCTTTCTCTTTCTTTCTTCTTTCTTTCTTTCTTTCTTTCTTTCTTTCTTTCTTTCTTTCCTTCTTTCCTTTCTTTCCTTTCTTTCCTTTCTTTCTTTCAACAAGCACCAGGTGATTCTTACGGTCAGGCCAGTTTGGGAAACATTAGAACATAGTATTTCTCAAGATTCTCTTCAGGGCAATAAGTCACACACTATCCCTGGAAAAGAGATGAAATGGACCTCTAAACTCCTATCTGAACCTCATTCCAGTATCATTACATTTACACCCAGATCCTTAAAGAGAAAAAAAAGTCTGACAGGAGAAGAACAGAGTCGTTCCCACATGACCACTGGAGACCCAAATCTATTTCATGGTAAAATTTTTATTTCCCTGCATTGGTAAGAGCAATAAGTATGATGTTTGAATTTCAAAACATCTCTTATAAAAGATTTAAGACTTATAAAAATGTATAAAGGTATGAAGAAAAATATAATAAACATCTGTGTACCCATCACTTAGCTTAGAAAACAAACATTAAAAATGTCCTTTATTTTCTCTTAAATGATAGAAATTTTATGTCCTTAACTTGAAAAAAGTTGAAAGTTGATCATCTTTTATATTCCTAAAACCTTTTTGAAATGATATTTTGTGAAATCTCAAAGCCTGAGAACTGCTAAGAAGTACCCACTAGAAGGTGTTATGTACCATGTGTGGAAGAGGAGCTA